>NC_091459.1:113369517-113729517 GCF_027789765.1 Dendropsophus ebraccatus | reverse complement strand
GCCGCCGCTCTCCGCTCACATATACCGGCTCCCGGCATCAGCGCGGACACCAGGATGCATCGGGAGCCGGTATGTATGGGGGGAGAGCGGAGAGGGGCGGCCAGGCAGGGACTCAGCATTGGTATAGGCGGAAGTTATCACGGAAGGAGGAGGAGGAGGGGGGAGCGCTCCTGTGTACTGAGCGGCTCCCCCCTGCGCCCGGCGGCATGTCATATCCATTACCCAACTACAGCTCCCATCACCTGTTCATACTAGAAGCAGATGATGGGAGCTGTAGTTCAATGTATATGCTCCGGATCGGCGGGAATGCGGCGGATCAGCGTGTGGCGGATCGGCGGGAATGCGGCGGAAATTCGGCGGAAATGCGGCGGATCGGCGGGCTTACTGTGTATTGAATGTATTGAATGAATACATTTATGCAATACTTTGGGGAGCAAGGACACTTGCTCCCCAAAGTATTCCATAGATGTATTCATTCAATAAAGCACTGTACACTACATTACATTACATTACATAGAAACCCATAGAAACAATAAAGTCCCATAGACTTCTATATAGAGAGCGCCCCCTGCTGGACACTCCATAGGAATTACACCCTGGGTCGTGACGTCACTTCTTCAGAGATATTTCTAACACTTCCTGATCTACTAAATTAAGGGAAATAGCAGTATATGTGCATTTCCCATAATTAATGTACATTAGAAATTTGTATAACTTTTCATAAGTAACAACATATCAAAAATTAATTTTGGCCGGACTTCTCCTTTAACATTTCCACAGGATTGGCCATTAATAGCCAACAAAGCAGACAGTTCTGTACATTGTACGTAGTGACCATGCTGGGTTAGTGCAGCTCAACTCCCATTAAAGTTACTGGGTGCTCAGCTGCAGTTATCAGGCACAGCCACTAAACAAGAAATGGCGCTGTAGCCAGAGCAGTAGCAAATCCCCATAAAAAACCTCTTCTGCTCTGGACAGTTCCTGACACTGACAGGTGGCAGCAGAGAGCACTGTGTCAGACAAAGGAATACACCACTTCCAGCAGGACATACAGCCACTAATAAGTACTGGAAGACTTAAAGTGAATGTACCATCAGTACAATTGCTTTAAGTGTGTCACAAGGATAGAACAGCATGAGGAACCGTGGCCCGGTTCCCACATATGGCGCTGTTCTATTCCCAGGTACTGGTTAGGGTGGTAAAGCACTGGAGGCAGGCAGGTGTGCCCCAGTGGGAGGAAACCCTCGTCCCTCTATGACACGGCTCCATTAGAATCAATTGACCAGCATCAAGGGGGCCGGGGTTTCCTCCCACTGGGGCGCACCTGCCCGCCTCCAGTGCTTCACCACCGGCCGGTACCTGGGAATAAAAAGGACTGCGGCACCAGCGCCGTTCTCTCCATGTGAAACACAAAGCGAATGTACTGATGACATTTTCTCTGGGCTACCGCTAATCTTCCCCTTCCCTCCTGTATACACCATCTTGTGTTCTGTTTACTGTACCATGGCACCATTGGCCGCCTGGGTAGAAGTGACCTTGATTCCCCATTATGCTGATATTCTTATTGTCTCATTGCTGTATTTTGGCTATATCGCTCATTCAATGCCGTGTTACTTTTTCTTGATATCGTGTTCTATGCTCGGCTGCCTTCAGAAGCTTTATATGCCCTATGGATAAGTAGAATAAATACTGTTTAAAAGTTGAAATATTAAAAGTCATCCGAAAGCCTCCCTATAATATAATGTATATATGGATAGAGAGAATGGGGGTGTAATGGCCGCAGAACATGTTATGACCTATATAAGAGTGAAGCACGTTTTATACATATAAGCAGCTGGAGGGGACGCTCCTTGCGCACACTATAAACATCTCCTTTCAAGTCCACAGACTGCAGATTATTTTACACTGTAAACTACAATTGGCAAACAGACAAAACCCTCGCTATTTATATAACCTCAGAACACTGACGGCTGAATACAATCCACACACCAGTCAATAGATCGCTCCTCCGCAGACCTGACTGGCTTCCAGTAATATCAGCCGAGCTCTCAGGTGTCACTGGTGTCTGTGGTCTGTAACACCGCTGCCCTGTCTACAGGGGGCACCTATCTGGATTGCCCTATGCAGTGTCATAAGGCGGGGGGATAACAAAGTGCAGCAATATTTGAGGTTTCATTTTACAGCGATCACTTTAGGGGTACACACGTGCTGTGCAGGTTACAGTAATACATAGCAGATGTATAGTGTTTGCCTGGTTCTCTGTATGGACATGACATGGACACAATGAATGTATCTGAAACCCCACCTATGGTAAATGTGACAGCACTGGTACATTGCCCCCTATGTATGCATACAGCCACATAATGGGGGATGGGCGGGGGAGGATAGCCATGTTTCTGGATAATCGCCTCACTTTCCCGTCATAGTGACCATTGAAGGGAGCTCTGTCGTACTGAAGGCACTGGATTCACAGAGGAGCCCTCATAGACTACTGTGGTATACTCATATACAGGAGCTGCAGATACAACCATATTCACATGTAGGATAAGTTCTCACAGTTGGCTGAGGGACACAGGGCACTGCAGGGACACAGGGACACCTGGGTTTGGTTTCAAACCTTTGGCAGATAATCTGTCGTCAGATCTGTTGGTGGAATAGGGCCTTAAGTGCAGGGGAAAAAAAACACTTTATAAGCATTTCCCATAATTAGTGTATATTGGGGATTTGTATAACTTTTGGGGGCAATACAATACTTAAAAAATGTTATAGCTGGACTTCTCCTTTAAGGACTGGGCATGCTGAATTCCAACAATCGTAATCCTAATTTTCCCGACCAGGCCCTCATACATATCAGACTGTTGGAGGGATTCCCCATTACTCTCTATGGCTGGATAGGAAAGCAGCTTGCATCCAGCTTTCTATCAGCCGCAGCACTTACAGCTATTTTTCTTCTGCCAGACAAGCAAATTAATAATGACCTTGTGTGATAACGCTCCCCAGATAAATACTCACAGCAAGTGTATAGAGAGGCTGTACTTCTACTGTCACATAGCATTACAGCAGTCATACAGCGTATATCCGGGCTCGCTCCACCACACCAGCACCTGCCAGGACCAAGGTTTTTAGGCATTAGAGTAAAAACCCAATACAGTGGTACCTTGGTTTAAGAGTAACTTGATTAAAAAGCGTTTGGGTTTAAGAGCTCTGTTTTTTAAAATTGTCACTTGGTGTAAGAGCATTGTTTTGGTTTAAGAGCTCCCTGTACTGGGTGGGACCGGGAGTGGGGGAGGGGCATGGTCTGCATAGCGGGGTCTACAGAACTGTACTCTGGCCCAGGAAGTCTCCCTCACCTTCCAAATCAGAACAGATCCACGTCAGGCTGGGGTTTGCATCAGGGGACAGGACTGGGGAGGTAATCTCTTTATAGCTGTAACCGCTCTTTCCCACATCTGCCCTGCTCATTCCTTCATGCTCCCTGCAGTCTGTCAGCCCTTGTGTTTCGTAATTATGCTCGTAATCCAAGGCATCACTGTATTTGCATTCCTGTATACGTAAAAAAAAATCTAGGTGACATTCCCTTTAACCCCTTAGCGTCCCATGACGTATCTGATACGTCATGGTGCCGCGGGGGGAGTTCAGAGAGGGGTCCCGCCGGGGCCCCGCTATGAACAGTGCTTCTCCCGGCTGTTATGTACAGCCGGGCAGCTCCTCTATTAGCCAGAATGGGTCCCGTTGCCGCGCCGGATAATTAAGCATTTAAATGCAGCTGTCAAACCTGACAGCTGCATTTAGATGCTGTGCTCCCAGTGTCCCTGGTGTCTAGTAGGACGGATCTCCCCCCCCCCCCCCCCCCCCCCCCCCCCCCGCGATGCGTCGCAATGGCGCTGATCCCGGCTTGGCAATACATTGCACTGGCCTGCAGCAGGCCAGAGCAATGTATTACTGATCTAATGGATATATACACAGCATTGATCTTCTCCCCTATTAAAAGTTCAAATCACCCCCCCTTTTCCCATATTATTAATATAAATAAACATATTTGGTATCGCCGCGCGCATAATCGCCTGAACTATTAATTTATCCCATTCCTGATCTCACACAGTAAACGGCGTCAGCGCCAAAAATTCCAAAGTGCAAAATTGCGCATTTTTGGTAGCATTAAATCTAGAAAAAAAAAAAGTCACATATGCGCAATCAAGGTACCAATAGAAATTACATGTCATGGCCAGAAAAAATGACACCTCACACAGCCCCATAGACCAAATGATAAAAGCGCTATAAGCATGGGAATAGAGCGATTTTAAGGGTTTCCTTTTTTTTACGAGCCATCAATATAAAAGTTATACATGTTACACATCGTTTTAATCGTATAGACGTGAGGAACATATATAACATGTCAATTTTTCCATAGGACACAGCGTAAAAATGAATGGGATGTTTGTGTCTATATTTCAGCCCAAAAATGCTGAGCCCATGAGCCATCCTTTCATGACAGGTCAGAACATAAGGCCCAGCCTCACGGGGTTCCCAATAAAGGAATTAAATCTACTGATCATTACATTATATTCTGATATACAGAAATACAGAGCAGAATCTGCCTATAATAACAACAATATAATAAAATATATATTATTCTGATATAAAGCAATACAGAGCAGAATCTGCTTATATCCTAAAATATTACTGGGTCATGGGCCATCACCAATGATCTCATGTCCCAGCTGACCTATGGATTAGCCTCCCGGATTACATTGCCTTCCAGAGATTGTACCTGCAATATTGACAACTTGGGGCTCATACAAGTCTTACTGTGCTCAGCAAAGCAGTTGTCTCCAGAAACAACATAAAACTTCAGGTGCGACAGCGCCTTATCATACAGTCTGCAGAAACCCAGGATAGTAGTAAGCTGAATGTGAATAATATTCTGTTAGATGATCAGCATTAGCTGCAAGAAGCGACATGTTTGTGGATAAGGCCCGGCCTGGCGGCAGTCTGTGTACACGTCTTGTGATTACTAGAGCGGCTATTCCCAGGACGCAACTATCAGAGTCATGTACAGAAAGTAGTTCATTTACTCCCTCCCAGACAGAGGGGTCCTCTCATTTGCATCTGACACATTGCAGATTTTACTTTGCTTCAAGTCATCCAAACAGATTGACTTCACACCATCAGAGAAGTGGCGTAATAGTGCTACTTCCGGATCGCACAGGCGTCTGGCAGCGGCCTATTACCTTATACAGGAAACATCTAAAGGTGTCTGGCAGCAGACTATATCCTTATACAGGTCACATCTGAGGCATCTGGCTGGTTTCACTGTTGCATAAAGAATGTTAGTATGAAGATTCAATAGTGGAGACATTAAAGGGGTTAGCACTGGATAACCCCTTTTGGGTACGTTCACACGTAACGGATCTGCAGCGGATCCCTGCCCTGTACACTATATGGGAAGACCAACTCGCAGCAGGATGGACATCCCGCTGTGAGTATGTCAGCAGCCCGCCCTGTTAACCCCCCCGCCACCGGAGCGTATACATCACTGGGTCCCCGCTCTGGCTTGCTTCGGGGGTTCCCAACACGTCTGGCTCGGCCAATAAGTGCCCTGCCCCGCCTCAGCGCAATGATTGGCTGAGCGGGACGTGAAGACGCCGGAAACCCCGAAGCAAGCCGGAGCGGGGAGCAGGTGATGTATACGCTCTGGTGGCAGGGGTTTAAGGGGCGGGCTGCTGACAAACTCGCAGGGGAATGTCCAGCCTGCTGCGAGTTGGTCTGCCCATAGAGTGTACAAGGCAGGGATCCACAGCGGATCCGTTACGTGTGAACGCACCCTAAAGGGGTTGTGATATTTTCAGTACTGATGGCATACGCCCAGGAGATGCTGCCAGTGTGATATTTTCAGTACTGATGGCATACGCCCAGGAGATGCTGCCAGTGTGATATTTTCAGTACTGATGGCATACGCCCAGGAAATGCTGCCAGTGGTACATGAGGTGCCAACTGCAATAAAACCCATTTTCAATACAAACATATTAGGAAGTAAATTTGTTGTATATCTTTCTATGGCGTCCATGCTTTTCTTCTGCTCTGACGTGCTCAATATCTCACCTTTTGTCAAGGGCACACCTTGTGCCTGTGTGCACTCTAGCTGGGAATTCAGCCTGTATCTCCCTCCAACTATACCCACAGTGTTAAAGATGTCATATTTTGTATACTTTATGAAGCCATTACAATATGGCGCTGACCTTCTGAGCACAGATGTTTACATTCCTTTAGGCTTGCGTAAGTAAACACTGACACAAGCCTTAATGGAAGAACACCAGGGTATGTATACTGGCTGCCATTCTTAAATAAACCAGAACAACATTAACCATCAGTGTGTTAGGGTGGTTACTCAGTGTGCATTATAAACTTAATAAATGTTAATTCGGAACAACCTGTCAATATGAAGGCACTCTTGAGGTACATCCTTATCAACAGGCCTGAAATTAGCTGAAATTCTGGCTAGAATGTCCAGCAGTGGCCAGTTACAAGATGTATACTTGACAGGACAGGGACAAAGACGACAAACAGTAAGATACATTTGCATCTCAAGTCTTCCAGTACTTATCAGCTGCCGTATGTCCTGCAGGAAGTGGTTTATTGCTTCCAATCTGACAGTGATTTCTGCTGCCACCTCTGTCCATGTCAGGAACTGTCCAGAGCAGTTAGAAAATCCCCAAAGAAAACCTCTCCTGCTCTCCAGACTGGAAAAATACACCACTTCTTGCAGGACATACAGCAGCTGATAAGTTCTGGAAGAATTGAAATTTTTATAAAAATAGAAGTAAATTGAAAGTCTGACACTTTCTAGCACCAGCTGATTGGAAATAATTTTTTTGCGAACTACCCCTTAAAAAAATAAACACAAACTAAGGCTATGTTCACACTACGTACGTTTCGTAATAATCACGGCAGTTGTAACAATGGCCATGATTACTACAGAACTCATGTAGTGCTGCCTTCTAAGGAATCCGCCCGGAGTGTATACACATAGTATACACTCCGGCTGGGATCCCTAGCTGTGCCGCAAGAAACTGACAAGTCAGAGAACCCTGTCAGTGCACACAATGGAGTGTGCGGCTCCGGCCGCACGCTCCATTGTGTTCAGTGAGACCCGAATCTGAATTTAGCGGCAGTAAAGATCACCTGGCCGGTACTGCAGTACCAGCGGCGATGATCTTCTCTGACACCGGCCGTGGTCAAGCCGCGGCCAGTGTCTTACTAAGTGGGAACATAGCCCAAGACTGTAAAAAAAAAAAAAAAAAAAAAAACACATTATAAATACTATATTATACAAACAACTCAAATTGTGAAAGTTACATGAAAAAAAAAGAAGAGAAAACACCTGTATTGCTTATGACAGAAAATTTTTTACACTGATAGCCCAACAAATAAAATGTTAGCCATTGAAGGTGCTCCAAGTATCTGGTGCCAAAAGGCCCAAAATACCCATGGCTAGAAAAAAAAAATTGTATAATTGTGCAGATAGTATCTTTTTTGGCTTATTTTTACCACATCCTTTATCTCCCCACATAAGCTGTGCCTTGGCAGTGCCCAGCAGCAATCTCCCATAGCCAATCCCTTGTGTAGCCATACCCGGCCACAATTTGCATGTATTACAAGCGGCTCTGCAAACACTCAAGCGGAGCACTATAAAGGCGGCGGCAGCACTTAAAGGCAATCATGTATCAAAGACACAGATGTCAGACAAAAAGGAAAACACAAGCAAACAACGTCCCGCACCCCGGGAGCCCCGCTGCTTCCTCACAACGCTCAGATTTGATCTTTTTTTCCCCCCATATTAGATAGCATTAAGAGCCAATCATGTACGCAGAGATGCTTGTGACCTACTGGATGGTTGCTATAGGAACACTGCTTTCTGGCATACATGTTATGCATTTTAAGTGCCCTCTCCTCATAAGCTACAAGGAGGTGGATTTACTCCGTCCCTAGAAAATCACAATTAAAGGGTAAGAAAAAAAAATAAAAAATAGATAAACAAAAAGGTGGAAATAAAGATAGAAATGAAAGGGGATAGAAGCGGGCGCGGGGAAAGCAGCAGATATCCTGAGAGGAGGGAGAATTCCCTGCCGTATCTCATCAGCCCTGAATGGGAGACGCAGCCCGGGCGGCCGATGGTTACACTGCACACATGCAGAGGAACAAAGCCACAGGGAAATGGGGGGCAACATAGCAGTCAGAGGAATGGGATGAGGGACTGCGGGAATGGTATATCACTGTCATCCAGAACCTCATCTGTATAGGCACTAGTCACATGGCCAGCTGGGATCTCTGCTCCCCTTGTGGCTTTGCATGGGGGCAGGGAAGGGGGATATGTCCAGGGGTCCCATAGGCAGGAAATCAGGGATGGGGAACCTTCTGCCCACCAGATGTTGCAAAACTACAATTCCCATCATGCCTGGACAGCCAACGGCTGTCCAGGCATGATGGGAGTTGTAGTTTTGCAACAGCTGGTGGGCAGAAGGTTCCCCATCCCTGCAGTAAATGGAATTGTAGTTTTGCAACAGCTGGAGGGCCACAAGTCTGACACCTCTGTTACAGATGATAGGGAATGACTTTGGGATAACACTTATGGTGGCCATGCACCTTAGATAGCCGTAGGCAAACACTCATTCGGTCCATACCTCTTCCATTAAAGGCAACCGGTCAAACCCCCCCTCCCCCCGTGTCGGGGTGAAGGCTGCCCGACTCCCCCGCTACAGACCCTTATACTTATCCCTTCTCTCCAAGTCCTGCGCCTGGAGCCGGTCCCGGAACGGAGATTTCTCCATTGGAAGCCCGGCGCACGTGCTGCTGAGATGAATCTGATGCCCATAGAGAATGAATGGAGCAGTCAATCTCTGCATCGCGTGCGCCGGGCTTCCGACAGGGATATCTCCATCCCGGGACCGGCTCCAGGTGCAGGACTTGGAGAGAAGGGGTAAGTATAAGGGTCTCTAGCGGGGGGGGTCAGGCAGCCTTCACCCCGGCACAGGGGTTGACAGGTTCTCTTTAAAAGGGGTTATCCAGCGCTACAAAAACATGGCCACTTTTCCCCCTACTGTTGTCTCCAGTTCAGGTGCAGTTTGCAATTAAGCTCCATTTACTTCAATGGAACAGAGTTTCAAAACCCCACCCAAACTGGAGACAACAGTAGGGGGAAAGTGGCCATGTTTTTGTAGCGCTGGATAACCCCTTTAAAGTCTTCACCATGTATATGCACGCTGGGCTTGGTTCTCCAATGGGACGCTGCCAGGCACTTCAAGTGGTGGTTTATATCCTGAAAGGATTGGACGTGCTGAAACCCATTACAACCAATCCTTCCTACCCTGACATCAGCCTCCACTTCCAAGATCACTGGCCACAGGGCTGTCACGTGTCAGTCAGTGATTGGCTGAGCAGGCTGTCACTCTTGAGGTAAGTGAGTCTCCGAAGTGGAGGCTCTGCAGTCAGCGGGGGAAATGAGAGAGCATAGAGGGGTAAGGATAACAGCAGCAATATATTAAGAGGATGACTGTTGGACAATCCCTTCAACACTTTGAATACGGTCAAATAGACAAACTGACAATAGTAAGGCTGGGTTCACACTACATTTTTGCTGGTTCACACTACGTTTTTGCAATCCATTTTTTTGCAAAAAACAATGCAACTGTGTGCATCAGTTTTTCCATTAGCTTCCATTATTTAAAAAAAAAAATAAACGTATGAAAAAAATCTGTTTTTTCCTTCCGATTTTTGCAAAAAACGGATTGCAAAAACGTAGTAGCAGCATTATACCAATGGCCTGATCTGCTGGATAAGACTATGCCTAGGACAACATCCCTGCATCCATAAACATATGGCTATCTGTCCACTTAACTTGGGGGGGCAACCAGCGCTAATGTCAAACACTCCTGACCCCCCCTTTCTACATATACAAAAAAGCAGAGTTTGTTTTTGCATCTCCACTATATATACACCTTCTGGAGCAGCAGAACAAAGCTGTAAATTTGACATTATGAATATGTAATACACTTTGCCTCTGTCTCCCCTCTCCATAATTTCTATTGGCAGCTTTTAACCTAATCAATCAGTGAGCTCATAGACCAAGTCAGACATATACATTATTTTGCTGTATTGATTTATGGAGAGTCTTGATGAAAGTGCTATAATGGTATAGATCATTCCAAACTAGTAGAGAGTTGGTAGAGGAGCTGCAGATTGTGCCTTATACCTGTGGTACACTGATGCCTAGCAATAGCCTTTTATTAACCCCAGCTGTTTATTCAGAGACAACAGTAGACACCATGGGGCTAAGAATGTTCGGTTGTCACCCCGTGCACCCCCGGACAGCAGCGATGTCCACCATTATAATAGCAGGTGAGAATTCACACCATACAGTCATTAGGAATGAGGATTCCCATCATAATTCTTGTTCCAGGAACTAAAAATCTATGCAAAAGACGTTCCCCCCTATACACATGAATATTTAATGGAGGAAAAAAACAAAAATCAATACTTCTTTGCTTCTTAGAGAAATGCAATAAAGTTATGTCTTACTATACTGCTTATATATATCCATGGTGGCAAAGGATTACTGCCTGTCAATCACTGCCGCCGATGACTAGATGACGGGTAAATTCATATTGGATGGAAACACTGAGGATTTCTCCCCCCCTCTTTTCTTGCATAATCCACAGCAATAACCCAGGACCCAGATCCACATGACTTGGTATGGTGCCACCCTGAAACGGGAACTGTCATTACAAAACACTTTAGGGACACCTCTGTGCATCTGTAGCCATCCACAATTGCCCTGACCTATTCATAGGTATGGGTGATCACCTTTTACGGATCCGTAGCAACTTTAGATGTATAAAAGGACACAATAATACCTATCAGGCCCAGTCTCACCTCTCCTGAACAGCATTCTAAGCCAATTTCTGACCAGATCGACGGTCACCTTTGAGGTATTCATAAACCAGCTTGGCAGAAAGTTGCCCTTGAAGACATTATTAATGAAATTTACAATTTTGCTTAAATGAAAAATTAAAGCGAATGTACCATGAGGTACATTTGCATTAACATGACTCACGATAGATCGCCGCCAGTGCAGGGAAGCTGGTGCCGAGGTCCATTTTTTGGACCACGGGCAGGTTCCAGTGTACGGCACCATTCTATCCAGGGGTACAGTACACGGGAACTGCCAGCGCCGATCTATCCGTCAGTCATGGTAAAGCGAATGTAACTGATGGTATATTTTCTTTAAGAGTTACATACTATTGGGTTGCCAAAGCACCCAGCAAGTTCCATGTACCAGTCATATGGCTGCCTTGGCAACTGTCCAGCCCAGAGTGCTGCCTTCCATGCAAGTTTAGTTCAAGTTTACCCATTAAATCAGATGATTTAGACATCAAGTCTACCCGAATGGTTCGGCAAGTCCGTTGAAAAATCTGCAGGAATACAGATGCTGTTAGAACAGGTGAATAGGAAAAGTCATGATAGAGCTGGCCATATCAGGTTCCATACTGCAGCCATCTTTCCCGATACACTAGGTGCAGAGAAGTGATGTTGGAATAATCACTGTGATCCAGTTTCATAGTAGAAGCAGCAATGTGACCCCCCGCTGTGCAGGTAGTTGCTGCGGTGCAGCAGGGGGCTATGATCCCAGACGTGCCTCGCTGATCATAGGTGAACGGATCAGAGAAGCTGGGGGAGAGGAGATTCCAAGTTTATATTTTATTAACTACTCAATAAGACAAGGTAACCATAGCAATGTTTATGCTAATGTTAAATGCCGAGAAAAACACGACAAATAGTCACATAAAATCCCTGGGAAAAAACAAAAAGGGCGATAAACAAAGACGTGGGACTGCATGTAATAAGAGAACATTTACCACACGCGTAACAGCAATTCCTCCAAATAACTGAGAAAATGTTATGACTCCTGTCACAACGAAAACCGCTTATGCTATAAATTTCTTTTATTCATTCTTTCTGCTCTGAAGAAATTCTTACTAACCAAGAAGAAAAGCCTCACTATACACAAGGGATCTGCCCTCACCACAATAAAGGGGTTGTTCAACTAAACTTTTTTTCTTTTAAAGCATCTGAAGCCGGAAAGTACCAGAAATTTGTAACATACTCCTATTAAAAAAACTCAAGTCTTTCAGTACTTATCAGTTGCTGTATGTTCTGCAGGAAGTCTTGTGTTCTTTCCAGTCAGTGTGACACAGTGCTCTCTGATGCCACCTCTGTCCGTGTGAGGAACTGTCCAGAGCAGCAGCAAATCCCCACAGAAAACCTCTCCGCTCTAGGCTGGAAAGAATACACCAATTCCTGAGGGACATACAGCAGCTGAACAGTACTGGAAGATTGGAGATTTAAAAGAATAAATAACAAATTTCTGACAGTTGATTTGAAAGATTTTATTTTCTCCTGAACTACCCCTTTAATTGTTTTATTCTGAAAAACTCTGGGTGCCCTGATAACACACCTTTTTAAAGCTTCATGATATCTGCCTAATATTCCTGCAATATGAGAGTTTATTGTTGAATAATCAGATGGGCATGAACAGAATTTTACCTTTCATGGACACAGTGGTTTTTGACCTTAAAGGGGTACTCCCGGCTGGGGGACTTTTTTCCCGTCCCTGCCACTGACAAGCTTAGCGGACTTGAAACATCACATCTTAAAGTGACTGTACCACTAGGCCCAGGCTGAAACACTGGATGCGGGCCGACCCACCCCTCTATAATAGGGTTCCATTGATTCTAATGGAGTCACGTCATGGAGTGGCGGGGGTTACTTCCCACTGTGGGTGGGTCAGCCCGCCTCCAGTGGTTCAGCCTGGGCCTGGTGGTACAATCACTTTAAACCCCTGCAGAGACCAGAAAGTGGCCTTGCAGCGCGGGGGGAGCGGAGTGATCAGGGACACGGCGCTGGAACTGGGGAGGTAAAGGGACGTCATTGCCCTCATCCACCTCCTCCCTGGCCATAGGCAAAAAAAAGCCCCCCAGCCCGCAGTACCCCTTTAAGGACAGAGCCAATTTTATTTTTTTTTTTCCCCTCCTCGCATTGTAAGAGCCATAGTGCTTTGATTATTATTATTTTTTGTTAATACTTTTTAAAGTCCTCCTAGGGGTCTATTACACATGATTATTAGATAGCATATACCTGTTCACCGGGGAAAGAAAAGTCCACAGTAAGCAGCACTGTTTGAAATAGAGGTTGTGGATGCTAGCAACCTGGAATTTGGTCAGGGTCCCCTTAGTAATATACCAAACAAATAAGTGTAGCGCCTCTCCTTTACACCCTGAGATAGGGTTGAAATGTTATAACTTTTCGTAACCTTTTTTGAATATAAACCGCACCAGGAGAGCCACTACAGTTCTCTGTTTGATATGTTTACCGCTAGACCATTGCATAGCAGTGATCAGTGTTATCGGTGCTCAGCACATAGAGTCTGCCTGACGCAGACTATTACCAGGCTGCTGAGCGGACTGCATGGAGGCAAGTATCAGGCCTCCGGCAGTCAAGGAAGCTGATCGCAACCCCTACAGTCACACTGTGGGGGTCCCAAATGGACAGTGACAGGAGCTCAGAACCTCTAGCTGACACTTATATTTGGCAGGAATGTAAAGAGACTGTAAGAAGCGGTGTAATCAGGGTAGCCGAGCCAAGAAATGGTAGTAACATCTTATTTAGGTACAGACTAACACCTTCCTGCAAATACACCTACATGAAGGAATTACACTGTCGCTATGCAAAATCTCCAGTTTATGTCAGGGTGATGTTATAGAGTCATGACAGCTCCCACCATCCAGCCAGCGATTGGTCCGTCCTCACAGGCAGACCAATCTAAGAATGACAGGAGGGTCGGCTTCCAACAGCTCTCTAGGCCCTGATATTCGTCCCTGTCTGGTTGCTATATGTGATCTTTGCTCGTGTACCTACTCCTCGCTCCTGTGTATGTGATTGTCAACGCTGTCAGTGTATGTGATCGCTGCTCAGGGAATTTCAAACATAGAGAAATGCCATTTTATGACATTTAAGAGTTTTTCACAAAGAAAGGATTAAAGAGGACCTGTCACCCCCCCGCGCCAGGGTGACAGGCTCCCCACCCCCAGATAGATCCCCTTATACTTACCTCATGTCGGAGCCGGTCCCGGGACGGAGATATCCCGGTGAGAAGCCGGCGCGCACCCTGTGGAGATGGGTCCAGCGTTCATAGAGAATGAATGGAGCCGGACTCATCTCTGCTGCGCGCGCACGGCTCCATTCATTCTCTATGGACGCTGGACTCATCTCCACAGCGCGCGCGCCGGCTTCTCACCAGGATATCTCCGTCCCAGGACCGGCTCCGGCAGCGGGACTCGGCGACATGAGGTAAGTATAAGGGGATCTATCTGGGGGTGGGGAGCCTGTCACCCCGGCGCGGGGGGTGACAGGTCTACTTTAAGGCATCAACCAGAGTTTACTACTTACACGAGGCACATAACCCCCTTTAAGAAGTGAAGGACCTGAAACATTGCTCCAAAAACAAGAAAAAGAAAAAAAAAAAAAAAAAAAAAAAAAAAAAGTCAGGATATACAGCACTACAGAACAAAGTATAAAAACCTGCCCAAAACACAAGATGAACTGGACAGAAGATGAATCTATAATCACTAAATAAACCCTCTTTTCATGATGAGTAAGCCATGATACAGCTATGGCTGACCTCTACTATATAAATGGTCCCTGAAACCCGTCTGCAGGTGAGATTCTAATTCTGCATTTTTGCGCTGTTCCGCACGAGCGGCGTTCAGTGTTTACGTCCCGTCTTCTATGCAGAATTGAAGGCCACAAACTCCCGGAGAAGAGAATAAAGCCAAAGCTGTTGAGGTCAGGAGCAGGCGAGCATCTTCAGTAATGAAGCTGGCAGCGGCTATGCTGGCATCCATTGTGAGGATGTAACAAGTGCATTCATAGCAGCAGCAATCCTCCAGTGACACAGCGCTGAATTATAGACGCTTAGATGTCTTAGCAGATAGCTTTCTGCTGCAGTCACAAAAAAGGCTAAATGTGCTAAATCTTCTGACAGATCAAAACACGTCGGGATGAATATTCATCATTGCACCAGCTACAGACAAAAATTGTTTGGAGACTCCTTAACGCTTTTCCCCCAGAGGACTGGCTTGTTGAAGTGGCTTAGAAGTTACTGTAGCTGTCTTGTAGCCCTGGGGTCCTAAGTTTGAAACTGAAAGGGGCAAAGACCTCCATGGGAACGGTTTTAGCTGGCTGGTCTTACTATGGCTTCCTCCTATGTTCCCAAAATCTACAAGTTAACCCGCTTACTATGTGAGCTGGGCTGAGGACAGGCAACAATCTGTGCACGCTGTTAGGGAACACTACTGCAGTAAATAGAAATGAATGAAGGGGTTTTAATATGTAAGGACTATCGTGAAGCCAGGCAATCAATATCAATCAGCGGGGGTCAGCAAGTTTGGGTCTGCACGGACCCAATTTGCATTTATCTTCTCCAGGCCACGGCAGTCAAATGCCGGCATATCAGGTTCACGCAAACCCAAACTTGCTTTAAGTTTGTTCATCTCTACACAAAACCATTACAGCACCATGCCTTAAAGTGGTTATCCAGTATATGAAATAAAACAGCACCACCCCCGTCTTCAGGTTGAGTGCAGTATCACAGTTATGTTCTATTCACTTCAATGGAACTGCAAATTTACATCCAAGATTACAAGAGTGAAGAGTGCTGCCATTTCTGGAAGAAAGCGTTTTTTTGTTTTTTTTTTTAAATCCTGGATGACCCCTTTAACATGGATTCAGTAACAGTCTATGGGCCATACTATACCATTTTAGGACTTTTTCTATACAACAGCTTCATTTGGATTACAAGGGGGGGGGGGGGGGGGGGGGAGCATAAGCTCCATCAAATGCATGGCACCTAATATTCTCCTCAGCTCATACAGTTTTATATGTTTCTTTTGGCATCAAACCTATATTATATACATTTCCACATTTCTACATTATTCACAGACGAATTTTAGAAGTGAACCTGTCAGCCTTGTAGCGGAGCACGGGCTGAAGGGATCCTGCTATCTGGCAGGGAACAACCATCAATCAGCCGCTGATTCCAGCTCAGACAGACGACTAATAATGAACGCTAAATAAATATGTTTAATGAGGGAAACCAATCCAGATTTACTATGAAGACTCAAAAACACCATGTGTTCCCTGTGATCTGTATATAGCCAATGTTACTATATGGAGGGCTCAGCATTCACACTGTGCTCATTCTTACAGCCCGGGTAGGGGGTGGTGGGTTATCCACTATTAGAAGAACATAGCAGATTTCATCCAGAAACAGCGCCACTCTTACCCTCAGCATGTTTGTGGTATTGCAGCTCAGTTCCACTAAAGCAAATGAAGCAGAGTTGTAAACAAAAGTTGTTTGAAAAAAAGCAGCCATATTTTTCTAATCCTGGGAAACCCGTAGTGACAGGATATTGGGTAAGTGTATGATTTCAGGGGGTTTACCTGCTGGGAAGGAGCCATGGCTCCTGATGAAGCTGAGTGGTAGTCCTGCTCTATGGGAGATGTCAGAGTGCACAGCATCTCATTCACATATATTTCCCAAAGAGTGTTAGCAGGCTGTCAGAATGTTAGCGCTGAACTTTGAAAGTGTGAACGTAGCCTTAGAGAAATGGGTAAACTTGGTGGGTAGATTCAATACTTGTTGCGTCACATGTCAATGGCTGCCGCTAATATTAGGTAAATGCTGGTGTCAGCATCAAATTCGAGAGCAACTCCATGTGGGCCTGCAGTATCACCCCATGCCAGTCATATGATACCTGTAATCTGTGGGTTGGTAGAATTACAACAATGCCCAATTTGTACAGCTTATGTTTTATTACACTACTCCTAAAAACAATTCCCCTAAAATTAATCAGCACCACCATCTGCTAATTTTTAATCGGTACTAGGGATATCACGATACCAGAATTGAGTTCAATACCAATACCAGCTTTCTTATTTTGATACTCGATACTAATTTGATACTAAATAAAGTTTGAAAAAAAATATGTAAAAATACAAATATAAAAAAAAAAAAAAAAAAAAAAGGGAACAGGGATTATTAGAACCTTTATAATGATTTTTTTTTTTCAATTTAAACTTTTTTTTAACACTTTTTAATTCCCCTCTACCCCACAGCATACCTCCCTGTGCACAACAACTCCCAGCATACCTTCTTGTGGTGATTTGTAGTGCACAAGCAGGTATGCTGGGAGTTGTGGTGCATAAGGTGGTATGCTGGGAGTTGTAGTACACAAGTAGGTATGCTGGGAGTTGTAGTACACAAAGGTATGCTGGGATGTTGTGTCGGGAGGCTGCTGCTGCACAACTGCAACTCCCAGCATAGCTACTTGTGAACTACAACTACTAGCATACCTCCTTGTGCACTACAACCCTCAGCATACTTCCTTGTGCACTACATATCCCCAGCATTCCTCCTTGTGTGCAACTCCCCACAAGGTGGTGTGCTGGGAGTTGTAGTGCACAAGAAGGTATGCTGGGAGTTGTAGTGCACAAGGAGGTATGCTGGGAGTTGCAGTTGTGCAGCAGCAACCTCCTGACACAACTTCCAGCAGCACAACTTCTTGTGCACTACAACCCCCAGCATACCTCATTGTGCACAGAGGTATGCTAGGGGTTGTAGTGCACAATGAGGTATGCTGGGGGTTGTAGTGCACAAGGAGGTATGCTGCTGGGAGTTGTAGTGCATTAGCAGCCTCCTAACACAACTCCCAGCATACCTGCTTGTGCACTGCAACTCCCCACAAGAAGGTATGCTGGGAGTTGTAGTGGACAGAGGTATGCTGGGAGTTGTGTCAGGAGGCTGCTAATGCACCACAACTCCCAGCAGCATACCTCCTTGTGCACTACAACCCCCAGCATACCTTTGTGCCCAAGGAGGTATGCTGTGCCACTGTACCGGAGGGCCCCAAGGGAAGGGGGGGGGGGGGCGCAGGATTGTGGACACCGGAGGATGCGAGGGACCGCATTGCACCGGCAGGTCCTGGTGGTGGTGCGGCGCGGGGGACTCGGCTGCAACGGCGGGAACAGGCGTGTACGGGGGACGCGGCTGCAGCATCGGGAACTGGTGGGTACGGGGGACCCGGCTGCAGCAGTGGGTCCTGAGTGTGTGTGTGTGTGTGTGTGTGTGTGTGTGTGTGTGGGGGGGGGGGGGGGGGGGGGGAAATAGTTAAATGACTGCCGCCCGCCCGGTCGCGGGCCGCAGTCATTAGCAGTGGGGGCCGTTCCATATGCAGCAGACGCCCGCTGCATATGGAGCGGCTCAGGAGTGGTTAAATGCCGCTGTCAGGTGTGACAGCTGCATCTATCCTGTAAAATAGCCGGCACTAGCGATCGCTATGTGCCGGCTATTTAAATTTGGCGCCACCGGGAGCGGAGAGCCCGCGGGCGGAGGAGGGGACACCAGGGGGCGGTACACAGAGAACATGGCCGGCGCTCAGATAGCCACCGGCCGTGTTCTCTGCACCATACTTTATATTAAGCTGCGTTATTAGGCAGTTTAACATAAAGTATCGATACCAGGAAATCCTGGTACCGAACCGTTTTTCTGCCCGAAATATCGATAGTAGTATCGATATTTCAGTGCATCGTGCATCACTAATCGGTACTATATTGTAGATAGACGAGTCAGCTCTCTGCTGCCACCTTGGTCCATGACAGGAACTGTCCGAAGCACAAGAGGGTTTTCTATGGGGATTTGCTACTAATCTTGACAGTTCCTGACACAGACAGAGGTGGCAGCAGAGAGCACTGTGTCAGACTGAATAGAATGCACCACTTCAGGCAGGACATACAGCAGCTGAAAAGTACTGGAAGACTTGAGATTTTTAAATAGAAGTAATTAACAAATCTGTGTATTTTCTTTGACTCTTTGCTAAAGAGTGTCCCTTTAAAAATCTTCGATGATCTGACAAGCCAAACTGTGATGGAAACACAAGCATGTGTACTGGTTAGTGCCCACCAAAAGTGCTGCAAGGCCTACAGATTTATTTCAGTGGCTCACATTCTACCAACAGCATGACGCATCTGTCTAGTCTCAGTTGGCTTGCATCACAATTTTGGTGCATGCCTTTGCACAAAAGCCACACCCATTGCATGTAAGGCCACGCCTTTTGTCCACCAAGCCACACCCCCTTGTTGAGAGAGGCCTGAATGTCTAACACAGAAACGTGATGAAAGTCACAGCAGACTATTTTTTATGCATTTGCAATAGTAAATCTACCACAAATACCCATAAGGTTTGTTTGATTAATCAGATTCGGCGACACTAAGAAAAGCTGCCAGACATAGGACGCAACAATTTATTCAGCTACACTCCATTAAGTGAGTAAAGAGATAACAGTGGCGGATTTTATCCTCAAACATCCTCAAAGCACATCGCAGCTCCAAGAATCATTTTCCTATAAGAGACCTGGACGCGTTCCATACCTGGCAGAGCGAAAAGCAAAAAAAATAATTCAAATCGAAATACAATAAACTCTGGCAGATAAAACACTGCAGAGAGAAGAATCCGTCTAATCCCCGAGGGTTATAGGCTCCATTTATAGAGCGATAAAACACGCCACTGCAGAAACCAACAATTACCATTACTATAAATGAAGATTATATTAAAGGGAACCTGTTCCGTCCCTGAATGACCGCCCATGCAGGTATTCTAGAAGGTAATAAAGATTGCCCTATATCAACCTATAGGAGCTAATCTGCACTGGAAAAGCCACAACAATCCTGCATAAGGATTACATGCAGAAATGCTGCAGATTACCGCTACATGTGATCCAACCCAGAGACTAAAATTAAAAGGGGATGTCCACGTAGGAAAGGGCTTTGCATAGGTTGCTGCCGCCGCCATCTCCCCGATCCCTGCTACAGTCTTCTTCCTGGCTCCTCTGATATGCCATGCAGACGGGAACTGAAACCACAACAGTGGGGGACTTGGGAAACAAGCAGCCGTGGTCTCCTGAGAAGCCATGGCGTCTAACTTAAAGGCCGCAATTAAGTGTGGTGTACTGGCTTCATCAGCGCCCCATACATGCAATGAGTCCTGTAACCAACTAGGGGCCTAAAATATGGTGACAGGATCTTTTTAAAGTGATATTGTCACCAATGCAAACACAGATGACATTAGCAGCCGACTGCTGCACATTGCAGATTTCCCTTGGTTAGGGATGTCCGTGGCTTCTTCAGCTGTAAAAATGGTTTTAAAAAGGTGCCCCGGTCGTTATAACTCTCAAAATCTGAAACAGTAGATGTCGTGTACAGCAAGTTTGCAATTTACATTGAATATTATGGTTTAGTTATCATGGAGAACACGGCACTTCCTGTGTTGTGACTTTATTTCTTCTAAGAGTCTAAACACAGGAAGTCCCATGTTTCCGAGGTCATCTGAGCTCAGAAGGCAGACATGTGACTGATGGAAACAGTGAGCCGTGACATTCTGTAATGGTCAGAATTACTTTATTTCGTCTTTTTTCATTTAGCACAAGACTAAAAATCTGCCTTCAGGAGACTGGACCTGGATACAAGTAAGTATAGCTGTTATATAGCAGCCTTCTGGAGACTGGACCTGGATACAGTCAGTATAGCTATTATATAGCTGCCTACAGGAGACTGGACCGGATACAGTAAGTATAGCTGTTATATAGCTGCCTTCAGGAGACTGGACCTGGATACAGTAAGTATAGCTGTTATATAGCAGCCTTCAGGAGACTGGACCTGGATACAAGTAAGTATAGCTGTTATATAGCAGCCTTCTGGAGACTGGACCTGGATACAGTCAGTATAGCTATTATATAGCTGCCTACAGGAGACTGGACCTGGATACAGTCAGTATAGCTATTATATAGCTGCCTACAGGAGACTGGACCGGATACAGTCAGTATAGCTGCCATCAGGAGACTGGACCTGGATACAGTCAGTATAGCTGCCATCAGGAGACTGAACCTGGATACAGACAGTATAGCTGCCATCAGGAGACTGGACCTGGATACAGTCAGTATGGCTGTTCTGGTAAGTATAGCTTTGTTTTACAGCATAAACAGAAAAAAATGAATGCAAATTGCAAACTTGCTTTATAACACATTTACTGTTTATTTAGATTTTGAGCGTGCCAACTCCACTTTAAATGTCCACTTAAATTCCGTAGTGTGCATATACCCTCGGGGTATGTTCACACTGAGTAAATCAGGCGGAATTCTGTGGCAGAACTCTCCGCCGAATGAATCATGTTTTTACATTGAAGATTTTTTTCACAAATTTTTGGTGAGGTGTTATCCAATATTCCATTTTACTATTTTAGGTCACAGGGCATGTTTGGACACCTCCCTATTCATCTCAACGGGACGGCTCCAGTTTGTTACCCATGTCCACAGAGCTGCTTGTGATGCATAGCTCTAAATGCAAGAAAATTGCCCTTTCAATAATGTACAAAAAATTAAAAGGGGAACTCCAGATCTAGATAATAACTGATTTTTTAAATGTCCATGGAAAGTTATTTAGAAGGGTCTATATGATTTGAAACCTTTTGCCTTACTTTTTTGCAACCAGAAAGCACCAAAAACGTCCCTCTGTCTGATCCACAGTCTCCAGGTCCATCAGCTACCCGCATGAGACGAAAGTCATGTGATCCACGTCTCTTTCAGTGGGCTGGCCTGTCTCGCTGTAAGGGTATAAACACACACACACCGTATACGCAGCGTATTTACTCCTGCGATACGCAACAAATATGCAGCAGATTAGATCTAAATAACTGAACACCGCATCAAATCTGCACCATCAAATTTGCTGCAGATCTGCTGCGTATCTGCTGCGTATACGGTGTGTGTGTTTGTACCCTAAAGAACAAACCTCTTACATACGGCAGCGATGCAAGCTAGGCCCCTTGGTTTACAATCACCTGACATGAGGTTTGTGCTGGACAAACATGATGGGTGTGTGCCTGTCTGATGTTTCTTACCAGCGCTTTCCTGGCTAATTGACTAATTAGCATCACAGCAAAGTAGCGCTAATTAATGCTAATCACTAGGTGTGAACATAGCCTAACTCTATATTCCAGGTAATCACCATCGCTGTTTTGCAGGTTCTAAATGCCATATAAAGTTTTCCATGCTGCAATATAGCTAGATAGATAATCATCTAGCTATCTAAAGGACAAAAGATGGATGCATAGATAGAAAGATCTATGCATCTGTCTATGTATCTACGCATCCATCTATTGTTCAATAGATGACAGATAATCTATCAAGTTATATTGTAGCATGGAACACATTATACAGCATGTGGAATCAACAATGTGAAAGAGCTATGGTGATTAGCTGAAATATACAATCAGGCTATGTTCACACATAGCATTTAGTAAGCAGTATTTCACTGCAAATTGTGTCACCCGTGGCAAAATAGCACTAATTATACTGTGTGCGCCTTAGGGCCCTATTATACACACAGATTTATCTGACAGACCATTGACGCCTAAGCCAGGAATTTACTACAAACCGGGAACGGGTCATATAGGAAACAAGGCGATTTCTCCTCTTTTCAAATCCATTCCTGGCTTTGGTCTCAAAAATCTGTCAGATAATCCGTCCTTTATAGTGATGCTAATTAGCCACCTGGTCAGGGGCTCGCTGGGAAGTAGCATCAGACACAGACACAGACACACACACCTATCACAATTATTTGTGGAAAACGGCTTTTGAACCCTCTCTAAGTAGCTGGATTGGGACTGCTAATGATATTCGGCTATTGGCTGGAGCTGTTTGAGAGCGCTATCATCATGTCAGGTGACTTGGTGATGTAAACAAAGGGGCCTAGCTTGCAGCAAGACAGGCCAGCCCACAGAGAGAGGTGGATCACATGACCTTTGTCTAGTGCAGTGGGGGAGCTGGAGAGCGGATGGACCTGGAGACAATATGGATCTGACGGAGAGACGTTTTTGGCACTTCCTAGTTGCAAATGAACTGCAAGTAAAGGCAAAAGGTTTCAAATCAGAGACCCTGATGGTGGGGGTCCTATGGCCGCTCCAGCCGCTCACTGCAGGCATGTTGAGAGCTAAGTTGTTACTTCAAAATGAATTCCCCCCCTTGCCGGCTTTTAGAAAACACCGGACGTCTCCTTTAACCTTACACTATGCTGCTGCCACTATTTCCCTCAGCAACGTCATATGAGACCATAGGTGCCGATGCTTTCCTCATTCTACATCTCTGCCCCAAGCATTTTTTCCCCTCAACGATTGCATTTTTTGCTTTGAGAAACGGAAATCCTATAAATGGTGGAACACATAATAAATAAGCCCAATAGAAATACTATATAGACACATCTCTCACTGCAGGCTGTAAACTACAGTCTGGCTGTGGTGCGTGTAGTAAAGCACTGCCTGGATGTGGAGTATAGGAGCCGGCAGCTGTGCTCGGCCATACACATACGCCACACCTAAGCTCAAGGTTAATCCCCTTAAGAATGTGCAGATGTTGTGTGATCTGACGGC
Source organism: Dendropsophus ebraccatus (assembly GCF_027789765.1). Lineage (NCBI taxonomy): Eukaryota > Metazoa > Chordata > Amphibia > Anura > Hylidae > Dendropsophus > Dendropsophus ebraccatus. Next base: position 113,705,927 of record NC_091459.1, on the reverse strand, counting down.
AGTGCCAAGAAGGGGTTAACGCTGAGGTAATAATTACATAATGTGCTATTTTTACTCCAGTGTATAATCTCACCGGCTCAATGAAAATTACAAGGCTGCCGGAGTCGGAGACAAAACACCATTTCATTTCTCATTTTCTGTAATGGGAAACGTACAGAATATCAGGGAATACAGAGCAGATACAGGCCATTGTGGCCACAGACATGCATGGAGGAATAAGCTTCCCTTATACAACGGGGTCACATAGCCAGTATACTGCAATGTCTAATATACCACCCAGCTGCCACCAGCTCATGGCGGGCTGGATATACAATATTACCTAGACTGCGGTGCTAGTAAGGAGGAATATGGCGGTCTTGGGAACCACTTTAGCTCCATTTTCAATGATTTAGTACAGAAGTATTAGTGACACTCCCCTCAATGCATCTAACAGCGCTGTACTGAGCCACCATACTCCATCATAATGGGGGTCGCAGGTCCTGCTATGTAGCATATACACACTAACATATTACTATGCAGTGTGTGTGACAGCTGCAAATCCCTAGAATAGTCCATGACCACCACACGGTCAGCCTGATGCACGGCCATTGTATAAAGCCAGCATGATGTCACTTCTTATTCATGGAGCCTGAATACACTGGAGAGGGCAGTAGGCCGCTCATCTCCATGTATCTAACAACCAGGCATCTTCACAATGATGCTACATAGAGCGTCACTGGACAGCGGATGCCGCTTCTCCCGACACACAATAGTGACTGGTAGGTCAGTGACTGGCCGCCACCTCCCATGTAAGCACTGGGCATTGCAGGCAAGTAGAGACGTTAACACACCTGCCTGGCCACCATTATACAATAGCAACTAGCCAGTCAGGAGAAAGCCATACATGAATAACTATGGTTTGTATTGTGCATTTGTCTCCCAGAGAACAATGTGGTGACTGGTGAGCACTTCCAGAATACACACAGTAAAGGCTCAGCATGCCAACATTACAAAGCTCCTACCCAGTCACACTAAGTGCTGCAGGTCCGCTCTATACATGATGGCCCAGATATAAAGGGGTTCTTGGACAAAACACACCGATCAGCTTATCAGTCACTGATACTACACAGGGCTGGATGCTGTGAGTCCATTCATTGTGTAGTGGTGGTGATGTGTATCTGTAACTCAGCTCCTGTTCAAGTGAATGGCAGATGAGCTGCGGTAACCAGTTCAGGCCACTACGTGGTGAGCAGAGGTGACTGCTTACAGCCACATGGGGCCTGAACAGCCGATAGCTGGGGGTGCCAGCACCCCACTGATCAAAATCTATTATATAGAATAGCTATAGGTACATTTGTATATATGCTGCCATTTAATACATAACAAAGGAGATGCATATGTTGCAGTGAAATAAGAATCCAGGGATCAAATCCCGGGAAATTATAAAATGGCCAAGCCTTTCCATCATTTGATCAAATCCCTGACCCCTTTCAGGGAAATGATGGAATGGTATTTGATCATTTCCCCCGTGCCACATGCAAGTTCCTAACTGCCTGTCGGGCGTGCCGTTCTGCCAGCCGGGACGTCCACAAAGGTCCCCGACGGGAGGTCCTTCTGCTTTCCAGGGTCATCCATCAAGCCGCTGCTCTGCTCCCCGTGTATATGCCCTGTCCCTAGATTCAGGGAGGGCCTTCTGCCTTCCGTTGCCTTTCACCGCCATGTGTGTGTAAGCCACCGCTCTGCTCCCTGTCCACCCGTTTGCCTCCGCCGCCTCTCTACTCCCTGTCCAGGACCTTCTTTCTTCTGCATCGGACCTCCCGACAGGCAGTAAGGAACTTGAATGTTGCACGGGGAAAATGATAGAATTCCATCCCATCATTTCCCTGAAAGGGGTCAGGGATTTGATTAAATCACGGACTTTCTTCAGGGAAATGATGGAAGGGCTTGGCCTTTTCATCATTTCCCTGGGTTCTATCATTTCACTGCAACATATATATATATATATATATATATATATATAATCAAGGGCCGGGGAAAGCAAGGTGGTCACTAAGCATTTGTAAAATACCAAATCCACTGATGTCAAACTTGCGGCCCTCCAGCTGTTGCAAAACTACAGTTCCCATCATGCCTGCACAGCTGAGGTGGCTGTCCCTTCATCAAGGGAGTTGTAGTTTGACAACACCTGGAGGGTCATGAGTTTGCCACCCTTGACAAAAGTAAAGCAAAAACAGCCAAACAGATCAGTGAGGTCAGTCTCAGACGCAGAAGATCTGTAGACTGGATCTGCACCATATTACTATACCACTGGAGCGGACTGAGTTATGTATGTAGTGGAAAAAATCTGCATGTAAATCAGATTGCTGCAGTTATTATCCATGGAAAGTCTGGTGTGAAATCGGCGAAAATCTATGAATCCAAAGTCTAGATTTACATGCAGATATTGCAGCACCAGGTATTTAGTTATTTGTGTTATTTATGTGGTGAACTGTGTATTTTTTGCAATAATTTCTCCTAAGTTGTGTAGAGGTACTCTCTGCTATTCCGGTTTGCAGTGGTTCAGTTCCGGCTATAACTACACATATTAAAGATCCAGCAGAAAGCAGTAACCTAAAAGGTTGGTGAAAAGCCAGGTACTTTCCCATCCAACCTGTAATTTCTGCACATTTACAACCGGCTTAATATCAGTAATTCCCAGCGCCATTATTGGGTTATACTGTAGACACCCCATGATTTAATAGTGAAGTATGAGCAGGGATAGAGCCGCAGCCAGCTCCTTACCATCTGTGCAGCCGCACACTCATTAGCTGCAAAACTTCACTGCGAGAAAACAGAAAGACACAAGGTCAATAACTAAATGGGTTTATGCTGAAATAAAGCAAAGGCTTCACTTGCCGCCATAATGAAAAAGCAACATTACTAGTGGCCATTAAAAGAGCTCATAGAAAAATGAAAACATTCGCCTAGAAAACAGGATTTAGCCAACGCACGTTCTCCAGAAATAATATTATATAAACTGGAACCTATTACGAGTAACTATTACTTCTGCGCTGCTAACACATTACAACTCGGTACAGAGTTTACTATAGTCCCCTCAAACCACTACAACAGACTCATGGGAACACTATAATGTCACCATGATGTGAATATTAATAAGGTTGGGGTCACATGGTGCAGCTATCATGTGACAAGACGTGTGTCTGGGACCCAGTGACAGCACTGCTTCATGCAGACCACAGAGGAAAGCAGTCCTGTTGTTGTACTGAGCATGTGCGACCACTTAGGTTACGTTTACATGGGCATAACACACGCCATTTTAGACCATAGCTAGCAGCGAGCGTGGGATGAGGAGTGCTGACCTGACAGGTCGGCGCTCACTTGCTCCTCTGAATAGCCCGGTGTAACAGGTGCTTTAGGCTATGTTCACTCACTGTATTTTTTTCCCAACCAAAATCAGGAGTGAAAACTGACAAAGCTAAATGATAATGTAAAGATTTTGTTTTCAACCCATCCCTTGTTTTGGTTCAAAAAAGACTGACAGATATGAATACTATATGTGAACACAGCCTTAATCAAATTGTATAAGACAAAAAATAAAAAATAAAAATACCAAGAATGAGGCCTGTAATGCTAATCATATACCAAAAGTCAGTTCAGGTCACTGTTAGGCTACATTCACACGTCCATAAATTTTGCGACCTTAAGGACGGAGAACAGCTTGTCCTGGATTGTTTGCCCACCCGGCATAATGTATCATCATGCCAGCAGTGGGGAAACTGAATCTCTGCGGCTGTGTCACTACAGTGCCGTGGAGATTTAGGGTACGTTCAGACTTACCGGATCCGCAGCAGATTTCATTTAAATAACTGAACACAACATCAAATCTGCTGCGGATCCTGTAGGCGTGAACGCACCCTTAAAAAGAGTTTTCTCGCTGCCAGCATAATACATTATGCCGGGTGGGGAAACAATCCAATACAGATTTTCCAATGCAATTATTGAAGCCAAAGCCAGGATCAGACTATAACTAAAGAACAGGTCATAAAGGAAAGACAGATTTCTCCACAAATCTGTACGTGTGAACACATCATCAGGCTATATTCATGAGTCCATAGTGCTGTGCACAATCACAGGCCCGCAATTGTGGACAGCACTTTGTACACCTGTTGTAGTCCGCAAAACATTGACCACTAAATTATAGACCTGTTTTGCAATTGCGTGTCCGCACTACGACACATTGTTCTGCTTTGTGGGGTTTTTTTGCGTAAAAGAATTACAGCCTATTCACAGATCTACAAAAACTGCGGATGAATGACTAGGCACATGGACTATGGGTTTTAAATTTGTCGGTTATTTCGGATTCAACAAATGTTGCGTACATGTGAATTAGGCCTAGGGCTATGTTTGCACATGTCTTAAGAATAAGTTCCAAACATGTTACTCCCCCAATACCAGAAATCAAAACTCATGAAGCTATGACACAATTTAAATTTTCATGCTACTGTACCGACATCTGTGTGGCTGTGTCGGTACAGTAACGGGCAGATTAAAACAGTTTCGGAGCTCCCGGCATCATAATGATGATACAGAGAGCTCCATTCAGTAGGCTGCTTGTACACTATGTGCGGCCCATGCTCCACTCCCTATGAGGCTTCTAGATGTTTCATAACACTGAGACTGAGCACACATTGCAAAATTATTCACAATGGAAGATAATAAAATTATCTTCCATATCAGGTTCTACTTATGAAATCCCCCACAGAGAATCAGCCAAACCCACCGATTATAGTAAGCAGCCATAGTCGTCTGACTCTCTGCTAACAATGATGTTGGGGCAATTGGATTTCAGGAATGGGAATGGCAGTGGCTTAGACCCCTCCTCCTCATTCAGGACACACAAAAGACTCCAAACATTTACATACATGGCAGATGGGTTCAGGAGATAGCTGAGGATACGATTGGGCAACACCTCTCTCATGTGCATGGGCATCTATATGGATTGTATTCTGCCACAACCCAATAGTATTAGGTTAGAGAATAAACTACAGAGAAATGCTTCCTTCTTCTATTTGCTTGGTGGCATACATTAGCTGCTATATAAGCTTTCCCACAGACACTGATTTTGGATAGCTTTTTTTTTTATAACAAAAATAGACAAAAAAAAAAACTGCGAGCAGTTTTATCAATTTCTTTTCCATTGCAAGTCATGTGATTTCTTATCATGTGATTCCAGGATTTCTGCTACAAAATGGGAGAAAAAAAACGCATTTCATTTTTTTCCCCCTATAAAAGTCTATGGGAGGAAAAACGCCACTATTCCGTGAAAAAGAAAAAAAAAAAAAAAGTTAATCTGCTGCGATTTAGCAAAATTGCCAGGGAGCAGAAAAACATCATGCCGGTATTGTTTTTCATATTACCCCATTTTATTTTTATTAATTTTAATATCTAGCTTTATTTTGCATAAAATTTTTCTTACTTCCATTAACAAACTGTTATTTTGCTACGCCGTTTCATTACATTCAGGATCAGGAATGCGGTTGAAGAGCAATACACCTTATTCTCACGCTCTGTAATCCACGGATCATGAAGATGCACATTGGCCTTTTTTTTCCCATGGACTTCAATGGTATTGTTCTGCTTGTTTCAAAATCGCCATTGCTATGCGTATGGTGTTTTGTTTTCTGGTGTTTGTCATCCAGTAGCTAGGTCATGTGATGGCAGAGGGAAAAAAAAGTTCAGCACCAAAAAAAAAAAAAAAAAAAACAACAAACACCTCAACCACAAAAAAGATCATTCACACAGTCAAAAACACTAGAAAAATTGCCTGAAAAAAAGCAAATGCATAGGCAAGAAAAAAAATGCAGCATTGGCATTTTTGGGCCAGAAAAACGACAAGCAAAAAGTGTGTGTGAGGGCACCCTAAATCTTCGCGGGACAATGCTGAGTCCACTTCACAGCTTCATTTTTTCTGTAGGGTCTGTGAAATACGTTGTGTGAGAATAAGACCTAAGCTGTGTATAACTGTGGAGTGCCACTGTCACTCAGTAGTTTGGCTGTCCTTCCACATTTGCATTTTTGCTGTGTTTCTTGGTTTAACTAAACAATCTTGTATGGTCTCGCCTATGTTATCGGTATCGCCAAACGTCAGATTGTTCATAATAATTTTTTTTAAAAAGCTTTTTGCTACGGGTGTGATCACACAGATAAATTACTGAATGTTGACCAGTCACAGTCGTAATCAATCATGTGACACTAGAGTCCATTTACACAGAAAGATTACCATGTTTTCCACATAGCCTTATGGCCCTATTCCACGGAACGATTATCGTTCGTTTTCGGACGATATCGACCGCTACGGACGATAATCGTTCCGTGGAATAGAGTGCAACGATCAGCCGACATCGTTCATGTCGGCTGATCGTTGCAGTCGCTTGTTTTTCAACATGTTGAAAAACAAGCGACTGATATAGCAGCGATCTGCTGCCGTCGCTCCGTTGAATAGGAGCATCGGCAGCAGATGCTGCTATATCCTATGGGCTGCCCGGACGATCTAGCGATCCCCCGGGCAGCCCCCCCGCAGCTACCCGCCGCCCCCTCCCGCACTCACCCGCTCGCTGCAGCCGCGTTGAATAGCGGCGGCAGCGAGCGGCGAACGAGGAGCAAACGAGCGCTGACAGCGCTCGTTTGCTCCTCCAAAGACCCGTGGAATACGGGCTTTAGGGCCCTATTCCACCGGACGATTATCATTCAGATTATCGTTAAATCGTTCAAATTTAAACGATAATCGTTCGGTTGAAATGCAGTTAACGATTAACGACCGAACGAGAAATCGATCGCTTTATAAGACCTGGACCTATTTTTATTGTTGTTCGTAAAACGTTCGCATTGAATAAGACATTGTTCGGTCGTTCGCAATAGATACGAACGCAATAGCGAATAAATAGCGAAGAAAAACGATCGCAATTACGATCATAAGTAACGATTATCGTTCCATGGAAATGAGTGAACGTTTTCAGGTCTTTCGCAATAGCGGTCGTTTGAGATCGTTAATGATTATGCAAACGATAATCGTCCGGTGGAATAGGGCCCTTAGGGCTTTATGCAACTTCAGCAGCCACCGCTAATCAAATGCCGAACGATCGGGTTCAGATGGACTTGAGCATGCTCGAGGTTCGCTCAACTCTACAGATAATCTTTCTGTGTAAATGGACCCATTAAGTGGCAGCCTTGGTCTTGGGCTCCTTTCACACATGGTGGATCTGCTGTGGACCTCTAGTGGGAAAGTCAATTAAAGGGAATCTGTCAGCTCCCGCTGTAGCTGACAGTCCCCTAGTGAGCAAGGTTTTGCGTGCAGTAGATTATGTACAATCTCAGGTCTCCTGCTGTGATGAAGAGTCAAAGGGCCCTATTCCACCGGACGATTATCGTTCAGATTATCGTTAAATCGTTCAAATCTAAACGATAATCGTTCGGTTGAAATGCAGTTAACGATTAACGACCGAACGAGAAATCGTTGATCACTTTATAAGACCTGGACCTATATAAGACCTGGACCTATTTTTATCGTTGCTCGTTCGCAAAATGTTTGCAAATCGTTCGCATTGAATAAGACATCGTTCGCTCACAATAGATACGAACGCAATAGCCAATAAATAGCGAAGAAAATCGCAATTACGATCATAAGTAACGATTATCGTTCCAAGGAAATGACTAAACGTTTTTAGGTCTTTCGCAATAGCGGTCGTTTGAGATTGTTAATCGTTAACGATTATGCAAACGATAATCATCCGGTGGAATAGGGCCCAAAGATGCTTCCTTCTTCATGAATAAATCAGTGCTGCCCAGCCTCTCGCTCAGCTGTCAGCCAGTGTCTCTGATTGCAGATTAGACCGCTGTAGGCAATTTATGTCTGAAAGAAACATTCAGGGTACAAACCCACACACCGTATACGCAACAAATACGCAACAAATACGCAGCAGTTTGATGGTGAAGATTTAATGCTGAGTTCAGTTATTTAGATCTAATCTGCTGCGTTTTTGTTGCGTATTTGTTGCGTATCGCAGCAGTATATACGCTGTGTATACGGTGTGTGGGTTTATACCCTCAGGGTGGCTTTCCACAGAAAAATTTATCGGACAGATTTTTGCAGTCAAAGCCAGGAACAGACTATAAATAGAGAATAGAGAACAGCTCTTTTCAAATCCATTCCCTGCTTTGGCTTTAATAATCTGTCAGATAAATCTTTGTGTAAACACACCCTCAGATATAGTGGAATCTCTCAACCCATATGTGTTGGAGCTGTGGTCTAGGGGTAACTCACCTGTCTAGTGACCTGCCAACAGTTCTTTCTCTGGTTCAAATCGCCTGATGAAAATGAGATTGAGGTCTTTAATTTTTTTTTCTCTCTCCTTATCGTATCATTTTTAAGGCTATGTTAACACACACAGTATTTTTGCTCAGTATTTTGGTTGGTATTTTGCAAAATACACCAGTACACTGTTGAAATTGAGCTGATGGCCATCATTTAATGGCAAATAACGGCCGTTGTTTTAAAACAGCAATTATTTGCTAATAAATGGCAGCCATCCACTTGATTTCAACTGTGTGTGAACATAGCCTGTGTTTTCAATTCACTTCAGGTTTTGGTTGCAAAATACTTACCAATACACTAAGACTAGGTTCACACTGCGTTTTCAGCATCCGTTTAACGCATCCGTTTTTGGAAAAAAACGCATAAAAAACGGATTGCAAAAAACGGATTCATTTGTGTGCATCCGTTTTTCCATTGACTTCCATTATAAAAAAAAACGGATCCGTTTTTTTTGACGGACCAAAACGGACAAAAAAACGTTGCTGACCCTATTTTTCTGGACGTTAAAAAAAACGGATCCGTTAAACGGATGCTGAAAACGCAGTGTGAACCTAGCCTAAGCAAAAATACTGTGTGAATACAGCTTAAAGGCCCTATTACACCAACAGATCTGACGACAGATTATCTGCCAAAGATTTGAATCAGACTATAATCAGAGAACAGGTCATAAAGGAAAGACTAGATTTCTCCTCTTTTCAAATCCACTCCTGGGTTTGGCTTCAAATCTTTGGCAGATATCTGTCGTCAGATCTGTTGGTGGAATAGGGCCTTAAGGGTACAAACACACACACCGCAGCAGATCTGATGCTGTGTTTAGTTATATAGATCTAATCTGCTGCGTATCGCAGCAGTAAATACGCAGCGTATATGGTGTGTGTTTGTACCTGAAGGGTTCAAACAAACACACCGTATACGCAGCGTATTTACAGCTGCGATACGCAGCAGATTAGATCTATATAACTGACCACAGCATCAAATCTGCACCACCAAATCTGCTGCAGATCTGCTGCGTATCTGCTGCGTATAGGGTGTGTGTGTTTGTACCCTTAAAAATGATACAATAAGGAGAAAAAAAAAAAAAGACCTCTCTTTCATTTCCATCAGGGGATTTGAAACAGAAAATGAACTGCTGGCAGGTCTCTAGACAGGAGAGTTACACCTATACCACAGCTCCAAAACATTTGGGTTCAGAGATTTAACTATATCTGAGTGTTTCTTTCAGCCTACAGAGGACTGATCTGCAATCAGAGACACTGACTGACAGCTGAGCGAGCAGGAGGCCGAGCAGCATTGATTTTTCATGAAGAGGAGGGAGGGGAAAGAGTGGAGCCGTGTGTCAGAGTGCGGCACAAACAACTTCTCTTTTACTCTTCATTACAGTAGGAGATGTAAGATTGTATATAATCCACTGCACAGAAAATTACCAAAAGGCACCATGCTTACTAGGGGACTGTCAGCTACAGCACCCTGCCAGCACCTCAGGTAGGGCATGGGAGCTGACAGATTCCCTTTAACATTATGTGAATTTACAGCTGTGGATAAATTCAGATTTTCACTGTCACTTAAGTCAATGAAAATCTGCAGGAAATTTAGAGCAGATATGCCAAAGAATTGGCACCGTAGGCCCATAGTCAAGCAGCCTTCCTTGGCATCATGTTACATACAGTAATGGTGCGTTTACACAGAAAGATTATCTGACAATCTAGATTATCTGTCAAAGATTTGAAGCCAAACCCAGGAACAGACTATAAACAGATCAGGTCATAAAGGAAAGACTGGACTTCTCCTCTTTTCAAATCCACTCCTGGCTTTGGCTTCAAATCTTTGGCAGATAATCTGTCAGATAATTTTTCTGTGTAAACGCACCATTATGCTACTTTTACACGAAACGATTATCGGGCGAATTTTCGCGAAAACCGAATTCGAACAATCGTACGTGTAAACGCGGCTATTGATCGAAAAATCGTTCATTTTGATCTTTTAACATGTTCATAAATCGTCGTTCGCAAAAAATTCGCCAATCGTTCCGTGTAAACAGTCGTCGCGCGATAGTCAGTCCGTCCGGCCGCCCGCTCATCCGCAGCCCCCTGCGCCGGCTCGATCGCCACCCCCGCTCTGATCGCCACCCCCACCCCCCCCCCCCCCCCCGACGCGGCTAAGAGCATACATTACCTGCTCCGCGCAGCAGCAGGTCTTTGGACATCCCCGGCTCCCCTCTTCAGCGCACTGATTGGCTGAAGAGATGAGCCGGGAATTTCAAACCGCTCCTCTTCAGCCAATCAGTGCTCCTCTTCAGCACTGATTGGCTGAAGGGGAGCAGTTTGAAATTCCCAGCTCATCTCTTCAGCCAATCAATGCACGGCAGCACTGATTGGCTTAAGAGGGGAGCCGGGAATTTCAAACGGCTCCCCTTCAGCCAATCAGTGTTGCCTTGCATTGATTGGCTGAAGAGATGAGCCGGGAATTTCAAACGGCTCCCCTTCAGCCAATCAGTGCTGAAGAGGAGCACTGATTGGCTGAAGAGGAGCAGTTTGAAATTCCCGGCTCATCTCTTCAGCCAATCAGTACGCTGAAGAGGGGAGCCGGGAATGTCCGAAGACCTGCTGCGCGGAGCAGGTAACGTATGTTCTTGGCCGCGGCAGTGGGGGCGATCGGTGCCGGCGGCGGGGGGGGGGCCATCGGTGCGGCGGCGGCGGCGGGGGGGGGGGCCATCGGAGCGGCGGCGCCGGGCTGCATGCGTACGATCGCAAAACGATTTTTCCGTACAATATATCGTACCGTCTAAACGCTGATCGTTATAAAAAAAAAAAATCGTTACTTCGAAATCGTTAATCGTACAATCGGGCCAATAATCGCCTCGTGTAAACTTAGCATTAGTCATACAGTTACATATAGTCAGGGAACAAAAAACAAAAATGAATCCAGTGGAAAATCCGCAGTGGAAGCGACTCATATGAAAGTATTCCCATTTCAGCTTTCTCATCAAGTGGATTTTTATTAAGGGCCATTTTTAGTGCTTCTTTATCCTAATTCAGTGTTGGCAAATAAAAAACATCCAAAGCCTAAAGCAAGCGTTTCTGAACTGTACTATTAATTCACGTGAAAATGTGTTGCTTTAGAGCTGCTTACAGACTTAACCTCACCCAGGTTGTGCCGCTGTGTCAGTACACTAGTGTGAACTTTTAAACTGTTTAAGAGCCCCAGACTTGACATGTCAATTCTTTGGTCAGATTCTGCTATCAGAATCCTATAGAAGTCAATGGGGCTAGAATTTCTGCTCACACTCTGCCAGAGCTGAATAGACAAGGAATTTCAAGCAGAAATCTTTCCTTTTCAATTCCTCGCCTATTCCTCAGTGTGTACATACCCCTATTAATCTCTGGCAGTTTCAAGCAGAATTACGACCCCCTTTGACTTCTATAGGATTCCTTTAGCAGAATTGATGTCAATTCTTTGGGCGGAAAGTGAATCTGCGATGGAAGTGTCCTGACGAAAATTCTGCCGTGTGAACAAATGAGCAGAAAGCCCATTCAACACAATAGAAAAATGATTTTTATTTAATTTTTTTTTTACAGGTGGTATGTCAAGCAGATTCTGCACGAAATTCTGAGCATATTCCGTAGAGTAAATGTAGCCTCACTGTTAAGACCCTATTCCACGGAACGATTATCGTCCGTATTCGGCCAATCCGTATTTCAACATGTTGAAAAACAAGCGACTGATACAGCAACGATCTGCTGCCGTCGCTCCGCTGCCGTCGCCCCGTTAAATCGGAGTATCGGCAGCAGACGCTGCTGTATCCTATGGGCTGCCCGGACGATCAGCGATCAGGCGCTTGCTCCTCTAGACGGCCCGTGGAATAGGGTCATTAGAATTAACCTAAGCAGGGATTCAACTGCTGACCTGATCGATGGCGGACACCCATTGGTGGATTATGTCCATTACATTCTGCAGGGAAGAATTATATATATCTGTATTTCGGCAGAAATTCCACCTATTTTACACATTCTAATTTCCTGCTTGGTAGACAGCCCATCAGAATTCACTGTAGTGTAGGACACAGATGCCGATATAATACTGATGGCATCTCATCTGTAATGTGTCAGTATTTGGAAACTGTATTGCAGACGTATTCCCATATACTCACATAAAACTGGCCTTAAACAGAATATAGAGAGATAACTTAGACAATTTATTTGCCTTGGTGACAGTACATTGCTTAATCAGTATTGAGAAGGGCTGGTGAATAGTCTGGGGTACTACATAGTGATGTCCCCATGTGTTCACCATTCTTTTGCTGTTTATACACAGTGTGCTAATATGGTGGGATCTCCCCAATGTGTATGATGACATACATACATTATGTAATAATATTGTTTTGCAGTTGGAGCGCTCACATGAGGGCTGTGGACTAAGGCAGTCACATGTGAAAATGAAGTGGAGGCAAACCTGCAATTTCCAAGGGCAAATCAGCACAATTGTGAAAGCTGCTATTTACATGAAGAAAACACATTGCATAATAAACTGAGGCTCCTCCGCTTTTAAAGCAGTTCAATTGAGGAAATGTGTTAGAACTGAAGTGTGATTTAAAGGGAATCTATCAGCTAGCTTTTACATATTAGATTCAGATGCTGTAACACACAGTCAATGTAATCTGTTACTGCCAATTTAAACTTTTTTTTTTCCTGTGTATTATTTGTATATTACTATGGGGATAATATAAAAGGTTTTTTTTTTTTTGTTGTTTGTTTTTTTTATGCACAGCTTTCTTTTTTTTAGCAAATATACCACTAGGTACATCACTGTGTTTTTACATGAACACAACGGTGTGGGGATGCCGGTGCCGCGGTCTTTTATTAAAACGCTGCCCGGTTCTTGCACACAGCGCTGGTCCATTCTCGAGCACCGGCCCGGCATGAGGCACTTGAGGCGAGCCTGCCGGCCCCCAGTGTGATCAAATCCCCTCCCATCTGAGACACAGGAAACAGGTAGCGGTCCGCAACACTCTGTTCATGTAAAAAACACAAAGCAAAGAAAATAGCGGTACATTCACTTTAAGTGTAAGTGTATCTAAATATAACTAAAATGAAAAAACAGAGGTAAAAAAAAAAAGAGGCACCGTGTCTAATTTTCAGGGGATATCTTATCTCTGTCGCTCCGGCCTCCTCCCTCAGCTCTCCACTCCCCCGGCATACTCACAATGTCCTGTAGGACCAGGAGCGTGAGGTGGGACATCGGGACGCGGGGGGGCATTGGAACAGTGTTCCTGCAGCGCCTGCTGTCAAGGTCCACAAGGGATGGATGGTTAGCGGCCTTACTTTTTGGGGGTGCCTTACTATACGCTAGTTGGTAGGAGAGGGTCTTATTTTAGGGCGACGTCTGGTTTTCAGATGGCTGCAATCTATACCCCGCTAAAAAAAATTCCTGTGATGCAGATGGTTCAATAAATGTAAAATTACTACTCATCCATATATTTTTGCAGATGTTACTTCCATAAAAATTTTAGACCCTCAAAAATGTTATGGGAGAATCCGTGCCATAATTCTGGTCCGTACTAGGGGCTTGTCAGTAATTTTTTGTGGGTTACATATTGGTAAAACCACAGACAGTGAAATCTCAGTGGGCCCTAAATTTGTCTATAACTGCGGATCCGCAATTATGTACAACCTTACGGAACGTGTTACTGTACCTTTTAGGGAGTAGGGAGTCAATTTTGGTATTTTAAGTGATTTACAAAACTGAGGAATGGTCCAGGCTATCTTGCTGATCACCTCCGCTACTGCAGCTGCGCCATATACATACTAGTAATATAAAAGAAGCTAAGGCAGAAAGAGAGATCCATAATGTGAACACAGATGGCTCAGATCATTATATAGGGTTATTTCAAGCAGAGTAAACGGAATAATGAAAAGTCAAACAATTCTCCTGTGTATTTCCTGGAGCCATTCTTCATTGCTTCGGCTCATTTAGAAGGGGCCTTTACTGCGGATTTCCAGGGCGAGAATCTATCTTGTGGTAATGTGATCACACAGGTACAGCACCTTCACCAGGGCTCTCCCAACAAGCTGGGCTCCTATGTGATCCCATGGTCAGGGCCAATCTTCCCATTATAAACTTACTGCCATTTGGAGTAACGTTTGGATTTGGAACCTTAGCGTCCTAGATGCAAATTGTAAGATGCAGCCTCTTTGGATCAGAACTGTTATTCCAGCACATCCCACAGATTCTCCACTGGATTGAAGTCATGACCTTGATCTTTTTGTCATGTGCCTCGTTCCTTTTTGCATTATCATGCTGAAAGAGGCCACTACCATTAGGAGGTCTTGCTGCCATGAAGGCGGTTACTAGGTCCGTACAGTGGTTAGGTAGGTGGTACGAGTCACAGTCATATCCACATGATGCCAGCACTGAAGCATTGCCCAAAGCTTCACACTACCTCCACCAGCTCGTTCTCAAATGATGCCGCATTACACCATCTTATCCTCAGATAATTGACATACACAGGATGGAAAACATGCGATTCACAGCCATGACCCAGTTCCTATGTTCACGTGCCTGCCGTAGGGGATATTGGTGGTGGACACAACAAAAACACCTACCACTATGAAGATGGTCTGACCTAGACATCTCTATCACAATGTCCCGTGTGCAGATTATTGCACTTATGTTCGGCAGATTATTGCTCTGTGTAATAGGGCCCTTACCAATCAACTTCAAGAACTGACTGATCACTTACTGCCTAATACATCCCAGTCCTGGACCAATATAACCAATAGCGTTCACTTTACTAAATGCATATTATCCATCTCAATGACAATGGTTATGTGGAATTCCATCATGGAGCCATGTAGATCTTCTAGCCATAGGCTATAAGACGCTCTGCACCACTGCCCTTCTACCTTCATCCTGTACAGACAGGTCCACTGAATTACTTCATCGCTTCTTGTAGTCAAACTGCACATATGTTTGTGCTGCTTTGGCTACTATGTGTATTCGCTGTTTATATCAGGCCACAACATATGAAAACAGAAACCCAACTCCTTTCCTCTGCATGGTCACTATTACACACACCTATATATATATACACACATATATATATTATATATATACACATATATATATATATATATATATATACACACACACATATAAAGAGAGAAAGGAGCTGTTGCACATCACACCTATGGCTGACACTAATGCCTCTCAGCTACATTTAAAGACCAACACCAGGATGTTGGTATATAATTTGATCAAACCATATTGCCTCATGTATCACGTGCAGGCCCCCTTGGTTCACATGAGTCCCTACACTAACTCAACACTGTGTCAGTCAGCGACCACCAACCCCGCAAAGCGAGTGCAAGCAGGGAAGGGAGGCTATAGAATGGCCCTGCAACCCCCAATGTCACAGGATCAAACCCCAAGAGCCCCCTCAAACGCAGAAGGCGCCGCCGGCAGAGAAAGTGGCCACCAATCACCACAAGTGTGAACATGGTCTTACTACTCATCATTGCTCCTGCAGGTAGAATGGGAAGAATAGGAGGTACTTGCCATGTGTGCACAGGTGCTTCCTGCTAATTGGGGTCACATGGGTCTTACCAGGAGGAGTGCTAGCTACTCAGAAAAGGAGAAAAGTTGTTCACACGTTTTGCTTGGTGTCCGCTTTCTCAGCCAGTGGGATCCTTGGGGTTTGGTCCTGTGACATTGGGGTTGCAGGGCCATTCCGTGGTCACCCTTCCTGCCCTGAGCACGCTTAGCGGGGTTGGCGGTCACTGACCGTCACAGCGTTGTTTGGTTAGGGACTCATGTGCATCAGAGACCTGCAAGTGGTACATGAGGCAATATGGTTTGATCAAATTATACACTAACTTCTGATGCTGGTTTTTAATGTAGCTGAACAGGCTCTTATGTCAACCATGGGTGCGATGCGCAGCCATTTCAGTCCTTAAGAGATAGAGATTGTGTGTGTATGTGTGTGTGTGTAATAATATATATTATATACACACACCCACACAGGTGAACAGAGAAAAGTCCCCGCAGCATTGATGCAGAACAGTTCTGGGTTAAATTCAAGAATTAGTGGGTTTAGAGTAAGAGTGAGACTAATGTAACCAGACCCAATGAAGGACCAGCAAACATGGCACTGTGCCAACCCTGCTTTAAAGAACAAGCAAAGTCACTTGTGAACTGGAAAGATTTTGTATGAAAACTCCATATAAGAGGGTCCTCAAGAAGCAAGGACTGAGAGCAGGCAGAGCTGACTTGATAGTCTTACGTTGTGTCTCTACAATATATACAGTATATAGTGTACAATGACATCACCAATCTACAATAAGGCTCTGTCCGCTGTCTGGAACGTTTTCATCTGCATTCATCTCCACTACAGCTAGTATCATCAGGAGAAGAAACAAGGCTTGGAAGACGTGTCCATCTCATGGGATAAACCCACATCTTACACACAACCCAACCCATCGTATAAAGCTACATCCATATGTATGATAGTGTCCTGCCATCTCCTGGGGACTGTACCCCTATATTCATTCTGCCGTGGACACGACGTAGACCTATGTCTAGAGCAGGGGGGCAAACCATGGCCCTCTAGCTGCTGCAAAACTACAAATTCCCATCATACCTGGACAGCCAAAGCTTAATTCAACGTCCTTTTTCTTCCAAAAGCTTAAAATGACAATTGTAATCCTCTAACAAACAAGTATAAAACAGTACCAAGGATCCAGGTGTAAAGTCCTATACATTGTAAGTATAGCGCAAACACATGATGGATATCTGAGGAATTCCCAATGCTATCATTTGCAGCTATGAAAGCCCGGTACAAGCCCATGCTCACATCTGGATTCAGGTCTTGGTGTTCCCATTGTTAATATCAAGTATAATTCCTACTGAAGCAGTACACTGGTTTTTGTAGCTGTGGCATTAACAGTCGACCCATGTAATATTGGCATTATGGCAAGTATTCAGACATGCCCTAGTCAAATGGAGCCAGCGAGGCAATATCAGACACAAAGCCAAGACACTAGTTAAAAGACATTTTAAAGTGTTATTGTCACCTTCCTTTCCATGTAAGGAGTACTCAGCATTATTGTTATGAAAAATCATATGACAAATGATATTACTGTACGAAGGATTTCTTGGTTGTCTCGGATTAAAAAAAAAAAAAAAAAAAAATCAAGTTATATAGTTTGTGGACAATGCCATCTGGGTGGGGCCGTCGCACCCCATCTCCCCACCTACACCGTCGCTGTAGCCCCCATCCCCAAGTGATGTCATCTAAACAGCCTAACCTGGAGCCATAAGCCCCTCCCCTCTCACATGCAGTGACCTTACTGAAATCCTCCTTCAGAAGGCCAGTTTTTATGACATTACAGATGGGCGGGGGCCTATGTACTGATAACGTCACAGAGGGGGCAGGGCCTATTGTGTCAATGTAGATGTGGAGATAGAACACAAGGATAACATACATTTTTGAGCTGGGAACACCAAAAAATCCTTTCTACAGTAAGATTTGAAATGTCCAGAATATAAGCTTACAGTGACACTGTCACCCACTTTTTGCATTCTCTACACTGGTGTAATGGGTAAATGTACCAGTTTTTATACCTTATTTTATATCATTCGTCATGGGGCTTGTTCAAGTAAAAAGTGATCTTTTATCATGTGCGGATTGTGTTAAGTGGGCGGGGCTTCACGGCAACAGCGTCACTTAGCCCCGCCCACAGCGGTACCACCCCTCTATGACGCCATTAACATGTAGGCCCCACCCCCTCGATGCCCATTGGTATGGGCCGACCTAGAGGTGGTGGGGCCTAGACCTTTAGGCCAGCCTGTTCCCATGATCTGCGAGGGGGCGGGGCCTATGTGATTATGAAGTCATGGAAGGGAGGGGCCAGAGGTTTCACTGTGGGCGGGGCTAAGTGACAATGTTTCCGAGAAGCCCCGCCCACTTAGCACAATCTGCAGTTGATAAAAGATCACTTTTTACTTGAACAAGCACCATGACGTATGATCTAAAATAAGGTGTGAAAACTAAATTTACCGATTACACCAGTGTACAATAGTCAGAACGCAAAAAGAAGGTGACAGTGTTATTTTAAGAAGGGTGCTGAGAACTCTGTATATGGAAAGGGATGACAATGTCACTTTAACCCCTTCATGACCCAGCCCACAATGGCCTAAATCAGTGCTTCTCAAACTTTTTCTACTGGAGCCTCAACCAACAGACCAAGGCAATGCCTGGGCCTCACCAGACTGACCAAGAGGGCGCCTGGGTCTCACCATCTGTGGTGAAAGTCCATTTAAAAGCTGAAAATAATGCTAGGGCTAGCTTTCACCTGGCTCCCAAGCTCTATATACTAATAAAAGTACAAAATAAATTAATAATGTTACTAAAATTTTTGTGAACAGCAAAAGGACTGTGCAGATCATAGTTACTTTTGTGAAAACTGGCTCCCCAGCTGGGCCTCAGCAACAACTAGGGGGCGCCTCACTGGGTGAGGTTCGCCTCACAGTTTGAGAAGCACTGGCCTAAATAACCGTGCCAATTTTCATTTTTGCATTATCATTGCATTTCCTCCTCACCTTCTAAGAGCCATAGCGATGAATTCTCCCTCTTCATGCAAGAAGACCATAAAATGTATGATGGAACCCAAATAATATTATTTTAATAGATTGGACAATACGCAGGCTATGATATTTTTTTTTTTACATGTTTTATTTGTATGATGGAAAATGGGGAGATTTAAACTTATTGGGGGAGGGGCCATGTCATTTTTCTTAACTTTTTTTTTAAAACATTTTAAGTGATTGAAATCATTTGATAGCATGTACTTTTCAAAGCTATGCTACAGGACTGATCAGTAATATCGGCGCTCTTCTCATAGAGTCGGCTTAAGGCAGACTCTATAGGACGATTGCCAATCAACCACATGGAGGTATGTATTGCAGTCTGCCAAAACAATCAGGACCCCTATAATCACACTGCTGGGGTCCTGATCAGTAACTGACAGGAGCTGAATAGCAAATCCCCATAGAAAATCTCCTCTTCTGCTCTGGACAGTTCCTGAAACAGAGAAAGGTGGCAGCAGAGAGCATCATGTCAGACTGGAAAGAATACACAACTTCCTGCAGGGCATACAGCAGCTGATACGTAAATAATTGGACACGTGTTTTTTATTGTTTTGTTATATATCTTTTTTGCACTTTGTTTTTATCCCTTTTAACAATAGGACAGGACAAAAAAAATCCATATGCAAATTGAAACCCTTGTATGCAACAGTCCTACCACTGCAAACCTCATCAAATGAGAAAATGAGGGTCTGTGGACCCCTCTCTGCGTATGCCATGCACCCACTCTCCATACATGGCAATGAAGTTGTGGCTTTGCTGTTGAAATCTATGGGGGTTACAGAAAGAATTTATTTACACTAAAAAACAAGGTATTAAAAGTTTATATTGTTTTGTTTTTTATTTCT
Organism: Dendropsophus ebraccatus; assembly: GCF_027789765.1. NCBI lineage: Eukaryota > Metazoa > Chordata > Amphibia > Anura > Hylidae > Dendropsophus > Dendropsophus ebraccatus. The sequence goes on along the minus strand of NC_091459.1, from coordinate 113,686,091 downwards.
TCACTATGACCCCAGAAGATTCAGTTGTAGAGGTTAAATGACCAATAGGGACCCCGGGAAAGCTGCCGCTTCTGCTTACAGCTAAAGATGTTCTCCTTTCATCCAGCTCCGGTGGGAAAATCTAGTTAGAATTCAAAAGCCTGAAGTGATTCGGTACAAAGACTTCATGAATATGTCTGTAAATATCTGCAGGGTGAGTTTACATCATCAGAAGAGCCCTGCGGCTGCATGTGAACAGTCAATTTAGAGTGTAACTTCACAGCCAGACAAGTCAGGGCCAACATTGATAAAATACAAAAAAAAAAAAAAAAAAAAAAACTGTTCTACCTAACACATTAATTTCTTAATTTTACCTCAGTTTTATTTCACTGCTAAATGCATTGGATAGTGGGGTACAGAAATGTGTGGTGACCAAGTAAATCCTGACTACAAACTATCGTCTGTGTAGTCAGGCTCCATCAGCATGACCTCCTTAATGCACTGACTGTTCATTTGTATCTTCATATACTAAATAGATAGTAACCATCTGTCCAGCAGCAGAAAGGCTGAATCATAAAGGGGTGGCGGGTTGAAGGATCCATAGCGGCTTCCCCCCACTTCTCTACCCTTAGTTAATAATAACTGTCTGCTAAACAACATTCTGCAAAACCAGAAGCTACAGGTACACCCCCTACCCCCATGGAGAGATGTAACACTACACATAACAGATGCCAAAACAACAACATTTCAGATCATGACACGCAGAAATCAGGCTCTCTTGTGACTATGAGCAGAGAACATGAGGCACTGGGTTAGCAGTAGAGAACCTGTCCAGTCACAGCGAGGAACACCAAGGAGCATGTCACCACCCATCAGGCTCTGAGGAGCAGAGGAGCCGGTAACACCGCATCAGACACTTCCGTCAGGACGGTATTCATGGCCCCAGGGCTGACTTTACGCAGTATTTAACCTGATGAGGCAGCGGGATAATAGCTGTCAAACCAGAAATATCACACATGTAAATCTATTTGCCATTTCTTTATTCAGGAATTAACTTGCAGTTTTTCACAGACAAAAAGTGCCCCAAACTCCTGGTGGTTTCTCCCTAACAAACAAAATTCTGCAGAAAACCTGAATGTTAACATGTCTGAGTGTTGAGTTGCACTCATCTCTACTGAATGTGGAGACTGTAGGCTACTGCTTTTTTTAATTGTTATTTTAAACCTACAAATTTTAGCCTTTTTTTCATAATAGCAATTTGCAATTTTTTTTGGGGGGGGGATCCAGAAAGAAAAAACATTTTGGGCTATGTTCAGACTACATTAAAAAACACGGCCGTATTTGCGCAAATAACGGCCATTATTTTGCATGTAAGGCCATTGTTTGTGCAAACACGGCCGTTGTTATGAAATACGGCCATGTTTTTTTACGTAGTGTAAACCCGGCCTTGAGCTGTAGAGTACACTTAATACCTGTCATTTTACCATAGAGTTCAATGGAACTCATTCTCAAAAAGGGCCCAAATTAGTGTGTGAACAAAGCCTTCCAGTGTACCCAAGGCCTCAGTACTGGAGAAAAACTCCCCACTAGGCCAGACAAGGCTTGGCACAGGGCTGAAGGCTGTCAGGGCATGCTGGGAGTTGTAGTTAAGCAACACTTAAAGTGACTGTACCACCAGGCCCAGGCTGAAGCACTTAAGGTGGGCCGACCCACCCTTAGTGGAAAGAAACTCCAGCCCCTCCATGACGTGACTCCATTAGAATCAATGGAACCCTATCATAGAAAGGCCACTAAGGGTGGGTTGGCCCGCCTCCAGTGCTTCAGCCTGGGCCTGGTAGTAGTCACTTTAAGGCCCTATTTCACAGGATAATTATGCGGAAAATAGTTATATTGTTAAAATTTTAACAATAGTCATTCTGTGTAATTGGAGAAAACAATTGAAAAATGGTCTGCGTCGTTCATCGTAGATTTAGATCTGACCCTAAAAAGATCGCTAATTGTTCAGTGTAATTCCTTCTTTTGCTGGGATGAGATTGAGTAAACGATCATAACTAACAACCATTGTGCCATATGATGATCAATTTCAGGCTCAAGATAAACAATTTGTGATCATTGATCGTTAAAAATTGCTTTGTCCAATAGGACGCTCACAGGTTGGGCAAGACTGGTGTAAGATAAGGTAGACACAACATCCTCCAGTATGGAGGTCTTCTGGATTACCACGTAATAGGCACATACCATGAGCAACGGGAAAAGATACGGTACATTGAGTTTTTCCCCACACAGAGAATCACTCATGGGTAGTGGTGTGCGGACTTTAGCAATGTTCTCTGAAACCAAGCACGTGGCATTTGACTCACGGTGGTTGCAAAAGTTGGATGCCCCCCATGGCTGCCAGAAAAACATAACTGTATCCATGTTTTCCAGGACTCCATCCAACTTCCGCCGAGCGTTTGGGTTCGGAGATTGCTACTGAACCCAAACAGTTTGGCACGTCCACTCAACGCTACTCATGGGCAGGCCGTACTAACAGAAGTTGGATTAAGCCTGGATCGGGATCTAGGAAACTGGTAAAACCCATCGTCATGTGCACTGGCCGACAGTATACAATGTGTCCTATATAGAGATGAGCGAACTGGGTTTGAGTCCATCCGAAATGGAACGTTCGGCATTTGATTAGTTGAGGCTGCTGAACTTGGATAAAGCTCTAAGGTTGTCTGGAAAACATGGATACAGCCAATGACTATATCCATGTTTTCCACATAGCCTTAGGGCTTTATCCAACTTCCGCAGCCACCGCTAATCAAATGCCGAATGCTCGGGTTCGGATGGACTCGAGCATGCTCCAGGTTCGCTCATCTCTAGTCCTATAGTGTGTAAAACTCCATAGTACGCAGCCCACAAATCACAGCTGTCCTAAATTCTGTATGAGCTATGTTGTTATCAGCTGGACGTAAAAAGGGTCCGAGCCAAAGTCCAAAACCCTGACCCAACAAATGACAGCGCTGGCTGAACAATGCGGAGCTGCCCTTTTCGTAGTATTATCCCAAATTGCAACAATGCCAGTCAACCAATCCATAGCATCGTCCTCCTAAAAAACTGCAATAATACCAGAAAATTAAGTACATCTCTAGCTATACGTGGTCTATATAGTAGAACAGTGAGGCCTGCCACACCACTTCTGGGACGCAGGAGGACGAGGTGTATAGAGGTCTATGCTGCACATACGCGTCTGATAAAAAGATAGGGGGTAAAAGATCGGCCAAAAAGCCAGTGACTGTTGGCGGAGCATTGGGAATCAATGAATAGAAGGGGATAATTATCAAACCATCCAGTGATCGAGCCATATAAAAGGCTCCTTAGCCGAGTACAGATCCACCAGATTGGTGCTGGTATTAGGCACAGGACTGCCTGTATAAAGGAGGCCTTAGATTTCTGCCATGTATTTTGAGGGGAGTTATTTTTTTAGTCCTTTCCATGGGGAATATGTACGGAAAACAGGACATGCCACTTGTTTTGATGAATATGAAATAGACAACACGGTTACGGAGAGTGACTACCAGTCCCGAGCCCGACTATGTGCCTAGATACCCAAACGGAAAGGACCTTAGGAGGCCTTTATACTGGGCCAATGAATCATCCCAATAAACTGACCAGTGATCTTGTTCGATCTAGTTGATCTCTGCTAATATAAGCGGCTAGTATGCCCATCTAAAAAGTCCTGAGAGATCTGCGATGAGTTGGTTAACAGCTATGAGTTGTGGTTCGGGCAGCATGAAAGTTTCCCTTTAAGGTCACCAGACGCGTGGTCAGGCCGGGACTCGCGTCTGTAACCTAAACAATGACAACGCACGCGCTAAACAGAAGATAACAGAACATGTGAACGGGCCTAATAGTTGGCGCTCAGGTGACACATTGTATACCAACAACCAAGTGACAACCCACATAGCTTTACGCGCACACACACAGCCCGACTATTGGGTAACAATCTAAGTGACTGGTCCCCAGCTGTTGTAGCAGGGCATGCTGGGAGTTGTAGTTTCCCCGCAGTTGGGGGAGCAGTGATGGCTACCCCCCCATGTGACCTGAGAACTTTCCAGCAGTCCTCCCCTCACATTGTCCCCTCCTGGATGACAGCTGATCAGTCACCAGCCATTACAATGATAGCAGAGGGCCCCCACAGCACTGGGCCGCAGAGCTGACACTCTAACACAGGTGCACTTTACGGCTGGGCCGCAGAGCTAGCACTCTAATGAGCGGGCACGGCCACACACTGCCAGTGAGGAGGCACGGGGGAGGGGGTGCCGGTGTGACCGGGTGGCGGGAAGCCCCAGTCACCTCCTCCTCCCCCACTTCCCGCGCTCCGGCCTCCTCCATCTCTCCCCCCGGCTCACCTCCTCTGGACATCCCGGGTCTCCTCCTCCTGGCTCGTGTCGTCCCGCTTCCTCCTGCCCCGGGGTGGGGGGTCAGGGTACGGTTCCCGGTACACCCAGTCCTCGGGTGAGGGGCACAAAGGATCCGGCGGGAGGGGGTTAATACCCCGGCAGCCCAGGCCCCGGCCTGACGGAGAGCGCCACCACTGATAGTCCTATGGATAATAGTATATTGCCCGGTGTAACGGGGGGTACGGGGGAGGGGGGGTCGGGTAAATATAAAATAATAATAATAATAGGAATAACCCCCGGGCCGCGCCTGGCAGGGAGCAGCAATCCTAAGCCGCCATCTGGCGGTATCTCGCTCACCGGAATGGCGCCGTCGCTTGTCCGGGGAACGGGCGCCCTCTGGCGGAGACAGACCGGGAGAGTGCGAGGGGGCGGGTTCGATTTGATCGCCATGGAAACGGGCGGGAGAGAGGGAGGCGTTAACCACACTGTCACCGCGGACCTGAAGAGAGGCGGTGCCAGGGTGTCACCATAGTTACAGGGCAGGGCCCTATCTCCATGGAAACTGACCAGCGAAGAGACTTCTGGAAGCATTGATTTCAAAGAGGTAATAGCGAGCGCGTGTTAATCCCTTACAACTGCGCATGCTCGTTCTCCTCTTTCGAACGCATGCGTGGTAAAGCGTCTGAGGGAGTACGCTAGGAGCGTAACGCGCATGCGTGAGTTTCAACCCTGCCCAGTCGGGAGGTCATTGTGTTGTCATGGTGACAGTAACGTCAAGGGCGAGAGAAAGAATAAATGTGAGCTGCACAGTGCTGCCATCTACTGAAGCAATGTCTGTATTGCACCGCAGCTTAGGTCTGAGCTGAACAGTTTAGAGGGGACTGGTGGATTTATATGAGATATAGATTTATAATAATGCACATAGATTTATAATAATCCACATAGTTCACCTACATCTATTTTCCTGTATGTTTTAGGAGCATTTTGTAGCTACACATGTACAATATGTAACAAGAACTGAATATATCAGGTATAAATTAGTAACATTAGAATTGTCTGTATTTCTGTTGAGCTGCATGGTGATTCTGGTCTTGTGATATGCAGATTGCACATAATGTTAGTGAAAGGTGTTGCATTGCAGAATAGCGCAAGTGGGGTGTAACAGTTGTAAATAAAAATCCATTGATAGGGTAGCTTCACACGTACCCGATCCACAGCGGACCCATTGCCATCGCATCGGGGGTTCCCGGCTGGACGTCCCGCTCAGCCAATCAGTGGCTAGAGAGGGGAAGCGCACTGATTGGCTGAGCAGGAACCCCCGAAGCAAGCCGGAGCATGGAGCAGGAACGGTGGGGGGCTAACTTTCATACTGTATGTATTCTCAAAGAAAAGAACTGGCAATGGATCCGCAGCGGATTCCGCTGCAAATTCACATTGTGAAATCCACTGCGGAACCGGTATGTGTGAAGGCACCCTTAGTGTGGGTTCACACCAGGGCCGGACTGGGACTTAAAATCAGCCCTGGCAATCAAACCCCAGCAGCCCACATACCATATCCTTCCCTATATATCATGGATAGCCGTGTAAAATACGAGCTGTAGCAAATTCTGCTTCATTTAGCCATGTCCCCACTACTCCCCTAAACATGTGAACCCCACCATCAGCACCTGAAAATAATGCTATAACATGATCTGCTGATGATTTGATGCGGCATATATATGCATTCATTTCAACTGATTAAATAAGAAGCATCAAATCCGCATTTGATTAGGTATGAACGTGCCCTTACAGGAAACCTGTGGGGTCTATACCAGGTACACAGCTGTAGATCCCAGCGTACAGGTCAGGGACCGGACCTTTAGTCCAGTGTAAACCTCTATAATCTTTCTTTTCATTACCAGCTGAAGTGTCACAGAGGTGGAACCACAGCAGCACCTTCTGCCCCCGCCCCTGCCTGCTCTGACTGATGGATATATAGGGTGCTGCTGCTGCAGCTGCTGTTGTGAAACTTTAGTTGGAAATGAAAAGGACAATTATATAAGTTTACACTGGACTAAAGGTCAGTGATATCTCCTCACACCTGTCTGCTGAGATTTATAGCCCTAGACCTGGTACGGACCTCACAGATTCCCTTTATAGGAGAAAAACATGGCCACCTTCTTCCAGAAACAGCGCCACACTCTTCTTCAGTTTGTGTGAGGTATTGCAGCTCAGTTCCATTGAAGTGAATGGAGCCAAGTTGTAATAACCATACACAGTCTGAGGACAGGGGTGGTGCTGTTTTTGGACAAAAGTTACTATATTTTTTAAATCCCTTTTATCCTGACTATGTCTGCACTCCATATAATGGCGGTCAAAGCTACATAATAAGCTGCTAGATAGCCATTTCCTACTGGATATCTATCTATCTATCTATCTATCTATAGTATCTATCCCCTATCTATCTATCTATCTATCTCCTATCTATCTATCTATCTATCTATCTATCTATCTATCTCCTATCTATCTCCTATCTATCTATCTATCTATCTATCTATCTATCTATCTATCTATCTATCTATCTATCTCCTATCCCCTATCTATTTATCTCCTATCTATCTATCTATCTATCTATCTATCTATCTATCTATCTATCTATCTATCTATCTATCTCCTATCTATCTATCGATCTCCTATCTATCTATCGATCTCCTATCTATCTATCTATCTCCTATCTATCTATCTCCTATCTATCTATCTATCTATCTATCTATCTCCTATCTATCTATCTATCTATCTATCTATCTATCTATCTATCTATCTCCTATCTATCTATCTATCTATCTATCTATCTATCTATCTATCTCCTATCTATCTATCGATCTCCTATCTATCTATCTATCTATCTATCTATCTATCTATCTCCTATCTATCTATCTATCTATCTATCTATCTATCTATCTATCTCCTATCTATCTATCTATCTATCTATCTATCTATCTATCTATCTATCTATCTCCTATCTATCTATCTCCTATCTATCTCCTATCTATCTATCTATCTATCTATCTATCTATCTATCTATCTATCTCCTATCTATCTCCTATCTATCTATCTATCTATCTCCTATCTATCTATCTCCTATCTATCTCCTATCTATCTATCTATCTCCTATCTATCTGTCTATCTATCTATCTATCTATCTATCTATCTATCTATCTACCTATCTATCTATCGATCTCCTATCTATCTATCTATCTCCTATCTATCTCCTATCTATCTATCTCCTATCTATCTATCTATCTATCTATCTATCTATCTATCTATCTATCTATCTATCTATCTCCTATCTCCTATCTATCTCCTATCTATCTATCTATCTATCTATCTATCTATCTATCTATCTATCTATCTATCTATCTCCTATCTATCTCCTATCTATCTATCTATCTCCTATCTATCTATCGATCTCCTATCTATCTATCTATCTCCTATCTATCTCCTATCTATCTATCTCCTATCTATCTCCTATCTATCTATCTCCTATCTATCTATCTATCTATCTATCTATCTATCTATCTATCTATCTATCTCCTATCTATCTCCTATCTATCTATCTTTTTTCTGTGCATGATAACACTGTCATAGTTAACACCAGTAAGCAAATATTATCACCATACTGTACACGTTACTGCCATACTGTCACTAAGCAAACCCACCAATATTTCCTATACTAACAGTATATAAGTAACAAATAATATCACCACACCATGAGCACGGCCATTATCACCACATAGTGACTAATACCGCTACACTGTGACTGAATACAATCCACTATATACAACACTAAAATTACCAATAATACGAGTAATACCATCACACCATGCCCACTACTCCCACCATACGGTGACTGGATAATACCACTATACCATCACACCATGCCCCCTACTCTCACCATACAGTGACTGGATAATACCACTATACCATCACACCATGCCCCCTACTCTCACCATACAGTGACTGGATAATACCACTATACCATCACACCATGCCCACTACTCTCACCATACAGTGACTGGATAATACCACTATACCATCACACCATGCCCACTACCCTCACCATACAGTGACTGGATAATACCACTATACCATCACACCATGCCCACTACCCTCACCATACAGTGACTGGATAACACCACTATACTGGCACCAAATAACAGCCACTATATAAAGACCAATATTCTCCCAAAGCAGCGACAATAGAACACAGGTGTCACACTCCGTCCCTCCAGCTGTTACAAAACTACAAACCCCATCATGCCTGGACAGCTAAAGCATGACGGGAATTGTAGTTTTGCAACACTTGGAGGGCAGGAGTGTGACACCCCTGATACTGAGGCAGATCCCAGCTGTATAAAGGTTCTGCAGACCTTACAGGTGATTATAGTGCAGTTACATCCTGTCACTCACAGTAGGCGTCTTCTCTTCACTTTTCCTTTTCTTCTCCATCTGGCTCCGGTTATCAGGAAGGCTTCTCTGGCCATGACTCCTCTCCACGGGATCTGCCAGACAGACATTTTAGGCTTCTTGCTCCAGCAACATCCTCATCTATACATCCTCATCTATACATCCCTCCATATAGAATAGCCCCCCCTGCATCCCCCCATATAGAATAGCCCCCCTGCTGTACATCTCCCTATATAGAATAGCCCCCCCCGCATCCCCCTCCCATATAGAATAGCCCCCCTGCATCCCCCTCCCATATAGAATACCCCTGCATCTCTCCCATATAGAATACCCCCCCTGCATCCCCCTCCCATATAGAATAGCCTCCCCTGCATCCCCCTATATAGAATAGCCCCCCTGCATCCCCCCATATAGAAAAGTCCCCCTGCATCCCCCTCCCATATAGAATAGCCCCCCTGCATCCCCCTCCCATATAGAATAGCCCCCCTGCATCCCCCTCCCATATAGAATAGCCCCCCTGCATCCCCCTCCTATATAGAATAGCCCCCTGCATCCCCCTCCTATATAGAATAGCCCCCTGCATCCCCCTCCTATATAGAATAGCCCCCCTGCATCCCCCTCCCATATAGAATAGCCCCCCTGCATCCCCCTCCTATATAGAATAGCCCCCTGCATCCCCCTCCTATATAGAATAGCCCCCCTGCACCCCCTCCCATATAGAATAGCCCCCCCTGCACCCCCCCCATATAGAATAGCCCCCCCTGCATCCCCCTCCTATATAGAATAGCCCCCCCCCCTGCACCCCCCCCCATATAGAATAGCCCCCCCTGCATCCCCTCCCATATAGAATAGCCCCCTGCACCCCCTCCCATATAGAATAGCCCCCCCTGCATCCCCTCCCATATAGAATAGCCCCCTGCATCCCCCTCCCATATAGAATAGCCCCCCTGCATCCCCTCCCATATAGAATAGCCCCCTGCATCCCCCTCCCATATAGAATAGCCCCCTGCATCCCCCTCCTATATAGAATAGCCCCCTGCACCCCCTCCCATATAGAATAGCCCCCCCTGCATCCCCTCCCATATAGAATAGCCCCCCTGCATCCCCCTCCCATATAGAATAGCCCCCCCTGCATCCCCTCCCATATAGAATAGCCCCCTGCATCCCCTCCCATATAGAATAGCCCCCTGCATCCCCCTCCCATATAGAATAGCCCCCTGCATCCCCCTCCCATATAGAATAGCCCCCCTGCATCCCCCTCCCATATAGAATAGCCCCCCTGCATCCCCCTCCCATATAGAATAGCCCCCTGCATCCCCTCCCATATAGAATAGCCCCCTGCATCCCCCTCCCATATAGAATAGCCCCCCTGCATCCCCCTCCCATATAGAATAGCCCCCTGCATCCCCCTCCCATATAGAATAGCCCCCTGCATCCCCCCCATATAGAATAGCCCCCTGCATCCCCCTCCTATATAGAATAGCCCCCTGCATCCCCCTCCCATATAGAATAGCCCCCTGCATCCCCCTCCTATATAGAATAGCCCCCCTGCATCCCCTCCTATATAGAATAGCCCCCTGCATCCCCCTCCTATATAGAATAGCCCCCCTGCATCCCCCTCCCATATAGAATAGCCCCCTGCATCCCCTCCTATATAAAATAGCCCCCCTGCACCCCCTCCCATATAGAATAGCCCCCCTGCATGCCCTCCCTGTGTGGCCACATGTGAAGGGGTTAAAAAAAAAAAAAAAAACATTCTCACCTCACCTCGCTCCCAGCAGCTTCTTTCTCCGGATCTTCAGCATCTTCTTTCTGCTGCAGCAGCGTGGCGGCGGCGGCGGCGGCTGCGGCTCTCTCTCCTCCAGGTCCTCAGCGGCGCGTCAGGGAAGTGACGTCACCGCTGGGGGCCTGGTGGAGGTGGCTGCAGACGTGCCTGCGCGCGGCACGTCTGCGGCCCTTGGCACTTGGGGGAAGCACAACGGGGCGGAGACACGCCACCACAGCCCCCTCCCGCCACCACAGCCCGCTCACCTCACCCCGGCTGGCCCGCTCCTGACGTGCTCCGCCAATCAATGAGGGGCCGCTGCGGCCCCACGTTGATTGGATTGGAGGAGCATGTCAGGAGCGGGCCGCAGCGGTGATTTTTTTTTTTTCCATTAGACAGCCCGGGCGGCCCACGGACTAGTAATCTGGCCAGCCCAGCGGGCATTTGCCCGCCTTGCCAGATTACCAGTCCGGGCCTGGTTCACACGTACCGGATCCGCAGCAGATTTGATGCCGTGTTCGGTTTTTTAGTTACAATGATATCAAATCTGCTGCGGATCCTATACGTGTAAACGCACCCTTAAAAGGGAACTTCTGCAAAATCTATAAATCCAGTGGGGGAAAATAGTAAAGATGTCACTGTCCCCATCCCTGTTACCTGTCCCCCCACAGCACAGGGCCACCACTCACGGACCACAAATGGCCTCCTGTTCCCCAAGTCTTCCTGTATCGTAATGTCCAGACGGGAATTACCGGCTCAGCCAGTTAGTGACTGCAGAGGTGTCCCATCGCTGTCTGGCTGAGTTGGCGTTTCTCAGCCGGGATGAGCAGGAGCGGGAGATAACCATGTGCTTTTTATATGTTGCACATTTATGGTGCGTTTACACAGACAGATTTATCTGACAGATCTTTGAAGCCAAAACCAGGAACAGACTATAAACAGGGATCAGGTCATAAAGGAAAGCCTGGGATCTATCCTCTTTTCAAATCCATTCCTGGCTTTGGCTTCCAAAATCTGTCAGATAAATCTCTGTGTAAACGCACCCTTATATTTTGCTGTGATTGTTCACTTAATTGATTATTGGTATCACGTGTGTATAAATCACTTGTATGTACTGTAAGTGTATTCACTACTTTTAAAAGGGTGTGAATTGAAGAAATGAAACGTCACTTTTCTGCGTAATCGCTTAAAAGAAATTTTCTGCACCATTTTGTTTCATTAAAGGGGCACTCTAGGGAAAAGCTTTTTTTCAGTAATTGAAACACATTACAAAGTTATATAACTTTGTAATATGCTTCAATCACCTATCTGCCCCCTTCCCTATCTCCCCCCCCCTCAATCCCTCACCGGGAAGTGAAGTAAACTCATTCTTACCTAATGACTGTTGACCCCAGGCTGCTCTGTGGCAGCCATTTTGTTACAATGACATCATCAAAAGTGAGGCGGGTCTAAGCCCTGTTAGGCCAGCCTCCCTTTGTCAGATGACACAGGTTGCTCAGCTCTGGCTGTCAACCTGTAAGCCATCTAAGGCCCCGTTCCCACTGAGCAAAGCTAGCGGAATTCCGCGACGGAATTGTCCGCCGCGGAATGCCGTTAGCCTCCCGCTCATAATGGGACTCTATGGGAGGCGCGCGCTCCTGCCCTGTCCGCGCTGAAGAATGAACATGTTCATTCTTCAGCGCGTACAGAGCAGCAGCGCGCGCCTCCCATAGACTCCCATTATGAGCGGGAGGCTAACGGCATTCCGCGGCGGACAATTCCGTCGCGGAATTCCGCTAGCTTTGCTCAGTGGGAACGGGGCCTAACAGCTCTACAGAGTCAGACATCACAGGAGACAAAGTGCATCATGGGAAACCCCAAACCAGGAAGTGAAGAAAAATGAAGACACCAACTGGAGCTTCAGGGACCTGCAAACAGCGGGAAATTTAAAAGACGAAAGACTCCGGAGGTATGGTAAATGTAAAAACTATGTTTATGATTGATTGTTTTTTTTTATCAGAGCCGGAGTACCCCTTTAAATTGGAGTGCCGCAGTCGTTCCTTCTTATCTATCTATCTATCTATCTATCTGTCCGCCATGTTTTCTCCATCACATGTAAGGGCCAAACGACAAAGCAGCCATCGTTAGTTGCTGCATCATTACTATGACAACCACAGACGCTGTATGCTATGCAATCACTGACAGTTACAGAGCAGTTGTAGGACGTGTGTAGGTTGTATTAGTGCAGCGTAAAGAACCATGGGGGAGATTTATCAACCATGGTATAAAGGGAAACTGGCTCAGTTTCCCCTAGCAACCAATCAGATTCCACCTTTCATTTTCCAAAAAGTCTGTAAGGAATGAAAGGCAGAATCTGATTGGTTGCTAGGGGAAACTGAGCCAGTTTCACTTTACACCATGTTTGATAAATCTCCCCCGATGTGTCTCCCTTTTTGGTTACACAAAAATTTGGTATGTATATGCTGGTTACAGGACCAGTCTTGCGTATATGACATCTACAGCTACCTGTGTAATCTCTAAGCTTTATATTTACTGTTCATACTGCCCGAACCATAAGCTGCTCAGTCACATGTGTATATAATGACCTCTGCAGTAAAGCGCATCAGCAGTCATTAAAGGGTTAATACATCAGATAACTGTGGATACCTGTAGTCACCATGGAAACTTTGAGCTGTGACGACAATCGCTGATGTCATAAAGAAGGTTCCATAAAAGAAAGGCACGCTACCTGGATCACTGCCATCTTTGATGCGCCAGAGGACTTTAAGCTTCACTACTTACCCTACCTGTGATGTCATTTGGAGGTTATAGCAGGGAAAAAGTGATTTTCTTCTTTAGACTACCCCTTTAACTGAGTCTCCACTTTCTTGAGAGGTGGTACTAGAGCAGAAAAGGTACTTGTCTGTAAATCAGGTAAACTATACAGATTCTTAAACTATGTTATATTGGTAATACCCTCTAAGCCCAGGGAAGGGGCAACTCTCCAGCCATGGCTCCCTTGAGGTTTCCTCCACAGGGTTTTTTTCCTCACCTGAGTGTAGGAGGGTGACTCTTCGTGAGTCGGAGGTCTGCAGTTTTTTTCCGTGTCATGTGATTTTAAATAAAATCGGGACCATTTAACATCTGATTACTACATGTCATGCCTTCATTTTGTGTTCTTTGGTTTAATTTAATAAAAGTTGAGGGTCCATCACATCACACCTTTATCTGTATGTGTGTATATGCTATAAAGTATAATATATTTATGTGGAGTTATACACACTCTATATATAGAAAGTGTAAGCTGGTGTTACCTAGCTTTCTTATGTTTCAGAAAGGCTAATTTGCCTGGAGCAAGGTGATATTTTTAGGTAGATTTAAAAGGGTACTCCAAGTAAAAGATCACACCAGTGATCTCTGTATCGGCCCCTGCTGCTATAAATAAGGGTTTTTTCTCATGACATTTTCAAAAGGTTATTCCCATCTCACTAACAGGGCTACCTAACAGAAAGTTCTACTGGAAAGTTATTTCCAAACAGAAACTAAGACAGAAGATATCAAAAGTACTCATAAATAAATAAAAAAAAAAATCTCCAAAGGCCAAATTAAAATAGGAAAGATTGAATAATCTTCAGTGTAAATAAAACTCTTAAAGGGGTACTCCGGGTAGAGGTTAAAAAAAATGAAACTTCTGCAGAAGCATAACACATTACTTACCTCTCTATCCCAGTTTTGAAACTACCAAAAATCCATTTGTTTGGGGTGTTTCTGTGTTTCCTGGTTCAGCAGTTCCCAGAATGCAATGCTTTCCCTCAGCTGACCATCACAGTCCCCCACCCATCCCAATGAGTAAAATTATGCTGCACCTGCTTCTGGCCAGACAGAGATGGTGAATCAGTCAGGGCATTGGGTTATCCAGCCAAGCCTCCTGTGACATCACGCCCTGCCCCCTGTCTGCATCATCAGCCTGTGCCTAGTAAACACACACAATGTGAGACAGAAGCATGGAATATTTGTCTCCTAAGGGGGGAGAGCAGAAGGAGCAGGAGACAATGTGAATTGGTACAGAGGCCATTTTTTTTACTTCCTGGATTTCTATCAGCTACCAGTGTGGCAGAACTGTACAGATACAGTAATACATTATATAGACACATCTATATAACTTTTAATGTACTTTTAATAGAAAACAAGTTTTTCTTATCCGGAGTTCCCCTTTAACATGATCCAGTCTGTCTGGGATTACATGAATATGAACAGAAGACCTGGACTTAGTTCTCTAAGATTTTTGGAACAACCTCCCTACCTAGTCCCTTCTTCCTTGATGCTGTTCTGAAAAGAAAGATAAAATACTAATTTGGTTTTAATTTCTCTTTTGTTCATTCCTGGCAGCCCTAGGGCAGTTGGAGAAGTTGGGTGCCACCCTAGGCCTGCTTGGAAAACATGAATACAGCCTATAGCTATGTTCACACTGCGTATGAATCCGTCCGTAGTGCGAACCGCGAATATACGCACGTAGTTTTGAGGTTGATGCGTTCGCTTGAAAGTATACGATATACGCCCGCACAGTGCACACTACGTATGAGCTTATAGCCGGATCGTATACGGCGCCGTGAAAAATGAACAAGACCATTGTTTGAGGACGGAAATGTTGAAACTCACGGCCGTGGATTTCCATGCGGTCCCGTACGAAGTACTTATTTCAGCCAAATTGAACTTGATTTTTCGATCCAAAAGGTTCTGTGTGGTTTACGGGGCTGGGCGAAGATTTCTAAGTAAATGACCTGCTTCAGATCGCTTCGAAACAAGCTAGGGAAGCATAACTCTACTACGGGCGTATGTTCGCGGTTCGTACGCATCCGGCCGCATGTCTATTTTTCCCACGCCCGTAGTTTCAGCCGCACATGTACGGCGGCGTACGATCTACGGACGGATTCATACGCAGTGTGAACATAGCCTAATCCTGTATCCAGGTTTTCTAGAACTCCCCAGGGCAGCATCCAACTTCTCCAACGGCCAGGAGTCAATTGCTGAGTGTTTGGTTCGGAGAATGTTGGCCGAAAACTTTGGGGATTTCGCTCCTTACTAGAGAAGATGGATGATGGGAAAATTGCTAAAACATATTTATTAAGACTTCTCTATTATTTAAAGCAATTTCCATACCTGCCTAAAACTTTTGCACAGCACTGTATGTGTGTGTTGCCAATATATTATAGATCTGGTTTTTATTTTCAGTCCAGTAGTGCAGAAATGGGTTGGAGAATATGGTGAGTATTCGAATATTCGATCATATTGAACTAGGAATTTCTTTGATGTAGAATATTGTGAAATTTATTGTAGACCACTATCTACACAAGCTTTATGGTGACGAATGGAAAGTTATCACCTATAGCAATGGTAATATGTGTTACTGGAGAAAATAGAATATGCAATTTTCTTCATCCCTAGTGTAGTACAGGTTCATTTAGAAGAGCTTTACAGGAACATTTGCATAGCTTGAGTCATTGAGTTAATTTATCCCTGAGGGTATGTTCACATTAATCCACTACACATTTCATTCACCCACTGCATGTGAGTCACCCAAGAGAAAATTGAAAATAGAGGAATTGTACAATGTGTGTTGTCTCATGCTCCCTGACTCCTCTCTTTCTCCAGTGACAACACATCATCCTCTGATATCTCAGAAGGTTTGGGTGGGTCTAGTCTCTAAGCTCTATCCCTACCCTGAGTGATGTCACTGCCCAGCAATGGTGGATTAAATTAACCCTGGGCCCCGAGCTGTCCATCCAACCTGCCCCCACAGTGCACAGGTACACTCACATGGGACCCTAGATTGACAAGCTTGCTCACATCAGTGGGCCCTCTGTGTGACCCCCTATAGTAGATGGCCCCTTGTGTATTCCACTTTAGTAGATGGCCCCCATATAGTCCATGATCCCCTGTGCAGCTTCCCTAAAGTAGATATAGAAATAAAAAAAAACACTCACCTCACATGCTCCCCTGTTGCTGCAGGTCTCCCAGCTCTGCTCTCCCCTATTCTCTCTTCTGGCACTGGCAGCATGTTACAGCGCTTCTGACAGGTGACTGGGACTTCCAGCGCATGCAGCATCTATAACATATGCTGCCTGTGCCGGAAGAGTAAAGAGGGGAGAGCAGCGCAGGGAGACTTGCAGCAATGGGGAAGCATATGAGAGGTGAGTTTTGTTTTCAGTGCGCTTACCCAGTGGGATCCTGAGTGATGTGCAGCTGCAGTGATATGTGGGCAGTTTGGACAGTCATGGGACCCCCATGAGCTTTGGGCCTTCCAAACCACCCACATTATAATATGCCACTGCTGCCTAGCCCCTACAGCCTACATCACCATCTCTCTGTTATGTACATAGATAGATAGATAGATAGATAGATAGATAGATAGATAGATAGATAGATAGATAGATAGATACTGTAGATGTATGTGTGTGTTTACAGTATACTACCTTGTGCGGAACAATGCAACAAGCAGAAGAGCAGACAGGGAATGATACAGCAGCTTTTGATAACCTGCTGTGTGAAGAGATAGCCTGTTGTGTAGACAGTGGTGTAGCTACCATAAAGGCAGACCACACCACTGCTACAGGGCTTGTGCATTTGTGATGAATGCTATCAGTTAAATGCTGAAGTGCTCTGACTGACAAAGCAAGAAGCCATTGGCTTCCTGCCCTGACAGACTCACTTGTGGCTGGAGGCAGCAATGCACCTCCAGCCACAAGAGTCCCCCCCCCCACTGCAAACTTTTAATTGCACTGTGCAATGCAAGTGCTCGTCAGGAGCGCTTGCAGTTAAAGGGACATCTGCAGCACCCAGGAGGCTTGCTCAACCACCGGGTACTGAAAATGATGGTGGCTCAGAGGTCCCAATGTACTGAAAAAGTTGGCCAACGCATCCCCTGATGCAGTGGGCCCCATAGCCACCGCTCCTCTGCAGCTTGGAAAACAAATAGACTCCTGGGGGCCTACGCCAAGCCAGGTGAGTATGGGGGTGGGGGGGTGGAATGGTGCTCTGGAAAGGAAACTGACTGAATTCCTGTGGGAAGGGAATTGCCAGAGTGGGAGGGCTGTGATGGAGAGATAGCAATGCACTCTGGGAACTGTAGTACTGAGCAACTGCTCAATCAGAAAGTAGCGAAAGACCAAGGGAAAGGATAAACAAATGGATAAACACATTTTTGGTGGTTTTAGAACTGGGTCAGACTGGTAGGCAACTCTATAGGTTTATACAACATTTGCATTTTTTTTAACCTGACATCAAAATACCCCTTTACGTACATGTGAACTTACTTAATGTAGGCTTCTTTGCTAAAGGAGAATAATGTAAAAAATTGCACTTCTTACTGTAGGCCTTCGGCCTCACAACTACCCACTCAAGAGAGGACACGTCTGATGTCACAGAAACTTACAGTATCCCTGTCATTATAACTTTTAAAATCTAAACCAACAGTAGATGTGATATAAAGCAAGTTTACAATATACTGTACATTCAATTTTTTTTTAGTTATCATAAAAAAACACCGCACTTCCTGTGTTCTGGCTTTTTCCCCAAAGAGTCTAAACACAGAAAGTGCAACATTTCCCAGGTCATCTGAGCGTTCACAGAGAAGGCAGTCATGTGACTAATGGACACATTAAGCTGTGACTCTCTGTACTGGCCGGGACTTATGGCCAGGACACGTATTTAGTCTCTTTTTTTCCAACCAGCACAAGATTAAAATAACTGCCCTCAGGAGACTGGACCTGGATTTCTGGTAAGTTCAGCTTCATTTTACAGCATAATAGAAAAAAAAAATAATGAATGTAAATTGCAAACTTGCTTGCACATCTACTGTTGCTGCACATCGTTATCTACTGTTGATTTAGATTTTGAAAGTTATAATGACAGGTACACTTTAACAATTCTGCAAACTATACAGTTTCTTTTTTATTTTACTGTCACAACAGACACAAAAGCCGCAAATAAACATAAAAATTCTATACAATTTCAAATTTTTTTTGCATTTTGATTATAGTGGAAAGGTAGACCGTCTTGCTGTCTTTCCACCAACAAGAACGTCTTTTGAATGTTGTGTTGTTATCTTTCTCTTGACAACCAGCTAGGTATCTGTCCTACCCAAGAATGTTTTCATCTCTAAGGGGGACATGCATAATCCGGCGTACTGATGATTTTTGGAGTAAAGTGCTGATATGCGAATGATTATATTCGCAAATGGCCGAATTGCGAATAAAATATTTGCATATCGGCACTTCATGCCGAGTACGCCGGGGGGGCAGGGAGGGGGTGTGGAGGGGTGGAACGGGGGGCGCGGACTCAGAGTCCGCGCGATTTATCATTTTTTTTCAACTCAAAGATCCGCCGAAAACCTACTCCACCTTTCAGGTGGCGTAGGTTTTCGGCTGTGCGCACCGATGCGCACAGGATTTATGTAGAGGCAATCCGCCTCTACATAAATCTCTGTAGCGCCGGAGATGCGGGGACATTTATAAGTCCGGCGTAAAAAACGCTGGACTTAATAAATGTCCCCCTTTGTTTATGGTGATGTTTGCCACCATAGATCTTTTTCTTTTTGGTCTATCTGTTGTCAGGTAACAAGCCTCTTCTGCACCGCTTTTTATACATTTTTTTGAAAGCTGATTTTTCTGTTTTTTTACTGATCACGACATTGTTTGGATATCAGGGTCTAACATGGGTATTTGACATTCATGATTAATGTGTGAGGTTCAGGTATCTCTGGGACTTTTTCACTTCTTTGATGTTCTGCAGCCTAAAATTGGATTTATCTTATTCTTGCTTAGAAATAGTTTCCAGACTTCTTATTAACATGTTAAAGGGCAGGTATAACATAGATTTTGATGATTAGATCCAGATATTGAAATATTCTTTGAATTGGTTTCTATTTTCTGATTATAATTTTACTTCATTTATGGGGTCATCCATATTGCCTACACCATTTAGACAGCATTTATTGGCAAGCTTTACAGCAAGTCTTATAGACACAGAATACAATCCTGGATTTCAGGCACTCCTGGGAGGTCTACCTCATATCCCACCATTGCACTCGTGGGCTGGCGGGCACCAAGGTTAAATGGCTCCTCTCTCTTCCCAGCCAATCATTTGCCCATCAGGAAAAACATCTGGTCAAGAACTATGACACTTAGGGTAGTATTACACGGGCCGATGAAGGCCTGATAATAACTGTAAACAAGGGCCGATCTGCTAGATCGGCGCTTGTTTACTGGGCCTATTACACGGCCCGATTATCGTTTAACAAGGGCTGCAGGGACGTTGTTACTGATGTCCTTGCAGCCCTTGCTTTTACTTTATACATTACCTGTCCGGGTCCCGTGTGCTCCAGCTTCAGAGCGGCCTGTTTTAGCTGATAGGCCGCTCAGCCAATTACTGGCTGAAGCTGGAGCGCGCGGGACCCGGGTAGAAGAAGACCGCAAGAGGAGCCCTGCAGCCTGAATAGGAAATGTATATCGTCAGTCGCCGCCCGCTCACCGCTATTACACGTATTGATGCGCGGTCGGCGCCCGACAATTATAGGTTCAAACCTATATCAACAATCAGCCGATGATCATTGTCATTGGCTGATCATTGTATTTATTACACGGAGCGATAATCGACCGAATTGGCCCGATTCAGCCGAATATATCATTCAGTGTAATAGTACCCTTCTTCTTCCAATCTGTAGGTCTCTTTAGGCTTGCAGCTCACAAGAACTTATGACAGACAAGTATGTAGCTTCGGGTATAGACAGCTTGTCCCTGCATGGCACTCGTCATGGAAACAGGGAGAGGAGAGTCTAGTTTTTTTGCAGATCTGGTCTTAGAGACAATCTTTTGCACTGTAAAATAAATGCAGACCCTAAAATTAATACAGACTCCAGACCCCAAGCCTAACATAATTTAAATAAATCCTAAATTAACAACAGAACCAAAAATTCAGACCATATAATACAGAATAAATATAGACCTCAGAATAACTACTTTCCCCCTTACCCTAAAAAAAACAACCAATAGAATCCAGAACAGATAGTAAAAACAGTACACAGACTAGATCCTAAAAACATATGGTAGTGCAGATTCTAGAGTACAGACCAAAAACTATGAAATAGCTACAGACCCCAAACCCCAGAATAACTACAGAGCCCACATTTACAGAACCAAGAATAACTACAGGTCCCATTGTGGCCTCAGAGAACTACAGAACCTAGACCAGATCCTAGATTAAAAACAGAACCTAGACTAAATCAAATCCTAAAATAACTACACACCTTAGACCGGACCTCAGAATTAATGCTAACCTCAGATCAAACCACAAAATAACTACAGATCCCACACTAGACCCCAGAGTATCTATAGACTTCAGACCAGGACAAGGGGATTTTAGGGAGTCCTGGAAAACATGTATACAGCTGTATCCATGTTTTCCTGGCAGCCCTAGGGCAGCACCCAACTTCTCCAGTCAGTGGGAATCAGATGCCGAGCGTTTAGGTTCAGAGAATGTGGCCGAACCCAAACAGTTCAGCAAGTTCCCTCAACACTAACTACATACCCAGACCAGATCCCAGAATAACTACAGAGCCCACATATACAGAACCCAGAATAATTACAAATCCCAAAGTAGGCCCCAGATAATTACAGAGCCTAGACTAGATTCTAGAATAAAAGTGTGATGTCCCACCACTGGTGTTTTTCCTCTTCTCCTATGTACTTATTTATATGCACAGCTGTAGTAAGTAAAGGGTTAATGTTATGTTATGTTATGCTATGCCATGTGTTCCGTGCTGACCAATAGGAGGTGCCCTTCTCTTTTCTACCTATCATCTCTATTCTTTTTCCTGCATACACTTATCCCCACCACTCACAGGAAGGCATATGGAAGGCCCCTGTAGGAGGAGTTTCATTTGTGGAGGAAGTATACTTTAATCTTATTCAGATTCTCAGAGAGGAAAGACACACAAGACAACCGTTCCTGCAGAAGTTAAGCCAGGGCCTGGCTTATGCCAGGACCCTTGTTAGGGACGCAGTTCAGTTCAGTTGAGTCTAGCCACAGATGCAACTAGAGACTAACAATTCTTTTAGTCAAACCACTATATATACTATGCAGTGCTAAGCAAACCCAAGGGAGTGTAGTAACTAAGGAACACCCTGACCCATGCCAGTAACACGTCAGAAAAGAGCAGGGCAGTATCCCGAAAAGATAGGGACTAGCCTCAGTAGGACAAAGCAACAGTGAAAGTAAAGGTCTACGTATCATCCTGCGCAGCGCAGGTAACTGGGAAACCTCAGACACCTAGCTACACCCAGATAACCACAGCTGGAGCTCATACTACCCTACTGGGACAGGTTCTACGATACCAGAGGGCAGAAGGTGGTAGGACATTGTCTATTCATGAGTATGAGTAACACTTCACTATTGATGATATATTTACTAAAAGTTCCGGCAGAGTACATAGCTACACTGGGTTAGGGCTCATCTGGCAAACTCCTCTCGTCTGCTATACTCTTTACTCTACAAGCACTGCTACAACCACCTCTCTTGTTTCTCTACAACCCTTTCCTTCAAGCATTAAGGTAAAGCACTCCAGTGTGTCAAGATTACTGTCTGTAAAACCTCGACTATTATACTGAAAAGCCTTACAATAAAGCTGTTATATTTTTATACTAATGGGACTCTGCTCACTGCACTGGCGACACTAACATCACTAGCTGTACACCACAGAATTGGCGTCACTGGCCATCTCAACTACTGAGTACCACCAAAGCAGAACCTAGACTAGATTAAATCCTAAAATAACTACAGACCTTAGACTGGACCTCAGAATTATTACTGACCCTAGATGAAATCAAAGAATAACTACAGATTCCAATCTAGACCTCAGTGTATCTATGGACTTCAGACCAGGACAAGGGGATTTTAGGGGGTCCTCGAAAACATGTATACAGTCTATGGCTTATCCATGTTTTCTGGCAGCCCTAGAGCAGCATCCAACTTCTGCAGTCACTGGGAATCAGATGCCAAGCGTTCAGGTTACCGAAAAAGTTACCAAACTCGAACAGTTCAGCAAATCCACTAAACACTAACTATATACCCGAACCATGTCTTTGACCACATTTTTTTGTACTTTCTAAGTAACCATTAAAATACTGATCAGTTAAAAGTAACCCAGCCATACCCAAACCAGAACCCAAAATAACTGGATACCTAGACCAGACCCTCCCCCTCAAAAAAAAAAAAAAAAAAAAAAAAAAGTAAAGTAATAACTAACTCCAAGAAAGACACCAGAATAAGTGCAGACACATAGACCTATATATATATATATATATATATATATATATATATATATATATATGTATATGCATTGATACCTGGGTAAAATCTTCCACATAGAATAAAAATAAATATAAATAACCAAATCATAAATCATAAGGCCAAAAATGAAAACATATCCATTGGATGATTATACTCCCATTTGAAACCCCTCATGCTGTCCGAGACCCCCTTGTGATGGTTCTAAGCTCCCTAGGCTCTAGATCAAATTGTTAGGGTCCAATTCCATGGAGCGATAATCGGCCAAATCGGCTCAATTCGGCTGCTTATCGCTCCATGGAATAGAGTCAACGATCAGCCGATGATCATGTTATTGGCTGATCGTTTATTTAGGTTAAAACCTAAAATCATCGGGCACTGACTGCGCATCATCACTGCGTGGAATAGTGATGTGCGGCGGGCAACTGACGATTTCACAAGCACCATACTTTACCTAAACATGTTGCAGGGCTCCTCCTGCGCTTCTTCTGCCTCCCGGTCCCGCGCACAGCAGCAGCTTCGGTGCAGCCTGTCTGAGCTGACAGACCGCTCAGCCAATCACTGCCCAGGATCGCCGCGGCCAGTGATTGGCTGAGCGGTCTGTCAGCTCAGACAGGCCGCACCGAAGCTGCTGCTGCGAGCGGGACTGGTAGGCAGAAGGAGTGCAGGAGGAGCCCTGCAATATGTTCAGGTAAAGTATGGTGTTTAAACAAGGGCTGCAAGGACATCGGTAATAATGTCAAACGATTATTGGGCCGTGTAATAGGCCCAGTAAACGAGTGCCGATATAGCAGATCGGCGCTCGTTTACATTATTGATCGGGCCCCCATCGGCCCGTGGAGTAGGACCCCTAAAGAGAAAAGTTTTATAATTTGCGATTGAGTTTGTTTCTTTGTGATCTGCATTGTATACTGTTGTAAATTACCACCATTGTCATCTATCATCAAGTTCTTTAGAAAACGGGCTTCAAAGTGCTTTCTAGATGTTGTTTGTTCTCTTTTTGATCTGGAAGCAGATGACTTTGCAATGCGGGATTCTAAAACTGTACTGTTTATCTTCTCACTATAGGTTCAGAAAAGGATTCGGCACAATAAAAGTTATAATAAGTACCTACTAGTATATAAACATTTATAGATGGTGATTGAAAAAAGATTTTCATTGTCCACAAATTTGGAGCATTGAAGCTTTATAGTGAGTGAGGGTCAGAGCACATTCATAGACTAGTTTTTTTCATGCAGGAAGCCATTTACTTAAAAGGTAGCCTCCTCAGGTGGTCACATCATGTGCCATCAGATCATGTACCACCAGAAGAGCTGGCAGAACATCTGGCCTAGTGCTGGGCCATGGGAGAAACTTAAAGCGACTATGTAACCACAATCTGCCCCCCCCCCAAACCACATGTACCTCTAGATAGCTGTCCAAGATCTGTCCTGGGGTCTGTTCGGCAGGTGATGCAGTTATTGTCCTAAAGAACAACTTTTAAACTTGCAGCCCCGTGCCCTAACTTTGCACCACCCCTCCGTCCCTCCTCCCCACCCTCTTCATCATTAGGAATGCCACTGGAACATTTTCTCCTGTCTGAACATTGGCCATTGGGCACGGGGCTGCAAGTTTAAAAGTTGTTTTTTAGGACAATAACTGCATTACCTGCTGAACGGACCTCAGGACAGATCTTGGATTAAAAGCAGCTATCTGACGGTACAAGTGGTTTGGGGAGGGAGGGGGGGGGGGGTCAGATTGTGGATACAGAGTTGCTTTAACAATCCAATGTTTCTTGGGATCCAACTTATGGAATGGCAAATGCCATAATAAATGGATTTGTTATCAAAAGTGCAAACACCCAGTTCCTTTAATATTGCTTTTCTGCCTATATCCTGTATGAGCATTATATTGTTAATATTATCCACTGGGGTATGTTGCTATTAGTTATGAATGATAGACACAGTGAGACATGATCTGTTATCTGTGCAATGGTAAATGCAGGGGAGATGCATCATGTCATCTCCGCTATCCTGAAACTGAATAAAAATGATAGTTATACAAAATCTTAGGCAAATGCCAGGAAAACAAAGACATAAACACTTGTTGCGGTTGCTTTGCTCTGTTATCAGGATTGCAGCCCACGCTTATGGAGCCATTACTGGTGTCTGATGCAGTAGTAAAAGGACAATTTCCTGTTTCTCAGCCATTAATCACCTCCTTGGAAACTACTTCCTCCTCCCCCTTTCCGCTGCTTTTTCTCCTCCTCCTTAACAAGCAAACCAGTTGGCTATTTCCGCTTTTGTGCCCTCATTGTAATTAGTGATAAGTGAACTTACCAAATGCACTGAACACTGTCATTTGACTCCTGTTGGCTGGAGAATGTGGATGCAGCCCTAGGGAGTCTTGTAAAACATGGATACAGCCTAAGGCTATGTTCACATTACGTATAACACCGGCCGTTCTGTGGCCTGGTTGGATCACAGAACAGCCTGTGTTACTGAAGATCATCCCGGTCGGTACTGTAGTACCGGCCAGATGATGTTCACTTCTGCTGAATTCGGATGCGGACGTGTCAGTGTGCAGAGCCGGATGCTCCATTGTGTGAACTGTGTGTGGCGGCCATCCGCTCAATTTCAACATTGTGTGAACATAGCCTTTCTGCATTTTTATTCCACTCCTGGTTGAGGTTGCAAAATACTGACCAATTACTGAGTGAAATATACCGTGTGTGAACCTAACCTAAGGCTGGGTTCACACTACGTATATTTCAGTCAGTATTGTGGTCCTCATATTGCAACCAAAACCAGGAGTGGATTAAAAACACAGAAAGGCTCTGTCCACACAATGGTGAAATTGAGTGGATGGCCGCCATATAACGGTAAATAACGGCCATTATTTCAATATAACAGCCGTTGTTTTAAAATAACAGCAAATATTTGCCATTAAATGACGGCCATCCATTTCAACATTGTGTGAACAGAGCCTTTCTGTGTTTTTAATCCACTCCTGGTTTTGGTTGCAATATGAGGACCACAATACTGACTGAAATATACGTAGTGTGAACCCAGCCCTAGGCTGCATCCATTTTTTCCAGTCAGTCCTCGGGCTGCATCCAATTTGTCCAGGCATTGGGATTCAAATGCTGAGTGTTCGGGTTCATCAGAACCTGAACATTCAGCAGGTTAACTCATCTCTACTCATCACTAATTACAATCAATAGACACTGATCTGATAGACTTCCTTTATCACACCTCTTAATAAATGTATATGAATACATTAGGCTTATGTTTCATTGTCTACCTTATGGAAGTAGCTCAGGTTGTTTGTTAAAGGGGTTATCCAGTACTACAAGAACATGGCCACTTTCTTTCAGAGACAACACGACTTTTGTCTCCAGTTCCGGTGCGGTTTGCAATTAGGCTCCATTCACTTCAATGTAACTGAGCAGCAAAACCCCGCCCAAGCTAGAGACAAGAGTGGGGCTGTCTCTAGAAAAAAAAAAAAAGTGGCCATGTTTTTGTAGTGCTGGATAACCCCTTTAAAGATTAACTGTCAAGAAAACAACTTTTGACATGTCAAAAGATTTAAAGGGGTAGTGCGGCGCTAAACAATTATTCCCAAAATAACAGACATTACAAAGTTATACAACTTTGTAATGTATGTTATGTATGTGAATGGCCCCCTTCCCTGTGTTCCCCTCCACCCACGCTAGACCCGGAAGTGTGGTGCATTATACTCACCTGATTCGAGTCGAACCCTGGCCGCCACCTTGTGACAATGATGTAATCTTCGAGAGGCCGGCCAAACCGATGCAGCCATCCCTCATGCCGGCCCCCCTCATGCGGCAGAGGGGGGGCGGCATGAAGGACGGCTGGAGCGCTTCGGCCTCCCGAAGATTACGTCATTGTCCCCAAGATGGCGTCCGGGGTCGACACGAATCAGGTATGTATAGTGCACTACACTTCCGGGGGTGGGCGGGACACGGGGAAGGGGGCCATTCACTAACATAACATACATTACAAAGTTGTATAACTTTGTAATGTGTGTTATTTAGTGAATCATTTTCTAAGGCCGCACTACCCCTTTAATTGGTGAGAGTCTCACTGCTGAGACCCCACCATCAAGAGAACGAGTAGTAAGCGCTACATTTGCCCAACAATCTCTATCTAAGCAACCCTATAGACTTATAATAGAACTGCTTAGATGAAGGTCGCTGCAAGTTAGGGAGAGTAAAATTTGCACTTCTGGTTCTTTTCATCAGAAGAGGTCCCAGCAGTAAGACCCCCACCGATCAAAACCTATGCAATGTCCTTGTGACAATGTTAATGTGTAACGATTGGAGTCGTGGATCCACTGTACCACCACTAGCGATAATGTAGCTGCACCAGGGTGCAGAGTCTAAGGGGCCGCTGGTCTTCACCAGGACCTGCCACGAGGCGGGATGGACTTGCTGCGGCAGGCGACCCCCAGGTTGCTACCCCTAGCTTGGCTGCTAGTGTTGGCGGGCGAGGTGTAGCAGGAGACAGGCAGGCTGGGGCTCAGCAGGAACTCTTGGCAGGAACCAGAACAGCAGACAGGTAGCTGGAATCAGGAATGGCTGGAACCAAAGGGCAGGAAACACAGTGAGCTGGGACCACACACTATGGAAAGCATGCAGATGCTCAAACAGGGAATGTGAGAACAGGTGCAGCTTTATAGGGAGGTGATTATGTGCACAGCCAATTAGGGATGCACTGTTCCTTTAAGTTTAAGCAGAACCGGCACTCTTCCTAGAAGATGGGGATGCACATGCCGGACCATGCAGGAGGAGGTGACTGGGGACGTCCGGGACCACGTGCAGCCGGGGGAACGAGCCCAGCTGCCGCCAGGGAAGACAGCACGGCCGCTGGAAGAGGTACATGCTGCAGACGCGGTTGTAACATAATGTCCTGTCAAACATTCTGCATTTGACTCCCGGTGGCTGGAGAAGTTGGATGCAGCCTTAGGCCTGCCGGGAAAACATGGATAGAGTCTACAGCTTATAACTATATCCAGTTTTTCAGGACTCCCTAGGGCTACAGCCAACTTCTTTAGCGATTGGGAGTCAAATGCAGAGTGTTTGGGTTCACATGAACCCAAACGTTGGGCAAGTTCATTCAAGTCTTCCAGTAGTTATCAGCTGTTACCAGTCTCTGCTGCCACCTCTGTCTGAGAGGAAGCATCCAAAGTAAAAGCAAATCCCTATAAAAAAAATTAAAAAAAACTTCTCCTGTTTTGCAGAGTTTCTGTCACAGACAGAAGTGGCAGCTTTCAAAGAATACACCACTTCCTGCAGGACATACAGCAGCTGATAAGTACAGGAAGGCTTAAGATAGAAAATTAAGGTAATATACAGATTTGTATAACTTTCTGACACCAGTTGATTTACAAACTTTTTTTTCCTACTGGAGTACCCCTTTAAAAGACTAGCATTTGAACCCAAACTTACCTCTAGCCAGGCACCTTCTACCGCTAGAGGCAGCTCCACCCGACACGTGTTTCGCTGCCCAAAGCTTTATCAGCTCCTGGTGAAGCTTTGGGTAGTTGTCAGGACAGGGTGGTACGGACAGGACAAGACAGTGGGCCCTAGGTCTGAACCCAACCACTGTCCCTACCTACTTGCCTTAATCAGCCCTATGCGGCCGCGGACAACCACAAAGGCGTTCTGTATGCTGTATATATGGAACACAAAACAAGACAGCCAGACAAACAAAATATGGGATAGTAAACAAGCCAAGTTAAAACCAAACGGGCAATGCAGTTCAAAGTCAGTAGACAATCGGATAGTCAAAGGTCAGGCTGGAGGTCGGATATCAAGGTGAGCAAACAAAGGGAGTTAGGAAGGGGATCACAGGAATAGACACAGGGGAGCTGGGAACAGGGTATTAACCTAATAGCCAGCAATCAGTGAATGACCGCTGGCTCTTTAAATACAGGACTAGGAGACCAGACCAAAATGTAATTGGTGCGGACTCCTGAGTCCTGACCGCCATCAGCTGCAGTGCTACAGTGCGAGCGGCAGAGACACCTGCCAGTCACTCTGAGCACCGACGCCGTCCAGCTGAGGCGGCCGTACGTCACTGGAGCCCGCAGCGCCCTCAGTAACTAGGGACGCCGTCGGGTGTCTGTGACGTCACGCGGCCCTGGGCAGAGAGGCGGCGCTGTGCTCCAGTCGGGGCGCGGTCAGGTAAGTTCTTGACAGCAGTAAAACACGATCCAGGCGCCCCAACGGTGCGGTGGGCTGAGGCATCAGAGGCTTGGCTTGTCCATTGTTATAATTTTGGGCTCTGGTCTAACTTTTTTGCTTATTATCAGTTACCTGTTACCATTACTATATATGTGTGGGTTATTGAATTTATTTGTTTATATATAGGGCCTGTATTGCATGAAAGATTCCCCCATATATGACCAGTTTACGACTACCGGTAACCTCATTTTGTGATATTTATATATATCACAATATAAGTGTGTGCCCCTGGCCATTTTTCTTTGTGTCTGTGCATTTTCCAGTGAAGTGTATTCTGTATTTTATGGATTTCACTAATTGAGTTGATTTAGAAATAAAGACATATTTTTGTACAATATGGTTTTTATATAGGTTATGTATTTGGGATTTTTGTTGATTAACTATTTCACTATTGGAAAGGTTTTTCGCTAGAATATTGGGTGAGTATATCACGGGTGTCAGACTTAGGCCCTCCAGCTGTTACAAAACTACAATTCCCATCATGCCTGGATAATTGTAGTTTTGTAACAGCTGGAAGGCCTAAGTTTGATACCACATTACCACTGTCATTTTTCTCTCTCTACATGAGTCATTGAATATATAACTCTTCAGCTAATTCCCAGAACAGCTTTCTAGAAAGGGAATGTGCCCGAATCTTGTTTACAATATTGATAACACTTTTTATGTATAAAAAATTTTTGTGTAGTAAATTATGCCACCGGAGGTGGGAAAAAAACTCCAGAAAGCTTTTTACAGCCATCTAAGAACCCATTCTGGGCTCCATATGTGGTAACCCCAGCAGGCTCATTTATTGGAATATTTTCAGAAATGAAATACTATTTTACTTTTAAATAAATATCTTCGCCTCTCAGGCGACCTTTGTAAGAAAGCATTTTCATTAGATCTTCTATTACGGTAAAGACACTAGAAATCTTCCTAACAAAAATTGCTTACAGTGGAGTATCTATCATATCAGCAGATTCATGAAGTGGAAGGGAAAAATAAATGCAGACATCCAAGTCTTTTATTCAGTTGTGGAATAATGTCATCTGGCATATTTTCACCTATTCCTGTTATTGTTCTAGCAGAAGAGCTGAAGGGAACAATAGTAAAGTAGTAAATCTGTGGCATTTAAAGGAGTCTTCATGGTAATGTAAACAGGGATAAATTGCCCAAGAATGCAATGATAGACATCTTTACGGGGGAGATTTATGGAAGGGTGTAAATATACACCTGGTGTAAACTGCCCACAGCAGCCAATCACAGCTCAGCTTTCAGCTCTGGTAGAATAAAAGAGGAGCTGTGATTGGTTGCTGTGGACAGTTTACACCAGGTGTATATTCACACCCTTTCATAAATCTCCCCCTACATGTCTCAGTTTTTGTAGTACTTGGTATTGTGTACGTTTAATAGCTGTGCATAGTTGGAGGTAATGGTTTTGGGTCTAAATAGTACATGTCTACTGAATATAGATGGGTAGCTTCTGCTTCCGCACCCAATATGTCCTTATTTGCAGAGATAGAAAGTCCTTTCTAATTTGCCACAAACAAATTTGTAACAAACAATAGTATCAAAATAACAAAGATAGTTCATGCGATGAGTAACCACCTCTCACCAATCTCTAGGTATCCTCCTATTCGTTCCCACAGCCTGATGTTGGGGTCTCAATAGGTTGTGTGGCTCGGGCACGCTGTGCTGTATGTCAGGGGTCGCACTCATCTCGTGTGCACCCGATGAAGTCAGCATGGCTCCGGCGGTGAGAATGCTGAGTGGCGTGCTCGTGGCAGCTTGTGATGGTTGGCATGAAATCTGTGTGCACGCTCAGCTAAGATGATTTCTATATTGGCTAGGAGATAGTATTATCATGTAGCAGACTTGTGTTCGGCTTGGATATCTATACGCTAGACACGTTTCTGGGGTATACTCACCCTTTTCCTCAGTAGCTTTATATATCTGTCTCAGTTTTTGGTATTTCAGTGTTTGGGTATGTTTTCAGTTGTCCAGACCTCCAGTTGTCCAGTTGTTTTTGCTGCTAAAGTGTATGACGGTAATCTTATCACTTTATTGAAGTCTAGGTGTAGATAATTTCTGCTATGTAACTGT
Source organism: Dendropsophus ebraccatus (assembly GCF_027789765.1). NCBI lineage: Eukaryota > Metazoa > Chordata > Amphibia > Anura > Hylidae > Dendropsophus > Dendropsophus ebraccatus. Next base: position 113,654,866 of record NC_091459.1, on the reverse strand, counting down.
GTCACCTGTTGGCAGAGACAGTAAGTCTGGGTCACCCCCTCTCGTAAACTAATCTAGGTCAACAAAGTGTTTCTTACTCCACAGAGCCAATCAGTGCTTTAGTCACCTCAGGCCTTTCTCCACCAATAGGAAGCAGATGTTGAAGTCTATAAGTAGGGGTGAGGTGTTCCTTCAGCACAAATGCTGCTGTGCTAAACACCTAAGGTGCGGCTACTGCTGAGGTTTCGCCAGTCCACACTATGAGGTCCATCATTTCTCAAGTCTTAAAGTCTTCGCTCGAAGTTAGAGAAGTTGCTTCTTGCCGAAGTGCCCCCTTGCTTGCCATCTTACTTTCTGCCTCAAGTCACAGATGGTGCTGAACAGCTTCCATGTTGGTGATCATGCTCCTACATTTGCCCCAAGGGCGGCATTGGCAGGATTTTCCATGTGTACGTTTTTCTCTCTTCTATCAACATGCTGTCAGTTAAAATGCGTAGGGCTTTGACAGCAGAATAAAATTCTGATTGAAATGAGCACTCAGCACAGTTATATGAAGAAACTGTGTGAATCATGCCCTCTACCAACACACTGCACAATGGGGATAACTGTTTTTGGTACTACAACACCCAGCTAGCCATTAGTACAAGTACATTCTGCAGACCCTACAGTTTACTACATGTTCACACAAACAAAACACATGCGGTTTTGAATTTGGAAAATGCACATATTGTTTCCAATCCACAACAGCACATGCCACTGTCCAAAACCTTGTATCCATTTACTTGAATGGGAGTGGGCAAAACACTCTAAAAGGAAATAACATGTGACTTCTTTTTAGCATGGTTAAAACCCCTAAGCTCCTATTGAAGTCAATGAAAGCTTCAGGACCAACCCCCTGCACCTATGCGGCTCTGAGAGAGCCACGCACAAGCAATTCATTTGAGCGCATGTAAACATCTCCTTTCAAAGTCATTCTTTAACGGTACTCCTTGCTTATCTATTTGGTTGCTGCAGATAATGTCCACCTATAATAGTGTTCAGACGTGCACAGTAATCTTCTACAGGACTGCCTATGCCATTGCACCTGTGCAAACAATTCCAGTAACTCTACAACGCTCAGAGAAGTGCAGCCATATTATTCTTGCATGAATCCGGCCTTACGTGTAAACTCTTAAAGGAGACGTCCCACAGTCACAAGCAGTTGCTCAGCTGGATTGTGATGTTGCAGCTGGAAGAGCTGGGTAGGTGACATACCCAGTTTCCAGTCGAAAATGACTCCCATCAGCTGTCAATGGAGGCACAGAGAGGGGTTGTTTATTATTCTCCCCCCCCCCTCCCTTTTTAATTTGGTGGGATTTCTCAATTAAAGAATTTTGAAAATGTCTTTTTTAAAGTTCCCTTTCTTGGAAAAAGCAGTGCTATTCTTGCAATAAACACGCCGTTTTGTTGTTTATTTCAGTAACAAAGTAATTGTTCACGTTCATTATGAATACAATATATTTTTTTGTTTCTTAGCATTAGCCATTGGAATATTTAACTGCCTTTCAGAAAGCTAAAAGCTCTGCTTGTTTATTGCAGAAAACCTACTGAGCCAAATCTTGTTTTATTGAAATATGCTCAGTACCTCTACAAGCTCTTTCTCATGTTGGCTTAGTAACTGGATAAACTGTTATTTATTTAATAAAATTAAAATGATGGAAAATAAGGGGGAAAAAAGGAAAGAAAATATGAAAATCGTTTTTGTGGTACTATTTTAGCCAACTTGAAACTTTAATTTGTTTCCTGAGGCTCCCCCCCTCTCTGCCCGTCACTGTGACTGTGACACCTTCTCACAGACTGCTCTGAATGCCAACAGTGTTGTGGTGCTAGACCAGCATGGCCAACCTTAGGGCCCTATTACAGCGATATTAGAGCGATAATCTGCCCATCAGGCCGATTAGGCAGATTATCACTCCGTGTGATAAAGACAATGATCAGCTAATGAAAATGAGCTAGCTAAAAAATCATCGCTACCGCTACAAATAATAGTGATGCCCAGCCCACGGCTAAGGGGTTTGCGAAGAAAATAATAAACTTTTACCTGTCCCAGCTCCCCCACTGTCCTTGGAGCTTCTGCCCGCTCCCCGCAGCCACTGCTTGCACTACTGAGCCGGTCTCTGAAGTGACAGGTCATTCAGCCAATCACTGGCTGCGGTGCTGTCCTGTCTCGGCCAGTGATTGGCTGAGCAGCCTGTCACTTCAGAGAGCAGCTCAGTAGTGCGAGCAGCGGCTGCGGGGAGTGGGCAAAAGCTAGAAGGCAGATTGATCGTGGAGAAGTATAAAGTTTATTACTTTACAGTTAAGGCAAGGGCTGCACGGACATTGCTAACTATGTCTGTGCAGCCCTTGCTGCTTGATTATTGAGCCGTGTAATAGGCTCAGTAAGCGAGCACCGATCTAGCATCAGCCGCCATATTGCTTAGAGGAATGACATTGAGATGAATGAGTGATAGAGCTACTCACCCATCCATGCTGTCAGTGGCAGGGCCGGAATCTGTACCTGGCGAACTCAGGCAAGTGCGGATATAGCAGAACGTATATAGACCCCTTTTTACATCTGTATAACTGTATATGCTATTAGGCTATAACTATGCACAGAGAATGATACCCAGAAATAGCAGAGGCCAGAAGACTACTGCTTGGATGTGCTCCAGTGAGGGTTGGCTTGAGTATTTCCATCACAACATTTATGGGACCCACACCTATGTCAAAAACATGGACCCCAAAAGCAGATGAATGGGCTTTTCTATGCACTTTACATAACTCCCATAGAGGTTAATGGAGTTGCATAAACAGCATAGCAGTGCAAACAATGCCATTTCCTTAACTGCTGAGTTATGAAAACACTGGAGTATACTATGCTGTTAATGCTACTCTCATAAACCACTATGGGAGCTACACAAACCACTGAAAGGTGGATTCCTCATTCTAAAGACAGCCGCGAGTCCCAGAGGTAGCATTTATAGCATATCTTGTGTATACATTGAGAGTGGAATACCCCTTTAATACAGAAAGGGCTAAATGGCTGGAATCAGAGTCCTCTCCGATCCCAACCACAGAGCAGCTGGCATTCACAGGCATTCTCTAGTGGGTTTTCTTCTCTATGCCCAACGTGGTCATTAGAGATGAGCAAAGCAAATTTGGCGAATTAAAATTCTCTGTGAATTTTGCTGTCAATTTTATTTGTTTTGCAAAGAGAATTCCCGCCCATTCATTAAGGAAATTTGCCAAAAAAACACAACAAAATGGCGGCTGCACATGCTGTCTGGAGAGTCACTGGGATTAACCATAATTCCTAGTGCCCGTCCAATCAGCTGTAGGACCATCTGTGATGTCAGCACCTCCCCCTCTATATAAGGAGGTTTGGTAATGGAGGTGGCCAGTCGGCTGTGTGTGGAGGAGAGAGCAGGATGGCAGTTAGAGCAGAGCAGGGAGAGACTAACAGAGTGATATAGGGACAGAGAGGAGAGGGTAGGGTAGGATAGGAGGGCTGATTGTGGGTGATTGTTTGTTGTAGCTGTAGTTTACCAAGTAACTGGGTGCCTATAGGAACTCACTGGGACCAATGAAGACACAGTCCATATTATTCACTCACTAGGCACTGTAAACTCCTTTAACACCTATTGAGTTCTACCAATTTACTTATATCAGTGAATGGAGCCTGCACTTTACTTAATCAGTCCTCGCACTCCACTCCTACTGTGTTATACAAATTTGGTTTCATTACTTAACTGAGCATGCACCTTACATAATCAGCGGTTGCATGCCACTCCAGTTCTGGGGAAAAAAAAAAAAAAAAAAAAATATATATATATATATATATATATATATATATATATATATATATATTAAGTGACTGGCTGATTTACACTTTTTTTAAAATTTTGATTTTCCAATTTTTGACACTTTTACAACATACTTTAACAAAGTTGCCCCTCTGTAGTAGTCCCAGTACTGTAGCTACTATAATTTTGGCTGTTTTAATGAAATTTGTTAATACTCAATTCGCAAATCTTAGCACGTATGACCCAAAATCAACGAATTTCCACCTGCTTCGCTCATCTATCTATCTATCACACACATATATGGTGGTGGTAATACTAAGTGTATCACTCCGTCACCGCATCAACAATAGCGCTATAGCAGAGCAAGCTGATAACTGAGCAGATGAATTACAAATCCACGTTAGCTGTGATGGAAAGAAAGTATAGCTATGTCCTTGCTGGAGGGCGTCCATTTTCCTTCCCTTCCTCTTCATAAATGTCCATTCAAACGTATCAAACAGCACTTCTCTATGTGACTGCAATGCTCTATGGTAAACACTCACTCTGTATTGCTGTGATTTTCTAGGCTTAGGTGACATCATGTTTCCTAGTAATATGATAATCTGCTGCTAAACGGTTTCCTCTGCTCTTTATATATTCCAGATTTCCAAGTACAATTTCCTTCAGCTTCGTCACCATTACCTAATATAATTATAGTGACAGCTAATGATAAAGCAAATCAGCTGAACCATATTGTAAGGTAGGACACCGACTGCAGCTGGACACTGGCGCTCGCTGCCCCATCCATCTGGACACAGGCCGGGGAGATTGCAGTCCAAGTGAAGCAGAAAATTACATTTGGCTGTGAAATCAGGGCAGGGACATTGTTGTTTGCAGAACATGACTGTTCTACAGAGCGGAGAATTATTGGGAACACGGATGAAATTACAGCACAAAAAATCCATTTACTTGCAATTATCGGAATCAACATTTATTATGGTATTTGTCAGCGAATAGTGACAGGGATGCTGTAACCGGAGCTGCATGAACATCATCACCCTGCCATATAGTGCTGCCAGTATCTGCGTGTTATATCACATGATGCTAATGTATGTAAATTTTATATCACACATAATATACAAAATATACTCTATTACAGTGTTTCTCCGATAATAATATTATTCTTACATTTTCTCAGAAAAAAAAAGGCTAGGGCTTATTTTCGGGTTAGGTCTTATCCTCCCCCCCTCCCCATAAACAACAATCCCTTTCTTGTACTCCACAATGGGGTGAAAAAATGTACTGATGCCAATACAGTATGCCAGTTAGAGACGGGCAAATCTATTCACAGATTTGTAGATTCAGCCCGAATCTTCAGACTCAGGAGGTAGGTGATGGGACTTTGGAGTGGGACTCGGAAGCAGGTGAGCAGATTTTTCCCCTCTGTGGCGGTAGGTAGTGAGGCACTTGTTCAGGACAGTTGTGAGGTACGGTATGCCTATTCTCTGTCTCCATGACGTCACATGACATAACCTAGCGCTGGAGGTGCTGACTGCTGTTACGACTGGAGTCTAAGGGGACACTGGACTTTACCAGGGCCCATCGCAAGGTGGGATTGACTCGCTGCGGCAGGCGACCCCCAGGTTGCTACCCCTGGCTTGGCTGGCTAGCTAGCGGCGGGCGATGTGCAGCTGGAGACACATAGGCAGGCAGGCTGGAACACAGCAGGACTCATGACTGGAACTCCAGGCAGAGGGACTCACGGCTGGAACCACAGGCAGGAATCACGGGAGAGCTGGGACCACATGCTAGAAAGTATAAGGAGGCTCCAACACTAGGGTCAGGTCAGGGCAGAAATTTACAGAGAGTGTTGGTTCACATAACCAATTAGGGATGTACTGTCCCTTTAAATTTGTGACAACTGGCGCCCTAGGAGGCAGGGGTGCGTGCGCTGGCCGGGAAGACAGAGAGCGGGACCGTGGAGCAGAGAGAAGCCCCAGGGGCCCAAATAGGAGTAGGAATAGAGAAAGGGGGACAGAGAGAGTGGGCGGTGCGGAACACAGGATGCTGCCGCAGCCCTAACAACTGTAACTAGGGCTTATTTTTGGAGTAGGGCTTATATCTCAAGACTACTTTAAGGGTATGTTCACACTGAGCAAATCCGGCGGAATTTCCCCTCTATGGGAGAGCGTGCGATCCTCCGCTGCCGCGGCTCTCCGCTCAGAGAGGTGATATATCACTTCTTTAAGGGGAAAGGCGAAGAAGCGGATGCTCGCGTTCCCCCTCCCATTCACTCACCGTAGGACACTGAGCATGGCGGCATTCCGCTGTATTTACTCAGTGTGAACAAACCCTAAAAGTCTGTTATTTTCAGGGTAGGTTTCATTTTTGGAGAAACAGGCTCAGGGTACAAACACACACACCGTATACGCAGCAAATACGCAGCAGATCTGCAGCAGATTTGATGGTGCAGATTTGATGCTGTGTTCAGTTATTTAGATCTAATCTGCTGCGTATTTGTTGCGTATCGCAGCAGAAAATACGCTGCGTATACGGTGTGTGTGTTTATACCCTAAATACTAATGCAGAAAGGTGCACCAGAGGTGCCTGGCAACAGTTATTCCCCCTGTTCTGAAATATCATGCATGTTAAGCTAAACCTGCCTGTCATTGTGCTCGTCTGGGGGGACAGATATCGTTTCCCCCCATAGCTGTATGCAGGGGCGGGCTGGGCAGGGGGGCAGGGTGGCATATGCCCCCCGGGCCGGTCCCCCCACTACACCTAAGGGCCGTGGCGCCCGGATGTTGCTAGGGCCGCTCTGCCACTTTAATTCTTTCCTCAGTAAGTGCGGCCGCTGCACTCACTCTCTAGCAGTCAGCAGCGGTGACAGAACTCCGCGCTGACTCTGCCTCACACTTCACTTTGCTCATTGGTGGAGCAGGCAGCCTGTTCCATCACTGAGCAAAGAGAAGTGCACAGCCCATGGAGGAGGACGCCTGCCGGGAGAAGAGCCGCCCACCGCCCGACTGGTATCTGGGGAGGGGGCCTGGGTTGTGGGGAGCGGGTCTGGGGGGGTTACTGTATAGTACTGGGGTCTATAAGACACCAATACAATACAGTAGCCTAGGGCTGGCTGGAGCAGGGGACACTCACCTCCCTGTCTGGGCAGCCAGTGTTTCCTCTGTGATTCTGCAGTGTGATTAGCACTGCCTGCTCCTCTCTGCTCTGGTCAGACCTAACCAGAAGAGGCCAGAATAGCAGAGAAGCACGGACCAGCTTGTGAAGTAAGCATGGGGGGGGGGGGGGGCATTGTGCATTGTGCTTTGTCCTATATACAACATTTGACTCTCCAGTTATTGCATAACTACAGCTCCCATTATATCCTGGTGGCAGGACATGATAGGAGTTGTAGTTTGGCAACAGCTGAGGAGTCACTGGTTAGGAAGCAATAATTTAGGTAGAGTTTAGGTAGTGTTCTCCAACCTGTGACTGCTCAGTTAGTGAAACACTACAACTCCCATCATGCCCTTCTAGCAGGAGATAATAGGGATGGTAGTTTAGGAACAGCAGGAGGGTCACATGTTGGAGAACACCACACAAAATAAACTGTACCCCGAAATAATTGCTTCCTAACAGTGGCTCCTCAGTTGTTACAAAACTACAACCCCTATCATGCCCTGCTGACAGGATATAATGGGGGTTGTAGTTTAATAACTGCAGAAGGGTCAGATGTTGGAGAAATCACACTAAATAAACTGTACCCATAAATCATTGCTTCCTATCCAGGCGCTCCTCAAGTGTTACCAAACTACAACTATTATCATGTCCTGCTTGCATAATGGAAGTTGTAGTTTACGAACATCTGAGGAGCCACTGGTTGGGAAACAATGATTTAGGGGGCTCAGTGGTACGTTACATTAGGGGGTCAGTGGTACAGTACATTAGAGGGGTCAGTGGTACAGTACATAGAGGACAGTGGTACAGTACATTATAGAGGACAGTGGCACAGTACATTAGAGGGGACAGTGGTACAGTGCATTAGAGGGGACAGTGGTACAGTACATTAGAGAGGACAGTGGTACAGTACATTAGAGGGGACAGTGGTACAGTGCATTAGAGGGGACAGTGGTACAGTACATTAGAGGGGACAGTGGTACAGTGCATTAGAGGGGACAGTGGTACAGTGCATTAGAGAGGACAGTGGTACAGTACATTAGAGGGGACAGTGGTACAGTACATTAGAGGGGACAGTGGTACAGTACATTAGAGGGGACAGTGGTACAGTACATTAGAGGGGTCAGTGGTACAGTGCATTAGAGAGGACAGTGGTACAGTACATTAGAGAGGACAGTGGTACAGTACATTAGAGGACAGGGGTACAGTACATTAGAGAGGACAGTGGTACAGTACATTAGAGGACAGTGGTACAGTACATTAGAGGACAGTGGTAGAGTACATTAGAGAGGACAGTGGTACAGTACATTAGAGAGGACAGTAGTACAGTACATTAGAGGACCGTGGTACAGTGCATTATAGGGGACAGTGGTACAGTACATTAGAGGCGACAGTAGTACAATACATTAGGGGGGTCAGTGGTACAGTACATTAGAGAGGACAGTGGTACAGTACATTAGAGGACAGGGGTACAGTACATTAGAGAGGTCAGTGGTACAGTACATTAGAGAGGACAGTGGTACAGTACATTAGAGGACAGGGGTACAGTACATTAGAGAGGACAGTGGTACAGTACATTAGAGAGGACAGTGGTACAGTACATTAGAGAGGACAGTAGTACAGTACATTAGAGGCGACAGTAGAACAGTACATAGAGGACAGTGGTATAGTGCATTAGAGAGGACAGTGGTACAGTACATTAGAGGCGACAGTAGAACAGTACATAGAGGACAGTGGTACAGTACATTAGAGAGGACAGTGGTACAGTACATTAGAGGATAGTTGGGGGGCAGTGGTACAGTACATTAGAGAGGACAGTGGTACAGTACATTAGAGGTGACAGTGGTACAGTACATTAGAGAGGACAGTGGTACAGTACATTAGAGGTGACAGTGGTACAGTACATTAGAGAGGACAGTGGTACAGTACATTAGAGGTGACAGTGGTACAGTACATTAGGGGGGTCAGTGGTACAGTACATTAGAGAGGACAGCGGTACAGTACATTAGAGGACAGTGTTGTGGGGGGCAGTGGTACTATTTATTATAGACAGTTCATAAGAGGCACAGTTTATCTAGGGGACAGTAGTACAGTTCATTAGGACAAATGGGTGCTATTCACTTAGCACAAGGAGAGGGTGGGGCTAACTGCAGATGGGGACACAAAGGGGGGCCTAACTAAAGATGAGGGCAAAGACAGGGGGCACAATTACAGATGGGGAACAAATAGGGGGTCTCATTACAGATACAGGCATGAAGAAGGGACCTAACTTTAAAAAGAGGCACAGAAAAGGGAAGTGACTACAGATTGGTCTTTAAAGAAGTTCCTGTTACTGTTTAGGGGCACTATGATGGAGAGTTTGTATAAAAGTGGGTAAAGGTGCTGTAAAAGTAAGGTGCTGAAGATGTTTGTCTGGCAGATACTGCTGAGATGATTTGTGGTTGGAAGAATTATTCATGATCGAAAAGAAAAGGAAACCTGACCGACTCAGAAAACGTCATCTGTGAGTCACTGGATGTGTTTGCACTGTACTTATATGGTATACAGAGCTTGTGTACAGCTGGTATCTACCACTATTTGGTCACCGTATGGGGTAATATTGGCCCCTGTGTGGTGGAGTGTAGTACCAGTATAGTAGTAATGCTCGTGGTGTGACGGTATTAGGTAACCTTTTATAATGTAGTTACTATGTGATTGTAGTATGTGGTCATGGTATGGTGGTATTATTTGCCCCTTGTATACTGATATTATTGGTTATATAAGTATACAGGATTTGGTCAGTAATAGTATGATGTCCATGTCCATACAAGGTATAATCCAAGCCAGAGCAGATTAAATTCTGGCCTTACATTATATATCCTGGAGCGGCAGAGGTTGGAGGAACATAAAAAAGAATATACTTACCCGTCCCTGTGCCCCTGCAGTACAGGTTCACCACCTCTCTCACAGCTACTGTTATCCTGCTCCTCCCATTCCTGGATTGTCAAGTCCGGCAAGAAGTACCCGTTCGCCCCAGTGTGTGACGTTGCAGGACCAGGAGCTGCAGGAACCGGTCTGTGAGCAGTGACGCTGCACTGCGGAGGCATTGGGACAAGTATGGATTCTTTATTATGTTCCCCTCACCCCCGGCCGGCTTGGGATGTTTAGGTTCGGCCCTGGCGAATATCCGCTACTCATGGGCCACTGCTGTGTACTTGCCCCCCAGGCTAAAGTTTGCCAGCCAGCCCCTGGCTGTATGATGTACATCACTGCCTTTGGTGTTTTAGTAGTTTCTTCAATTTTTCAGTGCATTAACCATATTCACATGACTGTTTTTATCAGTTTATATGGTTAATATGCCGGGCAAAACCCAGCGCTCCTTAAGGGCAAAAGGAAGACGTTTTAGGGTGGCGAGATTAGCCAGTACCATATCACAAATGATAGAAAAGAAAATTGATTTCAGTAGAACACTTGCAGTTCTCTTTGATGTTCATTGCTTCTTTTTTCCGCATATTTTGAATTCTTTGAAGCTCATTTAAGTAACTTAGGCTATTGCAGTGTCTGGAATCGAAATGAATGTTCACCAGAATATCTGGACCTTTTGCTCAGCCACAGATTTTTAAACGTATAGAATTGACTCTTTGACTTATAGACGTATAGAATTGACTTTTTGTAGAATTTTTTACCGTATCATGAAACCCCCACCTCTACTTACCTATAGCATTCCAGACCCGAGCATATCCAAGGGGTCTAGAAAATATGCTAAGAAAAGCATCAAAGTGGTTTGAAGTGCAGTCGGGGAAGGGTGTTTTCTTGCTTCATGCACAGTATAAACCTGGTAATAGGATACTGTGGTTAAAAGTCCAACCATTTCAGTCTTTATTTCTCTGATGTCTTATGACATGACAGACAACATAAACTATAATCAACTGAAATATAGGGAAACTGTAAAAACAATGGCAGGTTTTACCTTTAGCAGTCACCTCTTCCAGGTCATAACTTTTGGTACTTTATATTCTCAGGACTTATAGTATGGCAGAATACAATGACCAGCAAGCAGTTGCATGGAAAAGTATACTAGCAGGTATCAACATCAGAAATAACATGAAAAAGATTTCTGCAGTTCCTAGTAGATACTTTCCAATAATACTGTCAATTTTTTATGTGGAAAACTTGAGAAAACTGAGGTGTTGGTTGCAGTCCAAAAGCCATGTCCCCAACCCCCATGGCAAGTTTCCCAGTTCCATCATCGCCTCTTACCATCGTCTTCAACATTGTCTTCTGATTTCTCCAGCATAATTTATCTCTTCTTTATACTTTACTTATCACACCACCTGAGAATTTGCATTTGACACAAATACTTAACTCAGAGAAATACTTAAAGGAGAAGTCCGGGGTCGGACATTTTTTTTTTAAAACAGCTAGGAAGAAGGTGGCTGAACAAAAGAGGCTCTAGCCCCGGGGTCCGCTGTTCTCTGCTTTGGTTCCAGCCCCTCCCCCCCCCCCCTGGCTGCTTCCTTGTAAGAGTGGGGACCTGAGATGTGAAGTGTAAGGCCCACTGAGCCAGTCAGCCAACGTAGCGGGGTCCCACCCCGGGACCTAGGTACCTACAAAGACCAGGAAGTGGCCAGGGGGGGGGGGCGAAAACTGGAGCAGAGGACAGCGGACCCCAGCACTGGAGCCGGGGAGGTAAGTGCCTGTTGTTATTTTCAGCCACCTCCACTCCGACTATTAAACATTCATTTTACTTCTGAGCAATGTGCACAATAAAGCATTTAAAAAAAATAAAATATCGTGCTTTGAACACTCTCAACAATATATGACTTTAACACTCATATCTTCTATTCGTACATGACCTTGGGCTTTTGGCCGTTGAGTACACCCATAATTGCTGAACCATAAACCCCATTAGTCTCTATTAATTTTTACTATTCTTTTCCCCTCTCTCCTATTTCTTCCTTCCTTTCACATTTTGCACCTATGCCTCCCTACTTTCCTATAGATTTATAATAGTATGACATTGTTTGATTGTGAAATAGTATAACACTGATCAAATTCAATCAATGCTTACTTTGCCTGCTATTTAAGCATACGGCTCTTAGCTTCTTACATCTATTCCTTTATAAGATTTTATTGTTTCCCACTGACTCCTGTCTAGACAAACTATTACAATAGATTTACTTTTCATTGTAGATAAATTTTAATGAAAGTCATCTTACAATAAAACAGACATAGACAAGAAAATTTATGGCATATCCTGTTGTCCCCTAGATGTGGGCCCACTTCTTGTATCAGCATTTATCTTGAGATGTTATTACCACACAGCATACCCCCCCCCTTTTTGCGACTGCCTTCGGTGGTTGGGAATTTTATGGATGTACATTTCAAGGCTCCTTTTACTGTTGTAATAATATAGCTGCAATAAACCCTCTAATAAAGCATGCTGCATGCAAGTCAAACTACCTTCACTGGTAACTCCCCTCAACCCCCCCCCCCCCCAAGTTTGTGTCAATTCCTGGTTGGTCCAATGGTCTGCTTCTCTCCTGATGCAGGTATTTGGGGAAAAAAACATCTTTTATGAGCAGGGTCAAAGAGGCGGAGCCTAAAGCATCCGTGGCTTGGGCCTGCAATGCTTCTCTCTTCTTTAGCAGCTGAGAAGATAATCCAGCTCAGAAGCGTAGCTATGAAGAAGAAAGGTGTGGAAGGAGAAGGGTGAGGCATTGTAAGCCTAGGGCATGAATGCTCTAGGCCTCATTTCTTTGACCCTGTGTCCCTAGAATAAAAATGTCTTTCCCTGACTATCCTCGTCAGGAGAGAAGCAGCTTCCAGGACTAGGTATAAATTGATGCAAGCTATGGAACAGTAGCGGCAATTTTGAGGGGGAATGGGATCAGATATAGATTTGCTTTAATATTAGCGCCATATTTTCTATATTAAAGTAATTAATTAATTATTTAAAATATAAAGTAATTAATTATGGATGCTTAATTTGGTCATAGGGTAAAGGGAGACTTCCCTCCCAGATAGGACTACCCCCTTTGAAGGAGAAGTCCGGCGATTTTGAAATATCGTCAGCAGACAGGGGGGTACATAATAAACAACCATTGCTTACCTCTTTGTGCGCCATGTGACAGGCCCCTCCGGGACCCTCGCCGGAAGGCATTTCCCCCCGAGTTCCGATGATGTCACAACTCAAGGGAAAATGCCTGACCTGGCTAATCAGTGACTGCAGCCAATCACTGACTGCAGCTGTGTCCCACCCCAGTCACTGACTGGCCAATCGGGCAGTCCATCAATCAGGTCGTGACGCCAACTGTGAAGGAGACCCCGGAGCCCAGTGTAGGTCCCAGAGTGGCGATTCAACACTGCAAAGGCACGGGGAGGAGTAAGTAATGATTGTTTATTATGTTCCCCCTGTACCCTGCTGTTTGAACTCTCTTTTTACATCTTTGGACTTCTCCTTTATTAATAAGGATAAGCAGGTGCAGTTTTCCCAAATATTATCTGAACCGCTGGTTAGAGACCCGCAGAAAACTGAATTCTGTATGTGAAAAATAAAAATTGACCCTTCGTCAATGATCATCCAGGAAGTTCAGGGGTCAATTCTGTGGCTCCATACTGTGCAGCTACCGCAATGTTGCAATGGAACTTTATGCTTCAATGCAAACAGATGGCATGGACTTTGCACAGTTTGCAATATCTATTTCCAGACTATTCTCTTCAGTATAAAGCAGTGTGAAGCTCTCATAACAAAAGCAATTGCAGAATGTAATTTGTTCTAATAAACTGAAAGTAATAAAAAGAAAATCAGAATGGTGCATGTTTAACAATGTGTACAGTCGGCCTATTCCGCAAGGAGGTAGAAATGGGGACGAGACACTTTGCTTAACAGCATGGGCTCCAAAGGTGTTTCATTTAACTGAGAAACTGAATAAATAAAGGGTTCAACCATGATGGAAATATTGTTTTGAGAAGTAATTCTATGTTTGGCTATTTAAAACCTATGGAATGGATGGTCACTTTAGGTGCCCTAAAGACAAGCTACATGTAAAGATGGCCTTAGAGTCTTTTCTTGAAGCCTGTTGACTGCGTCATAAGGGGAAACCTATTAAATATATGGCAAAAACTTACAGGCAAAAACTTCTGATATAATACAGGCTGTGAAGTACAAGACTTGCAGTGGACAGTAAAGATATGATCCCGGTTCCCTACAGCAAATGCTCTGTGAGCAGTTTTACTGAAATGCAGTGTCTGAACACTGGACTGTGGTCGGTCTTAGGTGAAACCTCCTGACTCTAAACAATGCAGTGATTTCACTGTATATGATGCCCAGATCTGACACTGAAGCAAAGGTCGCAACTGAAAAAGGTTCTAAGGCAACTTGCTAACAGCAGAGAAACTGTTACTACATCTGGTTCAGGGGCACCAATGAGTAAAATCTTCTCATCACTGTGGTCTTGACAATCTTGCAGGTACTTCAGACTGGATTTAGAGGCCTGAAAAGAAAAAGACATTGCTTTTTGTGGTTTGACCTTCTCTCCCACAGGCACTATAGAATAAAGCTACAGTATAGCTTTTTTTGTTAAAGGGAACCTGTCACCCCCTGTGCCGGGGTGACAGGTTCCCGACCCCCTGTTAGAGACCCCTATACTTACCTCATCGCGCCGGGTCCCGCTTCTGAAGATGGTCGGGTCCCGGAGATCTTAGCCGCCGCAGCCCGGAGCGCGCGCTGAGAGATGAGTCCAACGCTCATAGAGAATGACGGAGCGCTGGACTCTCCTGTCATTCTCTATGGGTGTTGGACTCATCTCTCAGCGCGCGCGCCGGGCTGCGGCGGCTGAGATCTCCGGGACCCGACCACCTCCAGAAGCGGGACCCGGCGCGATGAGGTAAGTATAGGGGTCTCTAACGGGGGGTCGGGAGCCTGTCACCCCGGCACGGGGGGTGACAGGTTCCCTTTAAGCTTAAAGTCTTGTTTTAGCATGTTTTCAGGGAACTTAGTTATTGGTTCTCACTTGGAAAGAGGTGGACATGCTTAAAAGGGTTGGACACTTTATAGTACAATTGCTCAGTGTACAGTATTAGAAAGTGTACTCACAGCACATATTGACAGCAGCTGATTAACCTAAAAAGCTAAGGCTAAAAAAAGCTAAAATCAGACTCCCCTCCTTCAGGCTAGCTGTCTTGCTCTGTGGAGATTCTGTCTATAAGATGGCCGACATGGAGGATCATGTGACCATGCGCCACCACCCAGTGTCCTCCACTAAGCCTGTACATGCCTATGGAGGACACTGGGGGCAGGACATGGTCTTCCATGTCAGCCATCTTGTAGATAAAATTACCACAGAGTAGGATAGCACACCCAGGAGGAGGGGAGTCTGATTTTAGCTCTATGAGGTACATAGGGAGCTGCTGTCAGTATATACAGTGAGTACACTTACTAATACTGTACACTGAGCAATTTTACTATAAAGTGGCCAACCCCTTTAACTAAGAAGCTGCCTGTAGCAGAGACATCTACATGGTCATATGGTAATATGGTCATATGACCATGTAGATCAGACATGTCAAACTCTGGCCCGCGGGCCAAATCTGGCCCGTGGTGCCATTATTTTTGGCCCGCCTAGGGAATCAGTTGATTCCCTAGAGCTGGCCCGCTGATAGGACACTGTAACAGATTATAATATGGGCGGTCTTCTGGACCGCATATACTATAATCTGATGCGATGTGCGCCAGGAACCTGTCACCCCTGGACGGCTCCTGAACTCGCGCTACCCCTGGATCCGGCCCCTGTACTTATGCCATCCTGCCGGTCCCGCTCCTGATGTCGATCACGCCGCGGAGAAACTGCCGTCCGAGCGGCCGGTCACATTCCCTCAGTAGAATCGGCATCAGGAGCGGGACCAGCAGGATGGCGTAAGTAGAGGGGCCAGATCCAGGGGTAGCGCGAGTTCGGGAGCCGTCCAGGGGTGACAAGTTCAGGCCGCAGGCAGATCCGGCTTCTCCTCCTCCTCTCCTCCTGGCACGTGAGGCAAAGCTCCGTGCAGGAGATAAAGTGCGAGCAGCTGCACCGGAGACATGGCCATTTTCTAGCAGCAAGAAGACCAACAGTGCCCAGTGCCCCTGTCCCTAGGAGATGAGGGGCATTCAGGGCACAGGCTGGCTAACTTCTTGGGGCACTATTATGGGGGCTGGCTAACTTCATGGGGCACTATTATGGGGGCTGGCTAACTTCATGGGGCACTATTATGGGGGCTGGCTAACTTCATGGGGCACTATTATGGGGGCTGGCTAACTTCATGGGGCACTATTATGGGGGCTGGCTAACTTCATGGGGCACTATTATGGGGGCTGGCTAACTTCATGGGGCACTATTATGGGGACTGGCGAACTTCATGGACAACTATTATGGGGGCTGACTAACTTCATGGGGCACTATTATGGGGGCTGGCTAACTTCATGGGGCACTATTGTGGGGGCTGGCTAAATTCATGGGGCACTATTATGGGGGCTGGCTAACTTCATGGGGCACTTTTGTGTGGGCTGGCTAACTTTATGCGGCACTATTGTGGGAGGCTGGATACTATGAGACACTATTGTGGGGGCTGGCTACTTAATGGGGCACTATTGGGGGGCTAGCTACTACAGTATATGGATCAATATTGGAAGGGCTGGCTTCTATATGGGGCACTATTGTGGGGTGATGGCTACTATATGGGAAAGTATTGTGGGAGCTGGCTACAATATTGGGCATTATTGTGCGGTGATGGCTACTATATGGAACAGTGTTGTGGGGGAATGGCTACTATATGGGTGACACTATTACTATGTGAGACACTATATATATATATATATATATATATATATATATATATATATATACATATATATACATGCACATTTGGGGGGGCACCATTGTGGGGATTTATCATACGCTGCACGCCACTCTGAAAGTTACACATATGCTGCTTGTGCTTTCAATGAATATCGAGGTTGGCCCGCGAGTTTGTCCAAATTTTTAATTTCGGCCCACTGTCTATTTGAGTTTGACATCCCTGACGTAGATGAACGTATCATCTTATTTCCTGCAGATTGAACAGATTGAACACACAGCCACACACATACCATGACCTCTGCTGTGTTATAGGATAGGATACTGGGATCTAATTACAGTTTGCATAATCCTAAAGCAGGTCAGAATGAAATATCGATCAGGTCATTAATATGGGTGAGCCCTATATTACCTTCATTGACCTGTGAGACTTCTCCATGAATTAATTATTGGCTGTAGTACTGCAGAAGATCAGGCTGGTAAAGCTGAGTGCATACAGTGTGCCAGAACCTTGTCACACACATCCACTAGCATGTCTGCTTGGTCTTGGCGCGTGGCAAATCGGGGGGTAAAGGGATGATCTGGAAACAGTTTTACTATGGTTTCCAGTAAGGGACATATAAAAAAGGGTGCAGGGTTGAAGTTAGACACAGGCCCTGGTGCCTGAGCGGGCTTAAATGTCCATTTTTCACACAAGAATAGATCAGTATGTAAAATAAAATTGTGATCGTGTCACATTTGTGGTCCTATATAGTCCTATTGCCTATAGTCCTCCTGTAGTCCCTAATTACTTATGTAACTGGGGGCCTGTACATATACACAAACCCTTGACCTCCCGGTACATGGTTCTCAGGTGTTTTTTTCAGCGTACACAAAAACGTGGTTGTATAGGTTTTAGTGTACGTTTTTTATCATGAAAGTCAATGGAAAAAACGGATCAAAACAGATCCGTTTTTTCATTTGTTTTTGTTTTTTTTTTGCATAAAATGGATAAAAAAAAGGATTGCAAAAATGTAGCGTGAACCCTGCCTTAGGCTATGTTCAGACAACGTATCTTTTTGTAAAACCACGGCCGTGATTATTATGGAAAGATACGTTTCCTTGCCATGTATGGGATCCCGGCCGAAGCGTATACACATAGCATGTGTTCTGGCTGGAACCCCTAGCGGCACCGCAAACAACTGACATGTCAGTTTTCTGCGGCCGCTATTCAGTGTGCTGTGCTGTGGGGAGTTCTGATGCAGGCGTGCACAGATGCGCTCGCATCAGAACTCTGCGGCCCGAAAGATCATCCGTGGTGAATATATTTAGAAGACCTCATGGTTAACTGTGTTTTGATATCTTATTACAAGGTGTAGGGCAGAATGATTGTGATTTGTAGGCTACACAGCACTGCCTCTAGCCGGAAGCTTACAAAGTGTCCAGTGATGGCAGATGAGCCCTTGTACTGCTTCTATATCTCTTCACCTTTAGACGTTCTCTCTCTTGGGGATGGAACAGGAATGTAGGTATATATCCTTTCAGCATGGACTGGAGACAGTTCTTGGCTTGGACTGATCCCTATTGATCAGCTGTTCGGCATCCAAGTTACTCAGTGAATAGGTGTGGAAATAGTTGTCTGCATTTACTGTGTAGTGACTGGGTATGAGCTGCGGTGAAAGGGGGCAAATGCTTTTGAACCCATTCACTGTGTAGTGTGTGGTCCGAACAGCTGACTGTCTGGTGTCAACACCCTGCTGATCACTTTGTTTTGCTCAGAAAACCCTTTAATAGCTAAGTGTAGAAGTGTGAAAGACAATGGCCCAGATTTATTAATCTTTCTCAGTTAAAAAAGGAGTCCAGGGACTTTGAAAATCAGGAGGAAATTTCATCAGGAGTAGGCACTTACCTCTCCCCGTGCCCGCGGTGAGAGTGGCTTTGGGACACCTGCTGGAAGTCATTTTCCCCCAAGTTGTGATAACATTATGACTTGGGGGAAAATGTCTGTGCCGGCTGATGGACTGGCCGCTTAGCAGATCAATGACTGGAGTGGTGTCCCGCCCCAGTCACTGACTGGCCACTCCATCAGCTGGGTTTTGACGTGTCAGCGCTGGAGATCCCAAAGCCAGGTCAGGGTCCTCCGGCCGGTCCCATCGCTCACTGTGGGAATGGGGAGAGGTAAGTTAGTACTTGTAATCAATTTCCCCCCTGCCCCTGTTGGCTGCCAGATTTTCAAAATCCCCCGACTTCTCCTTTAAAACAGAAAAAAATGGTTGGGAGAAAGATTTTGCTTTGGTTGACTTTTTTACAATAATCCATACAACTCTTGCTCTAATACAAAACAGACGTAATGTAATGAGCGGCTGACGCAAGACTGTGATCCTCCGTAATTTCCAAATCCTGTGAATAATTAAAGCAGATGAGGCAAAAGTAGTGGTTTCGTGAAAGCCGACAAAGACTGCCCTATATTTATTTACAGCTCCTCTCTATGAGCCTGTTCATGTTAATAAAAAGAAAATGTTCTGCAGCAAAGAAGGAGGCTGAGTGGAAAACAGAAAAGCTGAAAAAACTAGGTCAGGTCAGCAGTATGTCTTGGTCATCATCATAATGGCTTAACATAAGAAGACAATACAAGAATCAAAATAAGCCTGTACCAGGGTTCACAGTCAAACACAAAGACAGACAATGAAGGCTGATAGGTATATACAGAATAAGAATACAACAAATCGATCAAGTAGAAAATATTTGAATTGATAGATATCAAATTTACAAGGGTGTGGGCATACATTGTGCCACTGTATATACGGTTGACGTAACAATACAGTATTCAATTAAGGGGCTGTACGTAGGGGGCTATAGTATATAGCGGTTTGACAAAGTGGCTTACAGAATATGAAGGCTACACAGAGGGGGACCTATACTATGCAGGAACTGCACAGAGATGCATATAGTATATGGAGGCCCTACAGAGAGATACCATACAGGTGCACAGAGAAAACTATATGGGAGCTGCACAGAGCAGGCCTAAATATTATATGAGGGATGCACATAGGAGGACTAACTACTATATGAGGCACAGAGATGCATAATACTATATTGGGGCACAGAGGGGGGCAAACAGCTATAGGGGAGTGCAGAGGTGAGCCAAATTATTATAAAAGGACACACATAATAGATGGGGAGCGTGTATAGAGGAGAGGATGGCGCTGGAGTTAAAAACATAAAACGTTTTTCTGGTAGATTCTGCGGAGACGAGTCATGGCCAGAGATGTCTTTATGATGGCCTGGGCCCGATGGAGAAGAGGAAAAGCGAGCAACTCCATTTAGAAAACGCATCACCTATTATTCACAATAAGATGCCCCCTGTGACTCACTGGATGTAACTGCATTATAATCACTTATATGGTGTGCAGAACCTTTGTAGAGCTTGATAAACCTCTATATGGTCTCTGCTTAGGGAGAATATTGGTCTTTATTTACAGTATTTTATTTAGTAACGGTACAGTGCTATTATCCTGTCACTTTGTGGGGAAGATGGTAGCCATTATGGTTTGATGGTAATATTTGTTACTTGTATACTGGTAATATTGGTCTTAGTATACTGGTTGGCTGGTCAGTAACAGTGTGGTGGTAATATGTTTGGTTGTAAATAACTTTACCTATGTTGTATGTTCCCTTTAATAAGGATGTTCTGCGTTCCCGGGCTCCACTTGGCTCCCCCTTGATACTGAAACCTTGAATGTATTTCAGCTACATTGTGCTTTTCATTTGCTAGTGACAGGGTATCTCCGAAGACTACAATTTCCATTACACACTGTTCAGCTTGATTGAACATCTGCAGGACGCCAATAAGAAAGATGAATTCAAATCATATAAAACATTTTCCCTGAGCATTAAATTTGCTTTTTCTCTCTTCCTTCAGATTTTATAGAGACACATTCACAAATCTCACATCGTCTTCCAGCAATGTAGTGCTCATTCAGTGCAATAGGAAATACATTGATGCTTGTTTGTCAATGCCACTATGATTCAGAGCTCTGTATATATTATATACTGGGTCTCCTCTACTTGGAGCCTTTTTTATGTCCTGATGTCTGCACTAAATATTTCTTTATTTTACAACTACTATGGGAAGTGGATCTGCGTCTATATCTGTTTTATTAACTCTTTTTTGGATCTTAAAAACATAAAGAACAATACACCAATGTTACTATTGAGTCCAGCCAGAGCCAACAAGGGGGACTTTAAAGGTGTTATCCAGCGCTACAAAAACATGGCCACTTTTCCCTCTACTGTTGTCTCCAGTTCAGGTGTGGTTTGCAATTACGCTCCATTTACTTCAATGGAACTTAGTTTTAAACCACACCCAATCTGGAGACAAAAAAAGGGGAAAAGTGGCCATGTTTTTGTAGCGCTGAATAACCCCTTTAACACTATCGTCCTGTCGAGTGCCAGTGGTGGGAGAAAGCAGTAAGAAGAAGACCTGTCAGAATGTCAATGACTGAAAGTTGAATAGATGAATATATAGAAATAAGAACAAACAGGCACTGCATGTGCAAGGTTATCCCTAGGTGGGTGTTATTGGAAATTACTGATAGTAATGCACACATACCTGGGTTGGTCATACTGTATGACACTATGAGCAGCTTGCAGTGTGTATAGGCCTGCTGCCTTTCAAGCCATTGGAGCGTGACCTGAGTGAATCCAATGGACCAAGGAACAGGAGAAAGTTGGAAAATTGAAGTAGCGAAATTAAATGTATTAAAATTGTATTGCTATTGGACAGGGAGATGTGCAGCTGTTTACCCAGAAAGATGTGCAGGTGATAAAAAGAGAAGAGTGAACATGCTTGTTAAGCGCACAAAAGTAATTTATTCAAAAGTACTCAATACTTGACCGAGTACCACATGTTGCTTAAAGCGACTCTGTACCCACAATCTGCCCACCCCAAACCGCTTGTACCTTTGGATAGCTGCTTTTAATCCAAGATCTGTCCTGGGTTCCGTTCGGCAGGTGATGCAGTTATTATCCTAAAAAACAACTTTTAAACTTGCAGCCCTGTGCCCAACGGCCGTGGCTTGGAGTATCTGTGCCCTAACTTTGCACCACCGTATGACTTGATGCCCTGCTTGGGTATGTTGGTATCCATATGGGACCTGACTAACATATGTATCTATAAATAAAACTTTATGGAGCCATACATAACTCAGTTGTTAGCTGGGGTAGTTTTTTTTCAAGACTTCATAATATGAACCCCCCCCCCCTTCCTGGGTAAAAACACATGGATAAAATGCGCCACAGTTCTCACTACTGAAATAAAATTCTTCTGTTACTTATTATAGAAAATTGACCTGCTGCAGTTACAATCCGCAATACAACCTGCGTGTTCACACCCTTTGGCAAAGTTTCAGTGAATGAAAGCAATATATGGAAGGCTCCAACAATGTAGTAAAAAAAATCTTTATTTCTATACATTTTTTTAATTGAAAACAATGGCATCCATTAGCTCCACCACATGCAGCTATAGACGAGAGGTTTCACTGCATGATGCTGGTAAGTACGCTGACTATAATGTGATTGTTGTAATTGTATTCTTCTGGGAAATGTACACAAGCTGGAATGTACAGTAATATGATAACTAATTTGTGGCTAAGCCTTATCTCCATGGTGAGGGGAATATAGGCAATTACCTCGAGATGTGACTCACCGGCTTTGTCTGTACATTGTGCTTTCATTTTGCTGATCCTTCCAGATTACTTCAGAAGCACCAATGCATTCTCTATGACAGCTCTGATGTCATTGCAGCAGCTATTTACATAAGTAATTCCCTTTATGTTCTTTTAGGTAAGGTAATATTTTACTGATTAGAATAGCTCGCTAAAGAGAGCCTGGTAACATCGGGAGGATCGTATTTATATGCAGAACACATGAGCACTGATACTAATGACTACTCTATACCAGTCCCTAATGAATTTAAGGCATGGGCTATTTTTACAACATAGTATAATAGAAATATGAAATAGTCCCAGTCATACTAATACAGGTAATGTAAAATCTGCACTACTTGGTAGGAACCAGGAGCATTTAGGGCAGGGGTACATGACTTGTTGCCCAACAGTTGCAACATTTGTAAGAGCTGGAGCACGACATAGGGCCCTATTACATGGAGCGATAATCGGCCAAATAGGCCCAATTCGGCTGATTATCGCTCCATGTAATAGGGACAAGCATCAGCCAATGAAATGATCATTGGCTGACCGTTTCTTTAGGTCCAAACCGAAAATAGCCATGCGTAATAGCGATGTGGTGGCTGGTGGCTGACAATTCTACAAACAGTATACATTATCCATCCATGCCCCAGGGCTCCTTTTGCAGTCTGCTTCCTCCCAGGTCCCACACACTGCAGCTTCAGAGCGGCCCATCTGAGCTGACTGGCCGCTCAGCCAATTATTGGCCGTGTGGGTTCCAAACAATGATTGGCTGAGCAGTCTGTCAGCTCAGACAGGCCGCTCTGAAGCTGCAGTGGGCAGGAACGGGGAGGAAGCAAACTGCAAGAGGAGCCCTGGAGCGTGGATGGGTAATGTATACACCACTCCAGTCACTGACTGGCTAAGTGGGCAATCACTCAGCCGGGCCATGACGTTGCAGCGGAATGAGCCGGGTATATATGAAGTACCCAGTTTCCAGCAGGAGCGACATAAAAGAGGCACAGGAATGGGAGAGTTTACTTGTTTATTATATTCTCTCACCCCCCCCCCCTTGCCTGCCTGCAGATTTTTGTTTTCGTGAGTCTTCCTCTGTAAATCATGATTTTACACAAATATTAACATGAAACAAACCTACAGTACTGTGCAAAAGTTTTAGACAGGTGTGGAAAAAATATTGCATAGAATACTTTCAAAGGTAGAAGAGTTAAAGCAAATCTGTAAATCCCCTTCGTCCACACCTCAAGAACTCTTTCTGTCTTTATTTTTGTAACATAATTTTTTTATTGTGGGATTACAGTGTCAAAGAGGCGGGGCCTAAGTCTCCTGTAACCTAGGCCTGCTACACCTCACTGTTCTGTTTCGGCTCGATGAGGTCAGGGCTCTGTGGGGCTATATCATCACTTACCAGACTTCTTGCTCTTCTTTATGCTGAAGAAAATTATTAACAGGGCTAGTCCTAGGCTTTATGGTGTCCTGTGCAAAATTGTCTTCTGGTGTCCCCCCATCCCACCAGGCTTTCCAAGACTGCTGAATTCTAAGTTAGCCATGGTATATGATGATATATCCCCCATATACAGAAAGACAGACTTTTCATTCAGGCTGCTGGGAAAGCTGAGTGACGACACTGTGGTGCCACAATGGTGACCACAGACCCGATACAGCATGACAGCTACACACAGTATATAACTAATTCAGAATAGCCTTTCAGGAACTTAGAAAATCTAGATAACTTGCACACCGTCTCACACTATCTATATAGAAAATCTCTATAGCTCCACAAGACTTAGAATCCATCACTTACACCAAAGAACACAAAATAAAAACACAACACATTGTAATTAGGTGTCAAATGGTCACAATTTTATTAAAATCACACTGAGCGGCGAACCCCCGACTCCAGCACCTTCAGGCGAGGAAAAAACCCCAGTGGAGGAAACCTCAAGGGAGCCATGGCTGGAGAGTTGCCCCTCCCCTGGGCTTAAAGTGTAATACTAATATAACATAGTTAGGGAATCTGCATATTTTAACTGATTTACAAGCAACAATATAACAAAAATAGACTTTAAATATGCTACAAAGGCTTTGAGAGAGATCTGGTTGCCATATCTGCCACCTTGTTAATGGCTGGGTAGAAGGATCTCTTCTCCCTTACAGATCCAGTACCACCTCTCAAAAGTGCGGAGAGTCAGTTAAAGGGGTAGTCTAAAGCAGACATAACCTCTAAATTACATCACAGGTAGGGCAGGATAAAAGTCAGGCTCAAGGTCTTTTGGCGCATCCAAGATGGCAGTGATCCAGGTAGCGTGCCTTTCTTTTATGGAACCTTCTTTATGACATCAGCGATTGTCCCCACAGCTCACTGTTGCCATGGTGACTAAAAGTGCCCACAGTGATCTGATGTATTAACCCTTTAATGACTGGTGATGCACTTTACTGCAGAGGTCATTATATACACTTGTGACCAAACAGCCTATGGTTCGGGCAATAAGAACAGTAAATATAAAGCTTAGAGATAACACAGGTAGCTGTGGATGTGATATACACAACACTGGCCCTGTAACCGGCACATACCGCCCAACTTTTTGGATGACCAGAGGCAGACAGATTGGGGGAGATTTATCATAGTGTAAAGTGAAACTGGCTCAGTTGCCCCTAGCAACCAATCAGATTCCACCTTTCATTTTTTAAAGAGTCTGTAAGGAATGAAAAGTGGAATCTGACTGGTTGCTAGGGGCAACTGAGCCAGTTTCACTTTACACCATGTTTGATAAATCTCCCCCATTGTTCCTTATACAACCTGCACACGTCCTACGACGGCTCTGTAACTACACACAGCATCCGTGGCTGTCATGGGGACGATGCCACAGCTAAACATGACCACTGTAGATCACAGCTGGTTATCTGCTGGCAAAACCAGTATACCAAGACCAATATTACCAACAATACCAGTGTACAAGGGACAAATATTACCACCACACCATGACTATTGCGGATACCACCATATTACCATATTACTGCTCAAAATCCTATACTATACTAAGACCACATAAACACAACTAAGGGGGACATATTGACCTATCAGCAGAGTGTACCATGGCACGCATTTGTTCTGGGGGGTTGAATATTAAGAAAACCTTCAATCCCACAGCAGTCTATAGTTATTCAGTTAGAATATCAAACAGAGACAATAACAGATCTGTCATCAGCAGCAGACAGTCGGGTTGTTTCTAGCTAGCAGCTGTAGTCTGCTGACAGGCCGCAAGGCACGCACATCATTACGATAATTACAATATGTTAATGTCTTCACTTCTCTGTTATAGTCTTGGATATAACCCCCGAGGTGGAGCTTCACTTTGCCATCATGATCGCTCCTCCTGCAGCTCTTAGAGATTCCACCGAACTGTTCTTGGGACTCTTTTAGTCTTGTTTGTTTCCCTTCTATGGGATTTATTCTGCGGATGATGAAATGAGGGTCTGGACAATATCTTTTGTTAACTGCATTGACATTGCCAGAGAAACACTCCAGGTTTACGAGGATACAACTTGAGTTTCTTAATATTATACTAAGTACAGTCGTCTAAAGCTGGTATACAGCAGGTTTATACAAGTCAATCAATACACAATACAAATTAAAAACAACATTATACAACAAGGTTATATGCCAGAAACCCCAGTGGAATAGATTTTTCCAAGTAAGAATTTATTAACACGAGTGAAAAATATATAATTGATCTGACTGGCAGCCACCAGCTGGGATCATGATGTGAAACCTACAACAATTGATGGTAAATTGTTGGTTAATTGATGGTAAAGTACCCCCCCTTATCATATTTAATAAGCAATATATATTACCATATACCATAGAATGCAAGAATGCTAAAAATAAACATTGTTTTCATAATTACATAGATGATTAAACGGAAGATAATAATTATCTATTGTGTTAGATCCCATAGCCACAACTGAGAAGTGACTAAAACTTTAGAGTTTACATACAGAACAAGGAATTAGGTGGCATAACTAATTACATGTGTGATTTCAGTTTGAAACACATACATAAAATCCGCCCCTGATATCTTGTGATTCCGCCTGCGGATGTGCATACTGCGCACAATGTTATTGTGTGCTACCTGTAGAAGGCCTGTGCTGGCTAGGGGCATCATTGGGGGTTAACTACAATACTAGAGGCATTGTCATGAATGCAACTTTGGCGCAGTCCTCGGTACGTAAGGTATGACCGAGACTGCGATTTTGGCCATAATCTTCCATTTATTCTGTGTTTCGTTGTCTTGTTTTTGCCCTGTCTGAACTGTGTCTTGTTTCTTCTGGTCTGCTAATTGTTTTCCCTGCCCCACCCGTGTCTGTGCTGCTAAGTTTCTTCTGGTCATGTAACAGTTAACCTGCCTTGCCTCAGTGATTGACAGCTGGTTCCTCCTATCATCTTCTGTACTTGGTTCCTGGTCTCCTATTTAAGTTAGCTGTATCTGCCTGTGCCTTGTCGGTTATTGACTTAGTCTCTGCCTGCTTGTGGTTCTGTTTCTTTGCTTCTCCTGATTTCTGCCTTGTATCTTTTGACCTCCCTTGCTTGCTGCCTGCCCCCGACCATATTGCCTGTTTTCTGACTACTCTTTTGGATCCTGATTTTGTACCTTTGCTGCCAGACTGTTGTGACCCGGATTGCTGACCATTCTTATTGTGTTTGTTCATTTTGTCTTGTCTATTGTTTCATGTATCCAGGCCGGGGATCGCCGCCAAGTTGTCCGCTGCCATTTTAGGGCAGATTGCGGCAATTAGGTAGGGACAGTGGGAGGGGCTGAGCTCAGGGCTCACTGTCTCTGTGTGTTTTGTGTGACTGGTCCTGACAGGCATCTTTTGGTGTTAACTACAAAAACCAGGGGCTTTATTTGGGGTTATCTACAATGTCAGGGGTATCATTCAGGTTAAAGGGGTTTTCCAGCGCTACAAAAACATGGCCACTTTTCCCCTCTCTTGTCTCCAGATTGGGTGGGGTTTGGAACTTAGTTCCATTAAAGTAAATGGAGCTTAATTGCAAACCACACCTGAACTGGAGACAAGAGAGGGGCAAAAGTGGCCATGTTTTTGTAGCGCTGGATAACCCCTTTAACTACATTACAAGGGTGTACTATGAGACCTAACACTATAGATAATTATTTTCATCCGTTTAATCATCTATGTAATTATGCAAACAATGCTTATTTTTAGCATTCTTGCATTCTATGGTATATGGTAATATATATTGCTTATTAAATATGATGGGGGGGGGGCTATTTTACCATCAATTAACCAACAATTTACCATCAATTGTTGTAGGTTTCAAATCATGATCTCAGCTGGTAGCTGCCAGCCAGATCAATTATATTTTTCACTCAAGTTAATAAATTCTTGGGGGCTAAGTACATTACCGGGGCATCATTGGGGTTAACAACAATACCAGGGGCATCATTGGGGGTTAACTACAATGCCATGGGCATTATTGGGGGTTAACTACACTACCAGGGGCATCATTGGGGGTTAAAGGAGAATTCCAGGCTGGGCTGATTTTTTGCAGAGTGCCAGAGAGGATGAAAGAAGTAACATGCTCTAGCGCTGATGCTGGTATCCTGCAGCTACAGTCCCCTGCTCCTGTCATGTCCCAGGTCCCCCTGGGGACCGGAGCTGTAGAATAACGGGATCAGCGCTAGAGTGGGGGATGGTGAGAGCATATTACTTCTTCCATCCCCCTCTCTGGCATTCTGCCAAAAATCACCCCAGCCCAGAATTCTCCTTTAGGGTACAAACCCACACACCGTATACGCAGCAGATACGCAACAAATACGCAGCAGATTTGATGGTTTAGATTTGATGCTTGGTTCAGTTATTTAGATCTAATCTGCTGCGTATTTGTTGCCTATTTGCTATGTATCGCAGCAGTAAATACGCTGCTTATACGTGTGTGGGTTTATACCCTTAGGGTAGCTTCACACATACCGGATTCGCAGTGCACTGATTGGCTTATGGGGACCGTCGGGAGCCTCACACACAGCCGGGCGCGGGCTGCAGGCGGCAAGCTGCAGGGGGTTAAGGGGGCCGGGTCACATACTGGCAGCAGAATGAATGTATATGACCCATTCAACTTCACTATACCAGGATTCGCAGCGGATTTCGCTGCAAACTCGCATCTGCGAATCTGGTACGTGTGAAGCTACCCTGAAGAACACTACCAGGGACATCATTGGGGGTTAACTACAATGCCAGGGGCATCATTGAGGGTTAACTACAATACTAGGGGCATCATTGGGAGTTAACTACAATACCAGGGTCCATTCTAGGGGTATCAGGGACTTCATACTTTGCCTTCCACGAGGTGCTGGCAACCCACGCTACACCACTGCAGCACACAGCATCATGGCGGCCATGTGGTCTATGGCCCTCGAATGATTATATAACTGCCAAAATGGCCCTCAGCAGGAAAAAAAGTTCTCCACCCCTGCTTTAAACATATAAAATTGATCATTTTCTTATGTGTCTCTTATTTTGTAATGTAATGATATCAAAGAGACTCAAAGAAGGACCACAACCTTTCTCTTAGAAGCTACAAGTCTAAAAAGTGTGCATAACACTTCATCATACTTACTTTGTAATAAAAATGTTTAGTTCCCTATTTGCACTTTGGGTGACAATCTTCAAATTACATAAAAAAATTAAAGAACACGAGGAACATAATCGGCACGGCTTTCGGAGGAAAAACAGACAACATCTTGTAAGTAGGATTGATATTGCCAAGAAACCTTCTTCTATTTTCCATGTTTTGCTCTAATTGTTTTGCTCTATTCTCTCAGCCATCCTAATTACATTAGAAAAAAAATCACAATTAATAAAATGAGCCATTGCTGAATGACACCGTCAATAGTATAGGGAAGCTAAACTAAAAAAATGAGGTTAAAATTTAATAAGAACATTAAAATGAATCTCCAGGATACCACTCGGTCAGGATTCTTTGCTATAATTATAAATACAACAATTACCTGATAATCTGTTCTCCCACTGGAGGATTAGATGTGTGTAGCTTATTCTCATTAGGCCCTTGCTGTAGTGAAAAACTTGGCTACATACTGTACTCTGATTTTCGGCTTCTTACACAGTAAACAAATAACACTACAAGATCCCATACTGAGGCTACATTCACAATCTTCTTTTTTTAAGGACCATATGTTATGTCCGCAATTTTTAGTCTGTGGTCATGGCCAAATCACGGGGTAAATAGGGCCATAGAAACTATGTGAGCATATTATGTTTGTAACTGCGGATTCACAATTATGGTCAAAAACATCTGCTATCAGCATGGCCGGCGTTAGGGGGGGGGCAAGCAGGGCAAATGCCCAGGGCCCCCATCCCCCAGGGGCCCCCTAACGCATTTCCAGTAGGAGAGGAGAGCACAGACAGCCTCCTCCAGCGTCTGGCAGTGATCCCCGGCTGCTGCCGTTAGGGGTCACGCAGAGGCTGCAGGACGCTGCTTGGTGTCTGCTCCGTGTGTGTAGCTCCCCCTCCCCCTCCCTCCAGCTCCTCTTACTGCACGTGACTTCCTCCTCCTGGTCTGGAGCTGTCGGGACGATGGAGGAGAGGGCTGCCAGGTGAGGATGACAGCCTGCTGCTGCTGCATGGTACATGAGGGGGATTCACCACTACAACCAGCATGCTAGAGGGAGTAAGTATACTGTATATGTAGTGTGTAATGTGTATGAATGTAGGTGTATAATGCATGAATGTAGTGTGTGTTACATGTCCTGTGTATAGTGTGTGGACTGGATGGTTTGTATCTGTATAATGTGTTTTCATGGATGTGTGTGTGTGTGTGTGTGTGTATATATATATATATATATATATATATATATATATATATATATATATATATATATAATGGTGTGTGTGTATATATATATATATATATATATATATATATATATATATATAATGGTGTGTGTATTAGCACTGCTGACTCCAAGTGTTGAGTTGAATAGACTGTATATAGGAGCTGCAGCCATTCTCTGGCCTCATCAGTCCTATGTAATTGCTGCAGGTGACCACTGAGGCCGCTGATTGGCTGCAGCTCCTATGTATATAAGGCAATACGGTGAGAAAGAAAAATAAGGTGGTATTCAGTCCTTAGGTGGTGGTCACTGTATGGCGGTAATATTGGTCTGTATATAGAGTCATTATGTGGCGGTCACTCTTTGGCATTAATATTGCTCTGTATATAGTGTATATATAGTCATTACTGCCATAGATTGACTACCACATAATGACACTATATACAGACCAATATTACCGCCATACAGTGACCACCACATAATGACTATATACACTATATACAGACCAATAGTACAGCCATAGAGTGATCGCCACATAATATTGGTCTGGATACAGAGTCATTATGCAGTGGTCAATCTATGGCGGTAATATTGGTCTGTATATAGTGTGTATATAGAGTTATGTGGCGGTCACTCTATGGCGGTAATATTGGTCTGTATATAGTGTGTATATAGAGTTATGTGGCGGACACTCTATGGCGGTAATATTGGTCTGTATATAGTGTGTATATAGAGTTATGTGGTGGTCACTGTATGGCAGTAATATTGGTCTGTATATAGAGTTATTATGTGGTGGTCAGTCTATGGCGGTAATATTGGTCTGTATATAGAGCCATTATGCGGTGGTCACTCTTTGGCAATAATATTGGTCTGTATAAAGTGTCATTATGCAGTGGTCACTCTTTGGCAATAATATTGGTCTGTATAAAGTGTCATTATGCGGTGGTCACTCTTTGGCATTAATATTGGTCGGTATATAGTGTATATATAGTCATTACTGCCATAGATTGACCACCACATAATGATATTGCCAAATTGCCGCCATACAGTGACCACCACATAATGACTCTATATATAAACTATATACAGACCAAAAGTACAGCCATAGAGTTACAGACACATAATATTGGTCTGTATACAGTGTATATAGAGTCATTCATTATACAGTGGTCAGTCTATAGCGGTAATATTGGTCTGTATATAGTGTATATAAAGAGTCATGCGGTGGTCACTCTATGGCGGTAATATTGGTCTGTATATAGTGTATATAAAGTCATTATGGGGCAGTCACTTTTATGGTGGTAATATTGGCCTATATATAGTAAAGTTTTCTTCAATAACGGTATGGAGGTAATATTTGGTCCTGATTATAGTGATTTTTTTATTTTATTTTTTTAATGCAATTCATATAAATAGTTCTTGTGTTTACACCACTAGCGGCAGTCCTGGCATGTAGTGGCAGTCCCATAATGTAGCGGCAGTCCCAGAATGTAGCGGCAGTCCCATAATGTAGGGGCAGTCCCATAATGTAGGGGCAGTCCCATAATGTAGGGGCAGTCCCATAATGTAGCGGCAGTCCCGGCATGTAGGGGCAGTCCCGGCATGTAGCGGCAGTCCTGACATGTAGCGGCAGTCCTGACATGTAGCGGCAGTCCTGACATGTAGCGGCAGTCCCGACATGTAGCGGCAGTCCCGACATGTAGCGGCAGACCCATAATGTAGCTGCAGTCCTGACATGTAGCGGCAGTCCTGGCATATAGCGGCAGTCCCGGCATGTAACCTTCTGAACTGAGTAAGGGCCCTAATACGTGGAGCGAAAATTGTCCGAATCAGGACGCTATCGCTCTGAGAGGACACTGGGGAACATAATCAGGTAGTATATATCACAGACAAGGCCTGAGGACACCGGGGGACCTTAATCAGGTAGTATATATCTTTATTGTTTACTATATACAGCAAGGATTGCACACACATCACTAATGATATACTGTATATATACACATAGGGGGGGAAATTTATCAAACATGGTGTAAAATGAAACTGGCTCAGTTGCCCCTAGCAACCAATCAGATTCCACCTTTCATTACTCACATTCTAAGTAGGTGGAATCTGATTGGTTGCTAGGGGCAACTGAGCCAATTCTTTTTTACACCAGTTTGATAAATCTCCTCCATAGCTTTTGCTGTAGTAGGCTCTCTAAGCGAGCTCCATTCTACCAGATTGGCGCTCGCTTCTGCGGAATATCAGGCCGTGTAATACGGCCTTAAAAGTGGCCGTACACTTCCAATAACTGCTGGCTGAACAATCCTTCAGCTGACAATTATCTGTCCCATCCGGTCCCGTCCTCCCCATACACAGAAATTTGGCACATCTGAGTGTTCCTGTGTTCTCTATGGGAAAGCCATAGCCATACAGATCTGATGCCGGCTTATCTCTGAGAACAAAGAGGTTGGGCGTTGATTTTCCATCAAGCTCGACCCCCTATGTCCACTGATATCATCTGTCAGAGGACTGTCCAGAGAGCCCCATACACCTTACACTGATGGCCGAACCCACCAGGAGCAACAGGTACCACCAACAAAAGAGTAACATGTATGGGGACCTTAAATTGTTGCTAAAATATTTCAGCATTTGGGGCCCCACCTTTAACTTTGCCCAGGGCCACATCTAGTCTAAAACCGGCCCTGGCTATCAGCACATCAGGAGGTTCAGAGCAGGTCATGGTGTGACCCTCACTCTGAACTCCCCTACCAACCCCAGGATGTACAGGTATGTCCTGGGTTGCCAAGGGGTTAAATATAAGTAATTTACAAATCTGTTGTCATGGTGTTGCCTGTCATGCTGTTGCCAATTTAAGCGGTCCTCAGCTTGTGGTATACAGATGAAACTGCACTTTTAGTCATGTTTGGTATTTGAATTCTGTGTTTTATTTGCACTTGTCTGAACTGTCTGAACACTGCTCTACTCCTTCTGCTATGGTGATTGATTTATCTACCACATCTATCTCTTACCTGCTAAGTTCCCTCAAGCCATGTCACAGTGAACCTAGGTGATTACCATCTTGTCTTTCCACTTACTTTTTTGTGTTCTGGGTTTATGGTCCAATCACATGCTGGTCCGGACCCCAGACCTCCTATATACACTACCGTTCAAAAGTTTGGGGTCACCCAAACAATTTTGTGTTTTCCATGAAAAGTTACACTTATTCACCACCATACGTTGTGAAATGAATAAAAAATAGAGTCAAGACATTGACAAGGTTAGAAATAATGATTTGTATTTGAAATAACATTGTTTTTACATCAAACTTTGCTTTCGTCAAATAATCCACCTTTTGCAGCAATTCCAGCATTGCACACCTTTGGCATTCTAGCTATTAATCTGTTGAGGTAAGCTGGAGAAATTGCACCCCACGCCTCTAGAAGCAGCTCCCACAAGTTGGATTGGTTGGATGGGCACTTCTGGCGTACCATACGGTCAAGCTGCTCCCACAACAGCTCAATGGGGTTCAGATCTGGTGACTGCGCTGGCCACTCCATTACCGATAGAATACCAGCTGCTGCTTCTGCTGTAAATAGTTCTTGCACAATTTGGAGGTGTGTTTAGGGTCATTGTCCTGTTGACAATGACCAATCAAGCGCTGACCACTGGGTATGGCATGGCGTTGCAAAATTGAGTGATAGCCTTCCTTACTCAGAATCCCTTTTAGGCTGGGTTCACACTATGTATATTTCAGGCTGTATTTGGTCCTCATGTCAGGTCCTCATAGCAACCAAAACCAGGAGTGGATTGAAAACACAGAAAGGATCTGTCCACACAATGGTGAAATTGAGTGGATGGCCGCCCACTAACGGTAAATAACTTCCATTATTTCAATACAACACATATTTCCCATTAAATGACGGCCATCCACTCAATTACAAAATTATGTGAACAGAGCCTTTCTGTGTTTTCAATCCACTCCTTGTTTTGGTTGCTATAAAGCCTCAAACATACAGCCTCAAATATATGTAGTGTGAACATAGCCTCACCCTGTACAAATTTCCTACCTTACCAGCACCAAAGCAACCCAGACCATCACATTACCTCCACCATGCTTAACAGATGGCGTCAGGCATTCTTCCAGCATCTTTTCATTTGTTCTGCGTCTCACAAACGTTCTTCTTTGTGATCCAAACACCTCAAACTTGGATTCATCCGTCCACAACACTTTTTTCCAGTCTTCCTCTGTCCAATGTCTGTGTTCTTTTGCCCATCTTAATCTTTTTCTTTTATTGGCCAGTCTCAGATATGGCTTTTTCTTTGCCACTCTGCCCTGAAGCCCAAATTCCTGCAGCCGCCTCTTCACTGTAGATGTTGACACTGGTGTTTTGCGGGTACTATTTAATGAAGATGCCAGTTGGGGACCTGTGAGGACCTGTTTCTCAAACTAGAGACTCTAATGTGCTTATCTTCTTGCTTAGTTGTGCAACGCGGCCTCCCACTTCTTTTTCTACTCTGGTTAGAGCCTGTTTGTGCTGTCTTCTGAAGGGAGTAGTACACACCGTTGTAGGAAATCTTCAATTTCTTAGCAATTTCTCGCATGGAATAGCCTTCATTTCTAAGAACAAGAATAGACTGTCGAGTTTCAGATGAAAGTTCTCTTTTTCTGGGCATTTTGAGCGTTTAATTGACCCCACAAATGTGATGCTCCAGAAACACAATCTGCTCAAAGGAAGGTCAGTTTTGTAGCTTCTGTAACGAGCTAGACTGTTTTCAGACGTGTGAACATGATTGCACAAGGGTTTTCTAATCATCAATTAGCCTTCTGAGCCAATGAGCAAACACATTGTACCATTAGAACACTGGAGTGATAGTTGCTGGAAATGGGCCTCTATACACCTGTGTAGATATTGCACCAAAAACCAGACATTTGCAGCTAGAATAGTCATTTACCACATTAGCAATGTATAGAGTGTATTTTTAAAGTTAGGACTAGTTTAAAGTTATCTTCATTGAAAAGTACAGTGCTTTTCCTTCAATAATAAGGACATTTCAATGTGACCCCAAACTTTTGAACGGTAGTGTATATATACTTCATTGGTCGGTTAACCCTTTGCCAGCTATTAGTCTTACTTACAGCCTTTCCCTTGCATCTCTATTCTCTGTCTGCTTTTCCTGGTTTCCTGACTTTGGCTCATTGTACCTTTGACCTTGCTACTCTGATTCTGTTTTGTACAGCTTTGCACATTTAGTTTTGACTTTGGCCTATTTTACTATACCTTCCGTGTTTGTTCATCTTGTATTTGTTTTATGTTTCACATTATCTGCAGTCCCTGGCCAAACTCTACCTGTGGTCTATGACATCAGTATAACTTACTGGCACCAGTTGATTTTAAGACAATGTTTTTTTTACTTTAAAGTACCCCTATAAATGACCTGTACATTAGTAAGATGTATGGAACCAATGACAAGGATTATCATTGGAACTGACAACAAGTTTTCTTTGTAGTCTGTTACCATGGAGACACCTAAGTCTGCTTTCAAGCTGTATACGCAAAACAGAAATCTACTTTTAATCAAAGCTTTTCAAGAGCATTTTCATTGCTTGTTTTAAATGCATTGAAGCAATGAAAAAAATTCTAAATGTCTACATAAAATTTAATAGTTAACCGCCTGAGGAAGAAGAACTTCCCTAATGGCTGGAGAAAACAATTCTTACATTTAATTGCTGTTTTTTTTGTTTGTTTTTTTTAATAAAATGACGACCATTTAAAAATAACTTTTCATCTTTTATTAGATACATTTATTTTGCTTAAATTGGCTTTGTATTTCTCTAGTTATTCTATTAATAAGCATTTGATATGCAGTCTAATGGTAACAAAGAGGGTAAGTCGAGATTTAAAGATGAAAAATCAATTTACTGGATTTCATATTCCGACTCATGGCCCGCATTAATCTCCAGGTTACGGCTATGGAATTAGCGCTGTGTTTGTTGACAGTTCAGCAGAGCATTTATTCAATTTTACAATTAGAGAATTGAAGTTGTCGTCATTGTCAGACGCATTTTAGTTTAGTTGATTAACTGGTCGCATTTGGTAAAATGTCACCAGAATCTCATTACGCCTCACCTCTGTCTGGAATGGTTGCCGGACTTGTCAGTAATATGTCACTTTCCCATTAGCATTGACAGTATCACTTAAATAACAGCTTATATATAGTAACTTGGGGAGATAAGATCAAGGACAGGGCCCAGTTTCTATAAAGGTCAGGTCGGGAAATAGGTTAGGGGGTCGGAAATACTATCATATAAGTAGGAGCACAGCATGGGGGGGTCACAGGTATTATTGAGTAATGAGCCTTGTAAGCTGGAGATTATAATGAGATACATACTGTGTCATGGAAACAGAGTATAACAAACTAAAATGGATGGGCACCACCATTTTTGAACCATTTTTGCAAAGGCCTTTGCATGTAAACATCATATTATTGCAAACCATCCAAACAAACTGGCTGTACATAAAACACTCCTTATTGATACATACAGTATACATATATATATAAGTTGAAGTTGGCCCAGAGACATTATACAAAAAATACTGAATATTAGGTTAAAAACACTAAATATCACATACAATACATAGAATGATGTTATGCTATAGACATATCCAGCCCTCATTAGGCCAAAATATAACAACTAGAGTTGAGCGGAGAGGCTGAACTGTTCAGGTTCGGTCTCTCGTGCGGCATTTGATTATTGGTGGGTAAAGTAGTTGGATGTAGCCCAAAGGCTGCCTGCAAAACATGGATAAGTTCACACAGCATATAAATTCATTAAACAACGGCCGTAGTTGCAGGCCTGCAACCACGGCTGTTATTTAATGAATTTGCTGATCACTTTAATTGCTATGGAATCCCAGCCGGAGTTTATACACACTGTATACACTCAGGCTGGGATTCCATGCAGCCGCACAAAACTGAAGACTGAAAAAGTGCAGACAATGTAAAGTGCGACTCCAGCTGCACTTTACATTGTCTGCTATGGGTAATTGGAATGCGGGTACACCTGAATGCGCCTACATTCCAATTTAAAAGAAATTAAGTTCATCCGACTGGTTCTGCAGTACCGTCCGGGATGAACTTCACAGACGGCGGCCGTTCTGTGACACAGTGGTTCAGGTTCTGTGCTGAGCATTAAGGTTCCAAGATCGTTGCCAAACCCAAACAGTTTGGCCTTTCTAGGGGCAAAATCAGATGCCATAATAGGAAGCCCATATTAAGTTTAGCTATGCGATGCCCTGTCTTCTATGTATGCCAGTGGTTGAAACACTTGAGACAAGGGCAAAGAGTTTAAGAATCTGGTAATAGTTTGGCAATGCCCCTATGAAGCCACTTACAGCCATGTCACCAGTGCAAAGAACCTTTGGAACGTGCTGAAGTGTCATGCTAATGACTCCACATTCCTAGTCAGCCTATTAGTAAACAGTGATACAATAGGTGGCAAAGTGCGCCTGTAGGCCCCATGCACAAGGCTATGTAGTAGAGACAGGGTCTATATGTATGTGGCAATTTTTAATTAGAGGCCATTCTAATCTTTTGGTGCAAAAACTAACATACATAAGGCATCCAATGGAACATGTACGTTTTTTCCACCTCAATTGATATAGTTATAAACCGTCCGCACTGACTCAACAGCATTTGCATATAACAATAATACTTTTCTCAACCCACTACTTTTCCTTTTTGGTCACAATTGTCAAAAACCAGCAGGAAAATTGCACATACTGTACTGAATGAGCAGCCGTCTGCAATACTCTTAGGCAGCCATGTAATAATAATGATAATAATAATAATAATAATCATGAATATAGTAATAATAGTAATAGAATATGAAGTTTTCGCTTGATATATTGGTTCCATCTGTATATCGGCAGTGATGGTGTTAAGCAGCACAGGTCTCCATCAACCTACTGTATATATTCAGCCATCGGTCTATTATAGTCTTTGTTGCTTGAAAGCACATAAAAGTGTGTGTAACATCCAATGTTCTTTGAAGAGTGAAGGGCTCATTTTATCTGTCAATTCCTGAGGATGAAGCATCAGTTCTGCTGTCTTGATTCCTGTGATTAGCTCCCTCATCTTTCCCCTGGAGCGAGAGTCGACGTATATCTGCATCTCCCCTGTAAATTACAGTCTATTTACTTTTTTTTCCGTTGGCTTTTATGCTCGACTTTTATCTCTTTCCTTCCGTGTGTGAACTTTGACTATGAATATCAGCTTTATTGATTCTCTCTTCTACCACCCACTGCGTTTCAATTTGAAAGGATAAATAAGAACAGTGGAGGAGATTTAGGCATGACCCTTATAGGAGACCGACTTTGTTTCCATCATGTCATGGTAATTGCTCGGTGTTTTTTTTTTTTTTTTTTAATAATCTCGAACAAGGTATAAAACAAACACAAGCATAGACTATTGAATATGTGTCGACGTTATGACCGCCCTAGATCAACATAAACTTTTATTCTTCCCATTGAGAGATTTTCATCACTGAGCCAATGAAAACGTAATAAAAGAAAGCTCTGAAGAAGAGATTACAAGATTTTTTTTTTACTTTTATTGTACCGGTTTTGTTCTATGCTGTTTTTTTTTTCCAATTCAAAATTCTACTGGTTATCCAACGGCAGTACATTAAGTGTCATCACTAGGCACAGGGTGTCACTGAGACCTGGTGGTTGCAGCAGAGCCCTGGGGACTGTAGTGGAATTGGAAAAGTAAGTATATTGTGAGGGTTATTATTGTTTTATTTTTGATGGTTTTAAAACCTAGAGGCACTAAAAGACCTATAAAAATAAAGTACCTATTGCAAAAATGGGTACATTAAAGCCTATGGACACCTTTGATGTTGGTTTCCCCCCCATATTTTAGTGGTTACCTTGAGTTGGAAAATGTCCGGCATTTCTTAAACTGCCTGTCTATCTATAAGAACATGTACAGAAGGGTCGGAAATAAAAAAAAAATAAAAATAATAAAGTTTCACTTTACACCATCTTTGATAAATATCCCCCTATGTGTGTGTGTGTGTGTGTGGGTCAAACGTAGCTGGTAGATCAGGTTACATGTAATAGGTAACAGACAAATTTCTGTATATTATTCTTTTTTGTTTCTAATGACTGGAACAAAATTCATTTTTGGAAATAACAGAAGTCACAGCATAGATCTCACCAGCAGTGAAATAACCTTTTATAACCATTTCTAATAGCCTGGATGGCTTCTGTAAATTGGACTTGACTTAATGACCTGGCCATTTAAAATCTTACTCAGAATGCAAAATGCTTAATTCATCTAATCTCACAAAACAGATTGAATCAGCATATGTGATTGAGTCTTATTAACTGAGGGACTGGAAAAAACGACTGTGCGCTGCATATATCTTACAGGTTAGGCTAGGTTCACACTGCGTTTTTGCAATCCGTTTAATATATACGTTTTATGGTATAAATAAACGGATGCAATTGTTTATCATCTGTTTGGATCAGTTTTTCAATTGCCTTGCATTATAAAAAAAAAAAAATGGATTGAAACGTATGTGGGTTTTTTTTAACGTACACAAAAGTAGTGTTGACTAAGTTTTTTAATCCGTTAAAAGTAACCAATTAAAAATGGATCGGTTGAACGGATTGCAAAAACGCAGTGTCAACCCAGCCTTACTTATAAAACATTACAACATACCCAACATACCCTATAGTTTTGTTCAGCCTAATCTTCCTTGTTCATATGTTGAAGGCCTGAGCTGAACTAAATCTGCAGCCTCTCTTCTGAGAGGAAATCACTGCAGCCTCTCTATGTGAGAGAAGGAAAGAAGAAGACGTCAGCCCAGAACAAAGTCCAAGGAAAGCCCTAATCTGAGTGCAGGAGGAAAGCTGAGCAAGAAGTGTTAAGCAGGGGTGCCATAGCGTCACACATAGGCCAAATGTGGCTTCTGGCCAGGTCTAGTGGGAAAAGCGCATGCCACTGTCTTCTAATGAGAACAAAATGGAGAGAACCTGATACTGGAAGATCTATCTCAACACAAACTTCCTAAAGTGAAACCACCCTAGCCTAACTGATTCAACTTTCAGAGGATAGGTTTAAATCCAGATACTTATATCATCAGAAGACAACTATATGACTTCTTTTAATTTGATGTCTTCCACCGCTTCATTGGTCAAGAAAGCGCCACCAGAACAATATAACGAATGAAAGCTGCACTGTGATAGGTTGTTATGGGCAATAAAGACAGTTTTTCTCCATGTTTATCCTCCGCTTATTTATTCAAAGGCTATGTTCACCTATGTTGCACTGTTTTTTATTAGTTTCCTGAATGCAAAATGAAGCTCCTTTCTAATGGTGCATTTACACAGGCAGATTTATCTGACAGATTTTTGAAGCCAAAGCCAGGAACAGACTATAAACAGGGAACGGGTCCTAAAGGAAAGACTGAGTTTTCTCCCCTTTTCAAATCCATTCCTGGCTTTGGCTTTTAAAATCTGTCAGATAAATCTGCCTGTGTAAACGTATCATAAGTAGTCTTCATTAAACATTTCCAACCATTTAGCCACTACTCAGAGAAAACTTTTTGCTCTTGCAGTGTTACAGACAGAGGCATGGAAGGTGTAGTTATATGCTTATGGGTGAGAATATTTTATGGTGAAAAAGTGTAAAGAGAAGGTGGTGCTCAAACTGTAGAGTCTGTAGAGGAAAAACTAAGCAACATTTTAAACAAAGACATATGAAGAAAAATGTTGTCTTAAGCTTTTTTAGTTGTTTTTTTTGTTCTGAATCGTAATACAAAACAATATAAATACAAAATAAGCCCACGTTTGCACTGTGTATTAGCAATAGACAACGGCCATTGTTGCAGTTTGCAGCAAGGGCTGTTGTTTATTGATTGTTATCGATAACAATACAACATTAGCTGGGTTCACACTACGTATATTTCAGTCAGTATTGTGGTCCTCATATTGCAACCAAAACCAGGAGTGGATTAAAAACACAGAAAGGATCTGTTCACACAATGTTGAAATTGAGTGGATGGCCGCCATATAACAGTAAATAACGGCCATTATTTCAATATAACAGTCGTTGTTTTAAAATAACAGCAAATATTTGCCATTAAATGGCGGCCATCCACTCA
Organism: Dendropsophus ebraccatus; assembly: GCF_027789765.1. NCBI lineage: Eukaryota > Metazoa > Chordata > Amphibia > Anura > Hylidae > Dendropsophus > Dendropsophus ebraccatus. The sequence goes on along the minus strand of NC_091459.1, from coordinate 113,613,391 downwards.
ATTTCAACATTGTGCGAAGAGATCCTTTCTGTGTTTTTAATCCACTCCTGGTTTTGGTTGCAATATGAGGACCACAATACTGACTGAAATATACATAGTGTGAACCCAGCCTCTGAGTGTATGGATTATGGCCGTAGTGTATACACCCTGTGTACACTATGACCGCTGTTTTCTGTGGCTTCACAGAATAATTGACAGATCTACTTTCTAAATAGGCTATGCTCAGTGTAAAGTATGGCTCTCAGTAGTACTTTACACTGTGGTCTATGGCAAATTGGAATGCAGGCACACCCGAATGTGCCCACATTCCAATTTAAATCAAGCTGAAAAAGAAAAAAAAGGACAAGGCACCGGCGCCTGATGTGATACCAGAGGGCGGATGAGAGAGTGAGAGAGGTAATGCGCTCACCTGGTAGCCACTTGGGCTTGAAGCGTATCACCCTACTTAGGGGTACTGGATACGTTGCACCTTACGGCTGGAGAAAGTGGTGAAAGCAAACAGTGGCTGCCAAAGCTAGATGAACCCACGGACGGGATACTCCCGGATTGGGGGCCCGTAGTGACAGTGTTGCTTGGAGAGAGGAGAGAAAAATCGGGTACGAAGATCCAGCACTGCCACTGTATGCAGACAATTGCACTAACGTGTAGGAGAACAGATTGCACTTTTTTCAGAAAAGTACGAGGTTAACATGTTTCGGGAGACACTCTCCCTTCCTCAGAACAGCGTGCATGCATGTGGATGGAACAGTCAGAGTTTAAAACCTAATCAATGAAAAGATGAAACAAAGTTAAAAAAACACTAAACATTCAATTGATGAGTAAAATTCATATAAAGATAAAACTATTAGATAAAAACCATTCAGAAATTGGTACATACAGTTCATGCGGGTGGTAGAATGGACGGCAGGGCTCAGGGAGCCAGTATATTGACACCAAGCGGCTGTTATCGGGGTGAGAGCCGTGCTTACAGCTGTGGATGTACAAGCAGCCTCCCAGAGCCTCATACAGCAGTTGCGTGGTTAAAAGTGGGCGGAGCTGGGCGGGGTCGCCACTAATGTGGCTGTGAAAAGTTAGAGACTGGCTTCTATTGTATAGATGCCGCGATGCCAGCTCCACAGTGATGTGTAAGTGCCAGAAATGCAGCGAGTTTGGAGATATATATATATATATATATATATATATATATATATATACACATATAGTGGTAGTTGGGCATAACTATTTAAAAAAAAAAAAAATATATATATATATATATATATATATAAAATATATATATGTATAGTGATAGTTGGGCAAATCACATGTATATAATAAATGGATAAAGGAACAACTATAGATTAAATGAATGGATATTATACAGATGAGAGGGTACTGATTATACAACTCTACTGAGCTATGTGTCAACATGATGAGTGGATGCAACTCTAATGATATAACATGATGGTGGTATGGACACAGTAGAATTTAAATCAAGTGATTGTTCATCTGGCCGATACTGCAGTATTGGCTGGGTGAACATGTCAGACATTGGCCGTTGTTTGACACGGCCATGTCAAACAACAGCCGATGTTCTCACAATGTGTGAACATGGCCCAAAAATAAAAAAAAATTCAAACCTTACCTTCTGGGGGCTTTAAAATCAGTTACTATTTTTTCAAAAAGCTATAGTCTCAAATTACACTTTCAAATTACAATGGTTGTTCTGGAACAAATTGATATTGTAAGTAGAGAAACCTCAGCATAGAGAATAACCTGCAGTTACATTAAAATATTGGGAACATCATTGTGACTAATACAGCATCTTGTAACACTGCCACTTTCCATTAATATGAGCCGCATTCCCCAAGACTCTTCTATGTTCCCCATCATAAATAATTATGTGCTGGATTTTTACTGAGCCTAATAAAAAAATATCAGCACCAGAGTGGGAGATTTACAAGAGTCTTTGCAAATAGTTAATTAGTACATGAAGGGATTATAACGTGTTCCTTTAAGATGTAGAGCAAGAATAACTGCGGCTGCTGGATGTGAGTAATTCATCCTCTAATGAGCAAGTCGCTGAGACCGCTGGCAAATTATATTATGTATCTTGAAATCAAGAAAATGAAGAGCGCAGGAATTGTGAAGGATTGCTGGACACAGCAGGACAGATCAGGACACGGCCAGCTGTGGAGAGGAATATTAATAGTAATATGGTGTCACAGTGACATTCGTAGTGTCACAGGGAAATAACGCTCAGGGGCAGGTATACTAATGAGAGGGCTGCCTGACTACTATCCAAGCACCTATTGTATATACAAAAGCAGAGGATGGAGAGATTGGATTTGGGTATACGGTGATCTGAATCTTCTGGTATTATGATGTTAAATGGAACCTGTCAACTCTGACAGCAGGCCAGAACCTTCCCTACCTCAGGATACAGACTAGTATAGTTATGCCGGTCCCATTACATAGAAATCACCACCGAGCTCATTATACAAATGAGCAGAGATGAGTCCGATGCACAGTGGTGATTTCTACTCAACGGGGCTGGCATCTGGAGCAGGACCGCCAGGAGAGGGTAACTATACCAGTCTGTATCCTTGGGTAGGCAGGGTTCTGGCCCGCTGTCAGGGCTGACAGGTACCCTTTAAAGCAGGGGTACTCAACAACTTTTAGTGAAGGTCCACTTACCGGGGTCTATTGTCAGGTGAAGGTCCGAGCTGAACATCAGTAGGAAACGTGTTTTGTTACTTTGTCACAAACGTTCAACTATTTATATACAGAATTGCTGCTTATTAGCGGGAAAACTTGCATTTTTTTCTCTCTCACCAGGCCTTTGACATTAGGTACAAAGGGGGTGACTACCCTGGTAGTATATAGCCCCCCTGTTGCTCCCCCAGTAGTGTATAGCCCCCCCTGTGCGCTCTCCTTCAGTAGTATATAGCCCCCTGTTGCTCCCCCAGTAGTATATAGCCCCCCTGTGCGCTCTCCCCCTGTAGTATATAGCCCCCTGTGAGCTCCCCCCAGTAGTATATAGCCTCCCCGTGCGCTCTCCCCCTGTAGAATATAGCCCCCTGTGAGCTCCCCCCAGTAGTATATAGCCCCCCTGTGCGCTCTCCCCCTGTAGTATATAGCCCCCTGTGCGCTGCCCCCCAGTAGTATATAGCCCCCTGTGAGCTCCCCCCAGTAGTATATAGCCCCCCTGTGCTCTCCCCCTGTAGTATATAGCCCCCTGTGAGCTCCCCCCAGTAGTATATAGCCCCCGTGAGCTCCCCCCAAGTAGTATATAGCCCCCCTGTGAGCTCCCCCCTGTAGTATATAGCCCCCTGTGAGCTCCCCCTGTAGTATATAGCCCCCCCCGTGCGCTGTCCCCCTGTAGTATATAGCCCCCTGTGAGCTCCCCCCAGTAGTATATAGCACCCCTGTGCTCTCCCCCCAGTAGTATATAGCCCCCCTTGTGCTTTCCCCCTGTAGTATATAGCCCCTGTGAGGTCCCCCCTGTAGTATATAACCCCCTGTGCGCTCCCCCCAGTAGTATATTGCCCCCTCAGTAGTATATAGCCCCCTGTGAGGTCCCCCCTGTAGTATATAGCCCCCTGTGCGCTCCCCCCAGTAGTATATAGCCCCCTCAGTAGTATATAGCCCCCTGTGAGGTCCCCCCTGTAGTATATAGTCCACCTGTGCGCTCTCCCCTTGTAGATGTCCCCCAGACAGAAAAAAATAACAAAAACAACTCACCTAGCACCTCGTTCCCCGCTGCGGCTGTCCTCGTCTCTTCCCGTCGGTCCGGCCCCCGGCTGATACGCGCTCTGTAGGGATGTCCCGGGGATTCCCCAGCAGAGCGCGAATCAGTGACCTCAGCGTACGCCGCCGGCCTGCACTTCCGGGAAGGACAGGCCGGCAGCGTACACTGAGGTCTGTGGTGCGCGCTCTGCTGGGGAATCCCCGGGACATCCCCAGAGAGCGCGTATCAGCCGGGGGCCGGACCGACACTGCCCCCAGCCCCACAGGCGTACTGACATCTAAGGACAGTACGCCTATGGGGCGGGAGGCAGTGCGGTGGGGAGCGGGACGGACCGGATCCGGGGCGGTTAGGAGGTCTGACCAAGGGTCCGGACAGCTGGCCTCCGCGGTCCGGGTTCGGACCGCGGTCCGCCAGTTGAGGACCCCTGCTTTAAAGTGTCCCTGTTGTTAAAATTTGTACTGCAGAAATCAATAGTCCAGGCGATTTTAAGAAACTTTGTAATTGGGTTTATTAGCCAAAAAATGAATTTTTATTATGAAAAAGCAGTTTGAAGCTCTCCCTCTGTCTTAATGGTTTTCCTATGGAGAGAGAAAGTAGAGGCAGCAAAACAGGACAACAAAGAGTTAATTTACATTCACATCATGGGCTCTCTCCTCTGACAGTCACCACTGACCTCTCTGACCTCTGAATAGCACTGTGAATAGCTCCCCCCCCCGCTGAGCAATCCTTTGTTCTTGGCTCTCAGCTGCCCGCTAATCTCGCTCCTTTCCCCTCCCCCCTCCCCTCTTCATAGACCAGAAAGATCTGACTGATGAAAAAACAGTCGAGATTTCCTGATTCTGAGCAGTGGATGACAGAATGGACAGGAAGGGGGGGACCTGGGAAAAGGCTTTTTACATGCAGATAATGGCATATTTGCTTAGTTGATTTGCCATAGGCAATAATACCTTTATTTCCCCAAAAGTTTAAAACTTAACTTTTATTATTGTAATTGATTAAGATACGATTCAATGTGCTTCAGTGTTAGTGTATGTACAGTGCTCCTATTAAAATAGGTGTACCTTCAGAGCTATTTGTTTTGCCAGCGTTTTAGCTGGTCTGTAGTACAATGTGTGCTGAGTATAGCAATATGAATGATCATAAGTAGCAACGTGAACTGTTTGTTGGGCAAGGCACTTTTAGATTAGGTGTACCTTAAAACAATATAGCTAAGTACTGAGCAATTACTGTTTATGAAATAGTTGTTGGTATTAGATAGCGGACTCTATGTAGGAGATAGACGGGTTGTTGTCCCGGTTAGGGATAGCCCGCATACATCAGGCTAGCAGGTATCGCTAATTACAGCGACTGCCGTCAGCGAGAGGCCACCGGCCCAGCTGACGATATAGCCTGCACAACTTCCAAACACCGCTCACTCCGTAATACCAATAGACTTACCTGATTGTGTCAAGAGATACGGGCGGCAGACCTCGAGCACGCCATAACAATTATTGCAACTGCTGGAACGGCGATACTGCAATCTAGGTCCCGGTCGCGGCCCGTGAGCCACCAGCAACGTTGCGTTCGAGTATAAGCATCATTTGTATGACAGCTTTTCTATAGACACACATTATCGTGTACCGACAGCAATAAATCTTTCATATCGCTGCGGTGCAGCGGCCTTTCCTGACACCTCTGTGTACGTATAACATTATCTCTGACACAATACCAGTGAACATAAGACTACTGAGGGATTTCACCCCCAACAAACAGTTCACGTTACTACTTATGATCATTCATATTGCTATACTCAGTACACATTGTACTACAGACCAGCTAAAACGCTTGGAAAACAAATAGCTCTGAAGGTACACCTATTTTAATAGGAGCACTGTACATACACTAAGGGCCCTATTCCACCGGACGATAATCGTTTGCATAATCGTTAACGATTAACGATCTCAAACGACCGCTATTGCGAAAGACCTGAAAACGTTCACTCATTTCCATGGAACGATAATAGTTACTTATGATCGTAATTGCGATAGTTTTTCTTCGCTATTTATTCGCTATTGCGTTCGTATCTATTGCGAGCGACCAAACGATGTCTTATTCAATGCGAACGATTTGCGAACGAGCAACGATAAAAATAGGTCCAGGTCTTATAAAGCGATCAACGATTTCTCGTTCGGTCGTTAATCGTTAACTGCATTTCAACCGAACGATTGTCGTTTAGATCCGAACGATTTAACGATAATCTGAACGATAATTGTCCGGTGGAATAGGGCCCTAACACTGAAGCACATTGAATCGTATCTTAATCAATTACAATAATAAAAGTTAAGTTTTAAACTTTGGGGAAATAAAGGTATTATTGCCTATGGCAAATCAACTAAGCAATTAACTAATTACCTCCCAAAAGGTAGGGATCACGATCCCCACCGATAATGGCATATTTGGCTAATAAACCCAAATACAAAGTTTCTTAAAATCGCCTGGAATATTGATTTCTGCAAAAAAAAATTTAAAGACAGTGACACTTTAACCCTTTGAGGACCAGGCCCAAAATGACCCAGTGGACCGCGCAAATTTTGATCTTTGCCCTTTCGCTTTTCCCTCCTCCCCTTCTAAGAGCTCCAGCACTCTCAGTTTTCTATCTATAAGCCATGTAAGTGCTTGTTTTTTACAGGAATAGTTGTACTTTGTAATGGTGTCTTTCATTTTACCATAACATGTATGACGGAATTCCAAATATATTATTTATGAAGATATAAATAGGTGAAATCGTAAAAAAGAATGCAATATGGTAACGTTTGGGGGGTTCCTGTCTCTACGTAATGCGCTATATGGTAAAAGCAATATGATACCATTATTCTATAGGTCAGTCTGAACACAACCATATGCAGGTTTACACAGATTCTCTAATGTTATATGTATTTTTTTAAATAAAAAACATTTTTTTTTGCAAAAAAATATTCATAAAATGGGGATATTGTGACGCTTATAACAGTTTTATTTTTTCACCTACGGGGCTGTATGGGGTTTCATATTTTCCGCCATGATCTCTAGTTTTTATTAATACCATATTTGTGAAGATCGGACGTTTTGATCACTTTTTATTAATTTTTTTTTTATATATAATGTAACATAAAATCGGTAATCTGCGAACTTTTTTCCCTCTTTTCGTCTATGCCGTTCACCGTTCGCAATGACGCTTGTTATATTTTAATAGATCGGACAATTACGCAAGCTACGGTATATTATATGTTTATTTATTTATTTATTTTTATATGTTTTATTTATATAATGGGAAAAGGGGGTGATTTAAACTTTTATTGGGGGAGGGGTTTTGGGGTAGTGTGTTAGTGATTTTTAACTTTTTTTTTTACATATGTTAAGTCCCTTTGGGGGACTTGTACATAAATAACTTTGATTTTTACACTGATCATTGCTATGCCATCCATCATAATTAATGTTCCCCCTTGTGTCATGCCTAGTGCCCGGCTGAAGGGGTAACATCAGATGGTGTTCTTTGAATATCTGCCCCCCTGAGCCCTGTGTTAAGCATAGCACAGTGTATCAGGTGTGACTTTGATCCTATAGATTTCTTTATAGCCTTCTCAACCAATCAGTTCTGTTGCTACCCTGCACCCATAGTTTTCTCTCTCGCCTCTTACAGTAGATTAGAACACTCCAACCTGCTATGTTCCCATAGTGCTGGGGATGCTGAGAATAAAGGTAGTTTTCCTATCTTTATCCTCAGTGCTTTTTTTGTTTTAACCCTGCATACATTAATATGTAAATTCAGAAGTTCGGTCCATTGGGGGGGGGGGGGTGGACCACTTTGCCTCGCCTGCATGATGCCCCCTCACAAATATTGAGATAGCGCTCTGAAGAGACATCACTCTGACCACTCATCGTTGCAGAACGTCTGATGAATATTTATGAGGTGGCAGCAGGATGGATCAGTGCAATGAGGAATGTAGTTACACCCCTAGTGAGCACCTCAACACTGCCTTTTCTGTGGAGGATACACTGCCCCCTGCTGGTGTGATTATCTAGGGAGCCATTGCATCTAAGAATTAGTCACCTCTAGTAGTGATATACGGGATACTAACAGCTCAATGATATGTACAGAACATCCCGTGGCCACATGTGTTTCCGTTCATGACTTCTAGCTGGCAACTGGTTTTAAATTAACTGGTGTCAGAAAGTTATATAGATTTGTAAATTACTTACTTAAAAATCTGAAACCTTCCAGTACTTATCAGCTACTGTATGTCCTGCAGGAAGTAGTGTATACTTTCCAGTCTGACACAGTGCTCTCTGCTGCCACCTCTGTCCGAGACAGGAACTTTCAAGAGCAGGAGAGGTTTTCTATGGGGCTTTGCTACTGTTCTGGACAGTTCCTGTAAGGGACAGAGGTGGCAGCAGAGAGCACTGGAAAGAATACACCACTTCTAGCAGTCAATAAGAACTGGAAGACTTGAGATTTTAAAATAGTTATAATTACAAATCTGTATAACTTTCTGACACCAGTTGATCTGGAAACTCTCTGGAGTACCCCTTTAAGTCTATCACTGAGTGTGCCTATAACTGGTAATGCTACCATAATAATCTAAAAAGCAACTCATACAATTTTTCTATGTGTTGCGGTCTCACTCTATTTCACACTATTTGATGAGTATAAAAAATGTTAGCGCGGCTGAGAATGCTAAATAATTAAATGCAAATGAAACGTTCTGACAACAGTAATGTATAAACAAGCGTTTAAAGTGTCAGATAAAAGTAAGATCATTTGTCTCCAAAATGAAACTTATAAATTTGCAATGATATAGCGACAGAGAAGTAGCAAATAGAATTTGTATAATGCTGTACTATATTATAAATCCAGTGTATGTCAGCAGTCTTCTCCACTTGAGCGGCCTGCACAATTTATAGACAGACTGCTCTTTATATGATGGATGGCTGACAGAGCGCAATAATATTTTTGTATTGTGTCTGATGTCAGCCATTGAATGGGATCATCACTCATTGTTATCACCGGACTGAAACTTTACAGTAAACAAATGATTATTGTCTCTATTCTCTATGATATTCTAGGCTCAGAGCTGCATAGCTACCACTGTCATCTATCACCGTCCATGGGAAGAGGACGTTATTTAAGAAGACCTGTGGTCAGTCTAAAAAATGCATTTTTTGTAGTCATGGATGCCCTGAATCCAACACTGTTTTTATTCTGTTGTTACGTCCCAGTGTTCCTGAGATATAAAGAATTTACCATGTGGTTGGTTTTTCTTGAATAGTCAGATGGGCGGGAACTTAATTTCACAAAGGTGTGAGACAGATTCACACCCCCTAAGCCTCATATTCAGGCCTCTTTTTAAAAAATAAAGGCCCCACCCATCTGACTATATAGGTTAAAGTAGAGATAGTTAACCAAATAGTAAATACCCATATATTTTGTGAGTTAGGGCACTCAAAAATACGAATTGGTGTAGTCCTCTTGAAGGTGGTGAAAGATATGTCTATCATATTGCCAAACAAGTTTTGTCATTGTTAGCCCCCCCTTACTAGGCTGTAATATAATGGCAGACCTGGAGGCCACTAGATGTCATTGATGGCAACTTAATGGAATCCCAAGATGTCATCTCATGCGGGGAAGGGTGAGAGTGGCCCCTTATGTCACCTGGGTGTTGCAGTCAATATTGGCCAGAGCACCTAGGAGGGCAAACAGCCGCTAATGGACTGTCTGCCAGCTGGTGTCAGCTGTATAACATGGATGCTGTGTATGGAGCGATTTCAGCCCTGGGCTCACACATAATATTTTTGTGAGCATTTTGTCTTAATTTTCATCTCTATTTTAAGCCAACTGGGGGGAGGGGAACCAAAAAAAAAGTATGGGGGAGATTTATCAAACTGGTGTAAAGTGAAACTGGCTCAGTTGCCCCTAGCAACCAATCAGATTCCACCTTTCATTCCTCACAGATTCTTTAAAAAATGAAAGGTGGAATCTGATTGGTTGCTAGGGCCAACTAGGCCAGTTCTACTTTACACCAGTTTGATAAATCTCCCCCTATGTGCACAGAAAAAAGTGCATATGGTTTTACTCTGGTTCCACTCCTGGTTTTGGCTCAATATACAGACCAAAATGAGTATCATGATGAGTACCAAAAACTGACTAAAATACCATGTATGAACCAAGTCTAACACTGCCCAGATGGAATAGTATGTCATGAACTATTAAGTTATTGATTCCCTGATTTGTAAACACTTTAAGGAGAAGTCCCATGATACTGAAAAAAGGTAATAAGGCAGGGTGGTGCCCCAAAATAATAAATAAAGTATTCTTACCTATCCTTGTGCCCCATAGCACCAATCCCAGGTCTTGTTGACCAGCGGCAACATGACGTCCCCACTCAGCCAGTCAGTGACTGGAGCGGGACAGCACCACAATCACTGACTGGCAGAGTGAGCAATCACTCACCCAGGCCGAACGAGGTTCCAACCATTTTCCAGTTTCAAGGGACTTCCTATTTAAGGCCGAACAGGCCGATATTGCAAAAGGCCCAGGATCAGCTGAATAAATGAGTCATTGGCTCATGACTTGGTTTAGCAGATGAACAAAACCATCACCCTGTCTAATAGGGGGTATTAATAATGGAAGCAAGGGGCAGGATGATCAATCCATTGGTTTTTCACATGGTGCTGTCTACGCCATCACCAGAGCTGATCCATGATCATATCCTGTCAGCTGTTGTCCCATCTAAATAGGCCCAGTGTAATACAGAGATTAGAAATGATGCTCAGTCCTGTATGTAAATACCCCGGCATCTAGCACCCAGGACACATGCTCCCCCATCCATCTGTATTCAATTTCTTGCACCACATGGTGCTAAGTTTTCAATATGTTCCTATCATTTTTATATGGGTTTATACAGGATTAATGGTTACCAGCTTTACCTTTTCATGGAATAAGTCTTCAACCTTGTAAGGCTGGAGGTGATAGTCACTCTCAGTAGCTCTCTATAATAAGATGTGAAGTGTTGTTGGCAGCTTGAGATTCTATCACATTCTCCAGATGTTCTCGTATTAATAATTTACAGAGTAAGGTGTTTAACTTTACAAGACCAGTCATACAACTTAAAGTGTTATTCCCGTCTCATTAACATATAGCTATGATAGCCCACCGATCCTGAGGATGAAGGCTCCTCTGTATCTTCCTTTTGGTTTTCCCTGCACTCGGTGGGTTTCCTAGAGGCCAGAATGTCCGAGGGATATGCCACCACTTTATATGAGAATAACCAGATGGCTGCCAAATGTTGTGCAGATACAGGATGAAATCATGTGTGAATAAAGCGTTAACCAAATGAGTATGGAGATAATACAAAAACTGACATATGAAGGAGGACGGGTGTTCTGCAAGGTTCCTGACACCAACACATTATATTTACACAACATTCCCAGGATGGATACAGAAACACAGGTGACAATGGGCACATTAAATTGGATTTCTTCTAAAGCCAACTAAGTGACAACCTCCTTAGGATTTGCCAGCTTATGGTCCTAATGACGTCTGGAGGATCCCACCGCGAGGAGAGAAGACACCGGATTTTATAACAGATAACAAATTGAATTTTCTTGTTCACAGTGCACCGAGCAATGAACAGAAATGTTACTCGGATGATGTACATACAACTGAGCCAATAATACGGGAACTGATCTCATTCTTACGGCAAAATCCAGCTCAGGGTTTTTATGTTTTAGTTTAGGACCAAGGTGTATTATTATGTGACGAGACGGACACAACTAGCTGCAGTGGCTGCCAGGCATCGGAGGAAGAAAAAGTATGAAGATGGCACAGGAAAGATATGAGATAAAAAGAAAAAGGAAAGCAAGAAAGAGACAGGAAAGGGTGAGGAAAGAAAGAAGGAAAGAAAGAAGGAAGGTAGGAAGGGGCAAGAAGAAAAGGAAGGAAGGAAGGAAATGGGATGAGGAGGAAAGGAAGGAGGGAAGGAAGGGGGATACGAAGGAAGAAAGGAAGGAAGGAAGGAAGGAAGGAAGGAAGGAAGGAAGGAAGGAAGGAAGGAAGGAAAGAAAGGAGATAAGGAGTAAAGGAGGGAGGAAGGAAGGAGGAAAGTAACAGGAATAAGAAGGAAGGAAGGGGGATAAGGAGGAAAGAAGGGAGGAAGGAAAGGGATAAGGAGGAAAGAAGGAGAAAGAAAGGAAGGAGGGAGGGAAGGAAAGGGGATAAGAAGGAAGGAAGGGAAATAAGGAGGAAACGAGGCAGGAAGAAAGAAAGGAAGATAAATAAGAAGGAAGGGAGGAGGGAAGGAAGGAAGGAAGGAGGGAAGGAACAAATTGGGCACAAGGAGGGAAGAAAGGATATAGAGAGAAAACAAAAGGAAGAAAGGAAGGGGCAAGAAGAAAAGGAAGGAAGGAGCAAGAAGAAAAGGAAGGAATAAAGCAAGGGGGATAAGGAGGAAGGAAGGGAGGAGGGAAAGAAGGAAGAGGGATAAGGAGGAAGGAAGGGAGGAGGGAAAGAAGGAAGAGGGATAAGGTGGAAGGAAAGAAGGAGGGAAGGAATAAAGGAGGATAAGGAAGGAAGGATATAGATAGAAGACAAAAGAAAGGAAGGAAGAGGCAAGAAGAAAAAGAGAAAATAGGCAAGGAAAGAGGAAGAAGAAAAAGAAGAGGGAATATGAAAGTAAGGAAAGTAAAAAAGAAAAGGAAGGAAAGGGAAAGAAAAGGAAGGAACAGCACATCCGTGTTCACACCCACACTGACAAATATTTCAGTATTTTGCAAACATGATCATTTCCTACAATCCAAGACATGTATAGAAGAAAATAGAGATGAGCGAACCGGGTTCGGGTTCGAGTCGAACCCGAACGTTCGGTATTTGATTAGTGGTGGCTGCTGAACTTGGATAAAGCTCTAAGGTTGTCAGGAAAACATGGATACAGCCAATGACTATATCCATGATTTCCACATAGCCTTAGGGCTTTATCCAGTTCAGCAGCCACCGCTAATGAAATGCCAAAAGTTCGGGTTCGGATGGACTCGAGCATGCTCGAGGTTCGCTCATCTCTAGTAGAAAAGCGCAGTTATTATAAGGCCAATATAGTCAATGTTATAAACCCGAGAGAAATGCCTAAGGCCACACACGTGTATTACAGTGCTGTATCTATTATACAGTCACAAGTCCCAACCCAACTGATGGTGACAGCATCATTGATCTCTGGATAAGCAGGTGGTCTAGGCCCATGGGTTAAGCATTGGTCTTCAATTCTATAGTTCTCCCTTACTCTCCAGGAAATCACCTCCTTTCTTGTAAGGAACCCTGCACATAAGATGGAAATGCTGCAGATCATTTTATAGGTAATTCTGCAGAGGAGGATTAGGTGCATTTTGCAGATTTTTTTTTGCTGATTTGCTATGTTAAAAAATCAACCTATGGATCCTGTCAGATCATTTCTCTTTTGATATCTCTACAACATGTCAAGTTAAATTGTCCATGCTGAAAGTCGCAGCATGCTGTACATGTGGATGAGCTCATAGTTGAGGGAACTTTGTAAGACCCTATTCCACAGGACAATTATTGTTCAGATAATCATTAACATTAAACAATCTCAAACAACCACTTTAGCGAGCTTCTTGAGATCGTTCACACAATCCAACGGAACAATGGTCTTTAATTCTAGTCACTCTTGCGGTCGTCCTGACCTCGTTGATCATTCACTTCACAGTAATTCCACGGAACGATGAACAACAGATTATCCTTCAAGTGGATGGGGCAAGTCATTTTTTTTCTCATTCTCTCTGCCTCCGGTGGGCATATTTTTCCTTGTATATTCGTACGCACTCTATGAATATTATAAATGTTAACACACAATATATACTATTATTTTAAAAATTTTCCAAGCTTTATTATTTATTTATTTATTTTTTTTATCAATTTGGATTTAGAAAAAGAACACGAGCGGCAGTATGCAGTGTATCCCATTGCAACAGGATGTGCATTTTCTTCCCCTTTTTCATACATAATGTATCCAATTTTTCAACATACATTTTTTAAAAAGAATACTTTGAGTGAGCTTTCAGTGCATTGGCCTCTTTAAATTCGGTGAGAAAAAAAAAAATCGCTGTTGCATAGCTAAACCACCGACAATTCCGGTTGGCGCACGCGGCGGGATGTGCATTTCTCCCCCTTTTTTTCATACGCAATGTATCCGATTTCTTAACATACATTTTAAAAAAGAATACTTTGGGCGAGCTTTCAGTGCGTTGGCCTCTTTAAATTGGGGGGGGGAATCGGTGTTGTGTAGCTATACCGCCAACACTTCCGGTTGGCGCCCAAATTAAAAAAAATTAAAAGACATGCAAATTAAAAAGTGTCTCTACCGACTGAACAATGTTTTATTACACCGGATGACTTGCGAAAGATGTACGAATGAGCAATGATATCAAAGCTATCAACAATTTCTCGTTCATCGTTTAATCATTAACTGCTATTCAACCGAACAATTATCGCTTAGTTCCGAACGATTTAGCGACTATCCGAACGATAATCCCGTGGAAAAGGGCCCTAACCATAGTGTAAGGGACCTATTATACGGGACGATTATGGTGCTAAAAACAGTAAAATTGTTCAAATTTAAATGATAATCATTGTCATGAATGGAACTTTGGCTCAGTCCTCGGTGCGTAAAGTACGACAGAGACTGCGATTTTGGCCATAATCTTCCAATTATTCTGTGTTTTGTTTGCCTTGTTTTTGCCCTGTCTGAACTGTGTCTTATTTCTTCTGGTCTGCTAATTGTTTTCCCTGCCCCACCCGTGTCTGTGCTGCTAAGTTTCCTCTGGTCATGTAACAGTTAACCTGCCTTGCCTCAGTGATTGACAGCTGGTCCCTCCAATCATCTTCTGTACTTGGTTCCTGGTCTCCTATTTTAGTTAGCTGTTTCTGCCTGTGCCTGGCCGGTTATTGAATTAGTCTCTGCCTGCTTGTGTGTTCTGTTTTCTGGTTTCTCCTGATTCCTGCTTTGTATCTCTGACCTCCCTTGCTTGCTGCCTGCCCCCGATCATATTGCCTGTTTTCTGACTACGCTTTTGGATCCAATTTTGTACTTTTGCTGCCAGACTGTTGTGACCCGGATTGCTGACCATCCTTATTGTGTTTGTTCGTTTTGTCTTGTCTATTGTTTCACGTATCCAGGCCAGGGATCGCCGTCAAGTTGTCAGCTGCCATTTTAGGGCAGATTGCGGCAATTAGGTAGGGACAGTGGGAGGGGCTGAGCTCAGGGCTCACTGTCTCTGTGTGTTTGGTGTGACTGGTCCTGACATAATAACCGGCCCAAAAATCTGCTGCCCCCTCTGGTGCCATGACAACTGTGGAGGATCTTGCTATCCAGGTGGAGGGGGTGTCAGGCCTGGTAGTCAAGCTGGCTAACCAGGTCAATATGCTTATAGACATGGACCTAGTCACCCAAGTGAAGGGTTTGGCAATACTGGTAGCTGAGTTGGCTGATAAAGTTTGTGTCCTTACAGCTAACCAGGCTGGGGCTGTGGCGCCCCCAGTGGTAGTGCAATCTGCTAAAGCTACAATGTTGCTTCCAGACCGTTTTTTGGGGGATAGAGACAAATTTGAAACCTTTAAAAATTCCTGTTTGTTGTATTTTCGTGTCAACCACTTCCCTACACAGCAGGAAATGGTAGCTAT
The DNA here is from genome assembly GCF_027789765.1 of Dendropsophus ebraccatus. Lineage (NCBI taxonomy): Eukaryota > Metazoa > Chordata > Amphibia > Anura > Hylidae > Dendropsophus > Dendropsophus ebraccatus. Next base: position 113,597,963 of record NC_091459.1, on the reverse strand, counting down.
AGTTGTCTCACTGTTACAGGGAGATCCCCAGGCCTGGGCTCTTAAACTCCCTCCTGAGGCTGAGGAGTGGAGCGATTTAGAGCATTTTTTTCTTTCTCTGGGAGCCATCTATGCTCAGCCAGATCATGTGGGTCTAGCTGAGACACAGTTACTGACCATTCGTCAGGGCAAGAGACCAGTCGAGGATTACTGTGCCGAATTTAGACGTCATAGTGTGACCACCGGGTGGTGTGAGGCTGCGCTTAAAGCATTATTCAAGCAGGGATTGTCTGATGGCATTAAAGATGCCTGGACAGGTCATCCAGATCCCTTTACCCTGAAGCAGGCCATGGCTTTGGCGGTACGCATAGACCGCAGGCTCAGGGATAGGCAAAAGGAGAAAGCAGGTCCTGACTTTTCTAAACCTTCTGTCTCTCCATCTCTGTCTTTGAAAAAACCTGTCCTTCCCTCTGATTACATCGAGGCTGAACCCATGCAGTTGGGAGTTATGGGCATCAGGACCAGACGTGAACACCGGAGATTATATGGACTCTGTTTCTACTGCGGTGATGACGGACACTTCATTTGCCACTGTCCCAAGCGTCCCCTGCGGCCAGAACATCAGCGTCCAGGTGAGAACCAGGAGAGTCACCTGGGCGCACAGGTACCTCAAAGTGGTGTGGGTATACATTGTTGCTCTGCTAAACCTAGTGTGAAATCTATGTGTCCAGCCAAAAATGACACTGTAATCTTAAATAATTGCAACATGGAAGCTGAGTCGGTGTCAGATGCCAGTAGTATAATTGGTGATATCGAACCTGTCAGTGAACCTTTAGTCAGTCACCTGGATGCCTCCGCTGATGAGTGGGAGACGGACAGTGACATCTCCAGTGGTGTTCAAACATGTGTTGTAAGAGGTAATTTTCCACCCACTCCTGGTGCGTCTAATGAGGGTCCGGTGGCCTAATGAGGGTGCGGGGGGTACTGTCATGAATGGAACTTTGGCACAGTCCTCGGTGCGTAAGGTACGACCGAGACTGCGATTTTGGCCATAATCTTCCATTTATTCTGTGTTTTGTTTGCCTTGTTTTTGCCCTGTCTGAACTGTGTCTTATTTCTTCTGGTCTGCTAATCGTTTTCCCTGCCCTACCCGTGTCTGTGCTGCTAAGTTTCCTCTGGTCATGTAACAGTTAACCTGCCTTGCCTCAGTGATTGACAGCTGGTCCCTCCAATCATCTTCTGTACTTGGTTCCTGGTCTCCTATTTTAGTTAGCTGTTTCTGCCTGTGCTTGGCCGGTTATTGACTTAGGGCTCTTTTACACAGAAAGATTATCTGACAGATTATCTGCCAAAGATTTGAAGCCAAAATCAGAAACAGACTATAAACAGAGATCAGGTCATAAAGGAAAGCCTGAGATTTCTCCTCTTTTCAAATCCAGTCCTGGCTTTGGCCTCAAATCTTTGGCAGATAATCTGTCAAATAATCTTTCTGTGTAAAAGGGCCCTTAGTCTCTGCCTGCTTGTGTGTTCTGTTTTCTGGTTTCTCCTGATTTCTGCCTTGTATCTTTTGACCTCGCTTGCTTGCTGCCTGCCCCCGACCATATTGCCTGTTTTCTGACTACTCTTTAGGATCCGATTTTGTACTTTTGCTGCCAGACTGTTGTGACCCGGATTGCTGACCATCCTTATTGTGTTTGTTCGTTTTGTCTTGTCCATTGTTTCACGTATCCAGGCCAAGGATCGCCGCCAATTTGTCCGCTGCCATTTTAGGGCAGATTGCGGCAATTAGGTAGGGACAGTGGGAGGGGCTGAGCTCAGGGCTCACTGTCTGTGTGTTTGGTGTGACTGGACCTGACAATCATTCTGTATAATTGTAGGCAACGATCGAAAAAATCGTTTGTGTGTTGCTGATCATTGATTTAGATCTAAACCTAAAATTAACGCTAATCGTTTGTAGCAATTCCATGTTCCTTCGCTCAAGTTCCGCATTTGTTTACTAATCGTTCAGTGTAATTGCACATTGTCCATTCTTTTGCTGGAATCAGAAGGAGTAAACGATCATAGTAACGATCGCAATAACGATCATAGTAACGATTGTAACTAACGACCATCGTTCTGTGTAATATGGTGAACGATTTCAGGTTAACGATAAACAATCTCTAAGCACCTTCAGGCATAGGAAGGGGGAGGAAGGAGGTGTAACAGCTTGCTGCACTTCCTGCTGGGTCGTGATGACACAGGAAACCAGGAGACCGGAGAGTGACAATGGAAACGAGCTGGGTAAGTATTATGTTACCTGCACCCCCTGCCTGTGCTGGATTTTTACTGTATGCTGGAGTTCTCCTTTAAAAAAAACTGGATCCTTTTAATAAGGAGGCAAAAACGTCATGTGACACTAACGTCTTGAGAACAGGAACAGGACCCAAAAGACTAAGGAAAGTTCAAACATTTAATGACAAAAGCAAAAAACAGAAAGATCTCCTTGACTGTACTAAAAACTATAATGTTCTTCATGTCTCATAATTAATTAAATATCTCCGCCTAAATTCTGTCCTGTACTTTATAAGCTCTAATCTCCTATTAACTTTCACTCTGACCCAATTTGCTGCAAGTATGACCTTAAAATAGCTGAGTGCTCCGAACAAGAGCACCAAATTAGAAAGACACAAGGAGAGATTTAACAAGCGAGTTCTCCAAACACCATCACAAACATCATTAAGAGACTCTGTAACTGGAGTCATTACACGGGCTCAGCTCTCTAATGAGGAACCTGAAATATTGATTCTGGCCTCAGCATATGCTCTATAATGCACTACAATTTATTGCATTGATGAAACAAACCCCGTAACTTATGTTCTTCCTGAGTAATTATATCACAAATTCCACATTTAAAAGACTTAGCGTATATTCACACGGGCGGGCTCCCAGCGAGATTCTCGCTGCGAGCCCGGCAGGTCCTGGCAGTTCCTATACACTACATACTTGCTGCGGTCTAAACGACCGCAGCGAGTATGTAATTATACCGCCCTAACCCCTTCTGCTCCCGCCCGGCTCCCCCGCTGTAAGCATACTTTACCTGTCCTTGCTGCACGGGTCCGGCGTCCTGCTCTCCTGTCCGGCCAATTAGTGTGTTGCCCAGCCGCAGCCACTGATTGGCCGGGCGGGAGCAGAAGGGGTTAAGGGCGGTATAATTACATACTCGCTGCGGTCGTTTAAACCGCAGCAAGTATGTAGTGTATGGGAACTGCCAGGACCTGCCGGGCTCGCAGCGAGAATCTCGCTGCGAGCCCGCCCGTGTGAATATACCCTTATACAACTTTTAATTTTATACTTATTGATGGAGATTCAGTTTTACCCTCCAAAAACAATGCCCTATTCATGTGACTGCTATTCCTGTGTAGTAGGTAGATGGCTGAAGATATAATAATGTTGTTAGTCTTTTCTGGGTCCTAACTGTGACTTCCAGTACTCAGAGACCCCCAGGACTTACAGTATTGTTGTCAGCAACCGGTAGGCAGGGACAAGACAAGACAGTGAGCCCTGACGCTGAACCCACCAACTGTCCCTACCTGCTTGCCTCAAAAGGCCCTAGGCAGCCGTGGACAACCACGAAGGCGGTCCCTGCACTAGCATAAGTGCACACAGAACAAGACAGACAAACAAACAGAGAATAGTCAACAGTCCGGGTCACAACAATCAGGCAGCAAATGTACAAAATCAGGATCCAATAGGTGAAGTCAAAGTCCAGGCAATATGGTCAGTGGCAGGCGGCAAGCAAGGGAGGTCAAAGATAGAAAGCAAAGATCAGGAGAAGCACAGGAGAGACAAAGTCAATAACCAGCAATAAGTGCACAGACTGAGGTTTGTTATATAAGAGGCCAGGGCTCTGATCCAGGACATAATTGGACCATCCCCCTGATCTCCAAGCACAGACACCTGAGAACAAACACATCCACTGGCAGTATGACCTGTCAGTCACAGCAGAACCAAAGATTAACCCTGACATGGCCAGACAGAATTCAACAGGTGCAGTCGGGTGTGTCCACCAAACCAAGTGAGCAGATAAACCAGTGTTCAGACACTGTAAAACAAAACACAGAAACAGAATACGAGAAATTCAGCACTTTCTCGGACGCACAGCACGAGCAGAGGGGCGCATAACGCTCCGCAAAGATACCATCCTGACAATTGTAGAATAAAAAGCTTTAGCAGGCAGTCACAGCAAAAAGTATACAAGCACATATCAACATTGGAAGGTAACAAGAAAGTGACTCACCATGTGATGACCTGACCTGGAGATGATGGAAGGAAAGATGATATTGATGAATTATAAAAGCTGGGAACAAAACACAAGAAAAGTACAGGTATTGGCTCTAACGCTACAAAATCTTTCCTTTGATCTTTCCTCTGCACAGGAATCGAGAAATTCCAAGAAATTCCTGGCATTGACATAGAGATTGCTGCTGAGCTACTGACAACAAAGTAAAACACATGATAAGATGATATAGTGGGGGAATTTCTGCTATCAGTAACACAGAGCCTGGATCCTGAATAGAATTGTTCAGGAACATTTTCCAAACCCAAACGTTTGACATTTGGCTCCCAGCATCTGGAGAAGTTGGCCACCCTAGGGAGTCCTGGAAAACAGCCTATAGTTGTATCCATTTTTTCTTTGTATCCCTAGGGATGCCAGGTGTTAAGGGTTCGGAAAACATTGCCGAACCTAAACAGTTTGGCAAGTTTGCTTAAAGGGAACCTGTCATCCTGGCTGCTGGGGCACAGCCGGTGGAGCCTTAAATACTTATCCCTTCCTGGAAGTCCCATTACTGGACCCAGTCCTGGCGCGGAGGAATCGCGTCCCAAAGCTGTGCGCGCACATTATGCAAATCACTAGAGATGAGACCGACGTCCATAGAAAAGGAGTGGAGCAGTGATTTTCTATGGACGTCGGACTCCTCTCCAGTGATTGGCATAACACGCACGCACAGCTTCAGGTGGCGATTTATCTGCACCGGGATCGGGTCTAGGAGTAGGACATCCAGGAAGGGGTAAGTATCCGTGTTCCACCAGGGGGGTTGGGGACGGGCTCTGCCCCAGCAGCCAGCGTGACAGGTTCCCTTTAATACTAATCCTGAACATTCTTGGCCGGAACAATCAAGATTTGTCTGATTTATTTCTCTGGTACGGGCTATGAGACAATCTCATACTGAACCAATGAAAATACCCTGGACCCCATGCAATTTTTTTTTTATTTTAATTGTTCCCCCCACCCTACTACCACTACTCTGAGACTCAACCAGTGATAGGGAGGACATCTTTTTCTTAGATTAAACTTTGTTCCTTTAACATTTATTTCCTTTCTTTTTTTATTAATTTTTATTTGAACAAACTAATCATAACTTTTTAACCCTAATCAATAACAACATATCTTTTTAAATGTTAACCACCCACCCTCACCCCCATGCTGGACTGGTGAAAGAAACAACATAAGGCTGGGTTCCAACTGCATTTTGAAGTCCATTTCTTTTATCCATTTTATGCACAAAAAAAAAAAAAAAAGAGATGAAAAACGGATACATTTGTGGGCATCCGTCTTGATGGTTTTCAATTGACTTCCATGATAAAGAAAACAGATCAAAACACATCCTTTTTGTGTAGCATACACAAAAACATGGCCGACCACATAAAAAAACTGATTTGTTTTGATCCTTTTTTTTGTAATGGAGAAAACGGACCAAGACGGAAGCACACAAATGCATCTGTGTTTTATCCATTTTTCATCTGTTCTTTACATAAAACAAAACCCAGCCTTACCCATAAACATTGGCATTTTTTTTTGTTTGTTTTTTACATTTGGTAACTTTGACTGATTTTCTTTTAAAATTTTTTATATTTGACGACAGCGGAGAGAGACATTTTTAAGCAAATAGAAGATGGGCTAAAAAAATGACATGATTGTTTCTCATTTTATTTATGTAGTTGGAACAAATACACAAGTAATATCCTAAAATATCCACCCTAGGAGAGAAAGAAATATCAACAGCCAAATCCAAATCTAAATTGCATTACATGTCAATTGGGTATGTAAGAACCCAGCTCCATCTGCAACACAGGGCAGGTAGTATCATTATTGTGTTTAGAAATGTATGTAAAAAAAAACAAAACCCGAGATGAATAATACAATCTATGGAATATTTTTTCCCCATCTATTCATGGGATATTTGGTAGATGTAGGTAGCCTGTCGAGGAAGGGACAGTGTTGGCTATGGGGGCCTAAAGAATGGAAGTACCATAGTGTGTTATGTGTAGGAAATACACAGGGTTATACACAACAGATCCTTATCACTGGAGGTCCATGGAGGGGCATGTTAGAATCATTCTGTGTTGCTATCATTTAGGTTCTGTATGGCGGTATTATTTGATTATTATATAACAACAATTACATGGCATTTGTATTGAAGCTCTGTAGGTCATATGCAGCATAAGAGGCAGAGAGAAGGAAGATATCAATCAGGGCTGTGGTCCCCTGGATACGCTTCTTGGATAATGTTGCATGGACTTGCGGAACTGTTCGGGTTCAGCAATGTTGTCCACACCCAACCACTCAGCATTTGACTTCCGATTGCTGGAGAAGTTGGATTCCGTCCTAGGGAGCCCTGGAAAACATGGATATAGCCTATGGCTGTATTCATGTTTTCCTGGCAGCCCTAGGACGGCATCCAACTTCTCCAGCTGCTGGGAGTCCAATGCTTCAGGCTTAGAGAGCGCTACTGAACTCGACCAGTTCGGAAAGTCCACTTTACACAATTGTAGTGAAACTCACTCAGGCTCAGCGATGCGGTGCTCGTAATTTTATTGCAGTGGTCCAAAAACAACGAAGACAAAATATGCAGCTCAATTGGACCGACGCCAACGTGTTTCTGGTACGTCACATACCCTTAATCATGGCTAACAGGAGAGCCATGTGCACATGTTGAAATACCCTGACTGCGACCTCCCAGAAACAAGGTGGTGTCATGGGTGTACATATATACAACACAACGTAACAGGTGAATAATATCAAAGACATGGCTAAAAACAAGTCTAGAGCAGCCTGCAGGGGATGGTGATATGGATACAATGTTATCTTATGTATGAACACAGATCAGCATGGTATAAAATATAGCATGACATGAATGAATAATAATATTACTTGTAGTTACATGTGAACACTGGTGCTGGCTAATGAATGCACAAAATACAGCTTGCTGCTGGACATAATAAATTAAATTAAATATTAATAATGTAGCAAAAGTTCCCTGCGCATATTTAATCCAAATGGATGGATGGTATTTAGCTGGAAAATCCAGAATACCTCTTTATTGTGTAGTAATTGCCCAATTTCGCCCCCTCTGGATGGAAGGCGAACTTGGTCAATGGCAAATGTACAGAAAGAGTCAATATTCCCTTTGTGAACCGTCAGAAAGTGTCTTGAAGCTTCTGATAAATTACGGCTAGTGTGATGTCCTATGTCATATAAGTGTTCTACAACTCGTATTTTGAAGTTCCGAGTAGTCCAACCTACATACATTAGAGAACATGTAGTGCAGAGTATGACATAGATGACATTGCTGTTGTTACAATTCAAAAAACGTGAGATCTTGAACTTCTTGCCAGAGGAGCTGCTGCATTGTTTACGTGGTGAGGAAACTGAACATGTGCGACAGGGATGTTGTCCATATTTAAAAAAGCCTTTACAGCTAAGCCAGGTGGAAGGGCGTTTGTCAGGTGTATCATAGGGGATAAGAATATCTCCTAAGGTTGCCTCAGATGTCACCATTGACCCGCAAAATCTGGACTTCAAAGTGGACTTACGACATTTGGTAAGGAATTTGGCCAATGAGACTCGGCTATGGTGAGATCTCACCACGATAGAGACTTATCTTGACAAGGAGATGATTCCGAGAGGCCTAGGTCTCAAGAAAATACCCACAACCATATTTTCCGATACATTTGTCCAGGAGTGGAATACCACCGTAACACGCTGCTCTACTGATCTTATAAAGTGGATCGTTCAATATGAAAAGATCAAATATGAGACTCTAAAAGATGAAACACAGACTCTCAAAGCATCTCTATTGCAATACAACCACCTACCTGAGTATGAGCCTTCTCTTTCTTCTATGAACCAACGCCTGGAGGAGATTGACAACTAAGTGGCGGAAGTTAAAAAAACACAAATATCGCAGAGATATGTTTGACTACCGCAAGGATCAAGTTTATGAATGGGCAAGGTGGGAGAAAGATGCTTCCATCCCAAAGCCCATTCTAAGAAAGCCGAAAAGGGGCAACAGAAAAAGATCTGACAAAGCAGACAAAAGCCACGTCAGCTTTTCCTCCACAGAGGCGGAGTCCAACGATGACCTTACAGACGATTAAAGCCCAAGTACCTCATCTGGCCAACTATCCTATATCAAAAAACGTCAACTCCAAAAGTCAAAAAAGTCAATTCTGGCAGCAAAAAACGTAAGGGCAAACGTAGAGGAGGACGGAAACACCGACGTTCCTCCCCAGCTGCAGCCCAGGGACACCAGGAACCGGGCAAAGCCGTAACTACAAATGTTTTGAATTTGGCATCACACTCACTCACGATTGCACAGACTAAGGTTCTTTCCTTGGGACTTAATTTTGCTCCGGTAAGAGACTTTGATGTATTTTCTACAATTGTGGACATTAATAAGTTCGTACGGGACTTGACTATTAAGAGGCATATTTTCAGTCAGGACACAGATACACATGATTCTATGCCGTGCAGGTATCATAATGATTTCACCAATATGAATTTATATGCTATCTGATTCTCCCTCGCAGCCCACCCGTCATAACCTGATGTCCAGAGAAAAGCACTGAAGGATTTACAAGCATTAAAAAACAAAAAACATCACAATAAAAAATTCAGACGAATGTGGCCTTGTAGTTGTCATGGATACTGATCTGTATGATAAATAAATGCTTGAACACCTTTCTGACACATCTACCTATCCAGGTGACCCCATTCAGACGGTCAGACCTTCAAGCACTCTTGCAAGAGGGTGTTGCGTTGGGAGTTATTAATGCTAGGGAATTTGACTACCCATGCACCCCAAGGTACCAATCATGTATGGGTTACCTAAAACCCACAAGGGGGTCCATCCTCCCCCTATGCATCCTATTGTGTCTGGCAGGGGCTTTCTGTGCGAGAGGCTCTGAGAATGGCTTGATGGCCTGCTGCAGCCGCTCGTGCAGAGTCCCTGGATATATGAAAGATATCGGTGCAGTTTTGTCTGCTCTGGCTGAGTTCACATGGGAGTCGCATTATTCTTGGCTGGGCTTAGATGTCGTCTCTCTCTATACGAGCATCCCACACCCAGTAGCCATGCAAGCGTTACAATTTCATTTACATAAATACAGTGGATACAGTAAGGAATTAATTGAATTCATAAAAAGTACCACCTGGTTTTTTAATGTCGCACAACTATTTCAGGTACAATCAACTGTTTTATTTACAAACCAGCGGGGTGTCCATGGGGGCCAAATATTCACCTTCTCTCGCTAATCTCGCTATGTCCTATTGGGGAGAAATTTTCATTTCCACTAGTGACAATCCCTTTCTTGGCTCGGTTCAGTGGTACGCCAGATTCATTGACGACTTGTTGGTGTGGGAGGGTCATGAATCTGACGTACCACTGTTCCTAGAGTGCGTCAATAGCAATTCCATGGGTCTCTGCTTTACATGCAACTTTGACAAATCTCATATGATTTTTCTGGACCTAGATCTTACAGGTGTACCTTCTCTTTCTGTTATTCCACGCACACATAGAAAACCAGTGTCAGGGAATATCACTTTACAAGCAACCAGCTCCCACCCCAAGTACACAATTAAGTCTATTCCTGTGGGTAACTGCAGCACGGATGCAGCGTAACTGCAGCACGGAACAGGCATATCAGGAGGATTGCAAATGCACCCAAGACAGACTAAAAGCTAGAGGGTACTCACATTGGATGCTAAAGCGTGCAGAAATTATGACACAACATAAAAACAGATGTGAATTATTAATTAAAAAACAGCAACCGATTCCCCAGTACACCCCCACAGTTGTCACCAGATTCGGTCCCCAATTCAAACAAATCAAAGACACTGTCCTCAAACACTACTGCGGGGTGACCTTGTTTCTGGGAGGTCCCAGTCAGGGTATTAAAATATGTGCACATGGCTCTCCTGTTAGCCATGATTAAGCGTACGTGATGTACCGGAAACGCGTTGGCGTGGGTCCAATTGAGCTGCATATTGTGTCTTTGTTCTTTTTGGATCACTGCAATAAAATTACAAGCACCGCATCGCTGAGCCTGAATGAGTTTCACTACAAGACTGTTCTACGCTGTTGGAGTGTGGGCTCGTGCGTCCGAGCTGCTTGCAGGTACTGAGCCGGCTTCACCGCTTGCTGTCACTCAACACTACGCCTCAATACTCCACCTTCCACTTCCACAGTGCACATTAAATTGAGATAATCATGGAAACTGTGGCATGATCTACAAGCAAAAATGGAGTAAAAGGAATACCATTACCTCAGCCATTAGTACAATACAGTGCTCCATAAAGAGTTATACCCATCTCAACTAGTATTGACTAGTGTTGAACCTGTCAAAATGTTCGGATAATGTTTATATCCGAACCTGAACCTTCAGTGATTGATTCCCAGTGGCTGCAGAAACTGAATGCTGTCCTAGGAAGCCATAGGCTGTATCCTGGCAGCCCTAGGACCTCATCCATCTTCTGCTGCCATGAGGCTATCTTTGGTGGCTCCATAAGAAATGACTGGATCTCCTAGGTATGCCCTAGCCTATGGATATTGTGGATAGGGATAAATTGTCAAGATAGGAATACCCCATAAATGCCATCCAGTGCTCCTTCAATGGACCTTTTAAGGTCTGTGGCTTCTAACACCTCTGTAGAGACACACAATTGGTTGATGAATGATGGGGCATCGATTAATGGCTCCTTTGAACCCAAAAGTGAAAAAAAAAAATCTGGTGGATTGTTTGATCACAGAGTTGAATTTGTCATATATTGAATCCACAGATCATCATTACAACCTTGCGAAAGCGTCTGCATAAAAAAAAAAAACAATGTCTCTGTGTAACTAATAGCCATTAAGTTGTTTGTTCCTAAGAGAGACGGACAGAGGATAACATTATGTGGGCGTCTTTAGCTCTGAAGAAAAACATATGATTCATAAATATTTTTAACTTAACCTTAAAACATCCCCAGCTGACAACCCTTTATTGTGTGATATTTCCACGACTAGTAAAAAAAAGAGTAGTGTCGTGGATCTGAGATAGTAACGTGCATCCTAGGAAAGACCACCAAGCTGGTGTAGAAAGTCGAAAAGGCCTTGCAATGCTCCCTGGGAAAAGAAAATATGCAAAGTAACTCTCCCCCAGGAGTAAAAGAGATTGCTCTCTACTAGGGATGGTCCGAACCGAATTCGGTTCGGGTTCGTACGAACCCGAACTCTCGGTAATGATTCCCGCTGTCTGCCTGCTCTGTGCAGCGGGTGTATCCAGCGGGAGGACCGCCTGGAAAACTGGGATACAGCCATAGCCATAGGCTGTATCCCAGTTTTCCAGGCGGTCCTCCCGCTGTATCCACCAGCTCCACGGAGCGGGCAGACAGCGGGAATCTGATGCCGAGCATTCGGGTTCATACGAACTCGAGCCTCGGAGGGTTCGGACCATCCATACTCTCTACTAAGGCTGGGTTCACACTACGTTTTTGCAATCTGTTTTTTTCATCTGTTTTTTTGCAAGCAGGATTCTGCCTCTGGCCACAAGAGATTAAATTTTTTGTCCACATCTATTTATATATATATATAATGCTTTGTGCTGTGCATAAGGGGGGGGGGGGCCACATACAATTTTTTGCTATGGGGCCCCGTGAATCTTAGCTAAGCCCCCGGCCTGCATGCAAACACATGTACCAGCTGTGTGACCAGTGACTGTCATTCCCCCTGTCTCTGTGCCTTATAGTTCATCATCTCATGCCTCATGGCAAGGGTCAGTAATGTGATCACTTATTAGGAATGAGATGGTGAGATGATGATGAACTGTAAAGCATGGGATCCGCATAATTGCAGTATCACAATACATTAGTTTTCCTTTGATCCTAGCATACGTTTTTCATCATAGCATGTGGTGGCTTCATTTCTATATGCAAATCACATGCAAATTCTATTACAAATATTTAAAATATTCCGAATGGGTTGAAGTCACACAGCGCTTTATGATCATTGCTGGTTCTTAGACGCAGTGGCGAGGAAGAGAGACAAGGGCTTAATCTTCCTTTGGACAATCCTAATGAGAACAGGAGCTCTCGGTAGTAGCACCTGGATCTCGCAAGTAAATCTGTAGGCTGTAAACCTTATTAGTAGTCACTTGCGTAAAACCCAACCTTGAGCCTGGAGATCTCTTATCAAATAATGGATCGCGACGTCACTAGAAGCTGAACGAAACCTAATGCTAGGGTTTATTAGATGTCGCTAACAGCCTAGAAGCCATTTCACATTGCTGGGGCAACGAAAGGCAACGTCAAGATATGATTCACCACTTGGTACAAAGGAGGGAGATTGATACATGAAGAAAATGAGTCAGAACTACGGAAATATAATCCTGGACTGACTGCTTCCCTTGCCGGATCTATGCAAACAAACTATCCGCAGGAAAATATTGACCTTTTGTGGATGTGGCTATGTCTGATGAATGGCCTTCTTGTCAATAAGCGTCAACACTTTACTGCGGCAAAGTGAATTTCTCCCGTGTTAAATAGGCTTCCCTCTTAACAGGTATCTCTGTAATTCAGGATGTTTAATTAGTGTCGGTTTTATAATTGTATTACAGATATAAATGCTGCTTTGTGCATTCAGGGCTACAAGGGGATTGTTACTGGGGTATTACATTTCATTGTTATTATTCCTAAGGATGCTTCTTTTTTAGGTTATTCCCATTCATTGATATTTATAATGGATAGGCCATCAATATGGGATTGGTAGAGGGGTCTATATCCACTGAGCAATGTAAAAATAGCTACATGGATGTAATTGAATGAGGCCCAGCTGTGGTACAAATCCATACATACTGTACCTGGTACTACAGAATGGTCGTGAGTAGAGATGAGCACAACTCGAGCATGCTCGGATCCCCTCAAATGTTCTGCATTTGATTACTGGTGGCTGAAGAAGTTGGATACAGCCCTAAGGCTGCCTGGAAAACATGGATACAGCCATAGGCCATAGGCTGTATCTACGTTTCCCAGGACTCCCTAGGGCTGCATTCAACTTCTGCAGCCACCGGTAATCAAATGCCGCTCGCTCGGGTTCAGATTTGCATGTATCGATGCATGTTGTGGTAATAACTTTCGATGAAATACTCCATCTATGGCCATGGTTATCTGCAATACGCATGGTCTCTCTGTTCTATCTGCAATATCTCATTTCACTCATGGTTTGCATGTTTGTTATAATACCTCAGGTACTAGTCCCCTTTGCATGTTCAAAGGGGAAATGTGCTAGGGTTCAGCCAAACTTCCATTACACATTGCTCACTAATTTCTTCCAGGCTGCGGTGTACCCCAGGTTTCTTGTAGGCTCCTCCATGTATGAGTCTACCACCACCCATCTACTTTGGTTTTCTTCCCAGCCCCAGCAGACCTCTCAATGGTACCTCAACAGCCTGCAGAGTTCTTCAAGCTATGCTAGCTCAGCCCAATACTCGCATAATTTGAATCTTAAAGGGGTACTCCAGCGAGGGAGCACTTTTTTGCTGGGACCGGGGAGGAGGTGGCCGAGAGAAAAGACATCCACTCACCTCCCCGGTTCCAGCGGCGGGTCCCGCATCGCGGCGCTCCGGTGCCCAGACGCTTACGGGTGTCTGACGTGGGCCCGAGGCGTGACTTCTCAGGTCCGCTCAGCCACTCAGTGAGGGAGGCGGGATCTGAGCGGACTTGAAACGGATCCCGCCTCCTTCACTGAGTGGCTGAGCGGACCTGAGAAGTCACGCCTCGGGCCCACGTCAGACACCAGGAAGCAGCCAGGAACCGGGGACCAGAGCGCCGCGATGCGGGACCCGCCGGTGGAACCGGGGACCGGAGTGGATGTCTTTTCCCTCGACCACATCCTCCCCGGTCCCAGCAAAATAGTGCCCCCCCCCCGCTGAAGTATCCCTTTAAGGTCAGTTGACCATCTGCTGGTGGACTTGCTTAGTGATGTGTGGACAAGACTCCGCCAAATGGTTCCCCTGAAAGCATGCTAGGCTGTAGTACAATCTCTCTCCAGGCCTCTACTGAAACCTTATCTAGACCTACTGCCACAATATAGAAGCCACCTCTGTCTTCCAGACCCCAGATTAACATTTCAGTCTCCAATACACTGGACAATCCCCCGGCCAAACAGGTCATTATTTAGCAATGTAGTCATATTCTTTGATTACGAGTGAAGATAATTTGCTCTAAATTGTAATTCCTTTATAAGGAAAACATTAGATTTTTGGTTAATATATCAGGATTATGGTGCGTTTACACAGAGAGATTTATCTGACAGATTTTGGAAGCCAAAGCCAGGAATGGGTTTGAAAAGAGGAGAAATCTCAGTCTTTTCTTTATGACCTGTTTCCTGTTTATAGTCTGGTTCTGGCTTTGGCTTCAAAAATCTGTCGGATAAATATCTCTGTGTAAAAGGCACCCTTAGCGTTGAGTGGACTTGATGAACTCTTCAGGTTTGGCAATGTTCTCTGAACGTAAATCGCTATTTGACTTCTGGTGGCTGGAGAGGTTGGATGCAGCCCTAGAGCTGCCAGGATGGCTTGGATACAGCCTATTGCCTAGGGCTGTATCCATGTTTTCCAGGACCCCCCCAGGGCGGCATCTAACTTCTCTAGCCCCCGGGAGTCAAATAGGGATTGTCCAAGTTCAAAGAACGTTGCTGAACCTGAACAGTTTGGCAAGTTTGCTCAACATTAAAGGGGAACTCCGAGTAGAGGTTAAAAAAAAATGAAACTTCTGCAGAAGCATAAAGTATTACTTACCTATCTATCCCAGTTTTGAAACTACCAAAAATCCGTTTGTTTTGGGGGGTTTTGTTCTGTAATGTGTTTCTGTATTTCCTGGTTGAGCAGTTGTACACAGTACTACAGGTTCCAGAATGCAATGCTTTCCCTCAGCTGTTCCATTACAGCCCCCCACCCTGCCCATTCTCCGCCCGAAGCTGTTGCAGAACATCTAGGCTGTGTTCACACATTGCAGTTTTATTGTGTTACTGAAGTATTTGCATTACTTTATAATTTCATTGTGATCCCACCCGCTCAGCACGCTGTATTCTCTACCTGTAACACTGATATTGGAATAAAGAAAATAACTTTTTAAATTATTTTTTTTTCTTTTCATCTCCACGCACATATTAGGATCAAGCATCTTTTATCTTTGAAGTTGATTCCCACAAAAAGGACTTTATCCGATATTATCTTACATGGGATATACTGTTTATGCCTCGTTTTTTTGTGCATTTGAGATTGGCAGTGTTGGCTCTTAGGGCTCTATTCCACCGGACGATTATCGTTAAATCGTTCGAATCTAAACAATAATCGTTCGGTTGAAATGCAGTCAACGACTAACGACCAAACGAGAAATCGTTGATCGCTTTATAAGACCTGGACCTATTTTTATCGTTGCTCGTTCGTAAAACGTTCGCAAATCGTTTGCAGCAGATACGAACGCAATAGCCAAGAAATAGCGAAGGAAAAACTATCGCAAATACGATTATAAGTAACGATTACCGTTCAATGGAAATGAGTGAATGTTTTCAGGTCTTTTGCAATAGCGGTCGTTTGAGATCGTTAATCGTTAACGATTATGCGAACGATAATCGTCCGGTGGAATAGGGCCCTTATCCTCTCTGCTGTTAAGCATTATCTATTTGTGTTACTGCAGCATTTTTGTGCAGATACTGATGTACTGCAATGACACTCCAACATGTGTGAACACAGCCCTAATTTCTCTGTAGACATTTGCACAATCAGCGAAGCTGAAACACCTGCTTCTGGCCAGTCTGAGATGGTGAATCACGCCCTGCCCCCTGTCTGCATCATCAGCCTGTACCTAGCAGACACACACAATGTGAGACAGAGGCATGGAAGATTTGTCTTCTAAGGGGGGAGAGCAGAAGGAGCAGGAGACAGTGTGGATCCGGACAGAGGCCATTTTTTTTTTCACTTCCTGGATTTCTATCTTCTACCAGTGTGGCAGAACCGTACAGATACGGTAATACATTGTATAGACTCATCTATATAACTTTTAATGTACTTTTATTAGAAAACAAGTTTTTCTTATCCGGAGTTCCCCTTTAATCCGGATCACTCCACAGTAAACAAGTAGTGCTAACGTAATTTGGTGTTGTATCACTATATGCACGCATAGACTATGAATTATCAGTGGTTAAGAACGCATTTAGTGGTTATATTTTATTCCAGTGTTACAGAGGTTTATTCTCTAGAAAAAGAAAAATTGTTTTTGGAAATGACTGGTGGGACAGCCGTGGGGTTCAATGTGGTCCCTCTGCATAACTCTCTACATGAGGACAAATATCTGAACACTTAGAATTAATAAAGACATGTCTGCAGTCAGCAAAGAATGTAAATTGTTCCAGGATGGATTTGTGTTTTTTTTTTCTTTATTTTACATATTAACATAATGTGTGCTGAGGAGGTCCGGTCCTTATGCTGCGAATTTTTTGCGAACGACGATTTAAGAACATGTTGTAAGATCAAAATGCATAATGCTGCGTTTACACGTAACAATTATCGTGCAAATTTGCATGATAACGATTGAATTTGAACGATAATCGTACGTGTAAACGCAGCGAACGATCAAGCAACAAACGAGAAATCGTTCATTTTGATCTTTGAACATGTTCTGTAATCGTCGTTCGCAAAAAAATCGCAGATCATTCTGTGTAAACATTCGTTCACCAATTTAACCTATGTGCGAGATAGGCTTAAGCGATCGCAAAACGATTTTTCCATAGGATGTATCGTTCCGTCTAAACGCTGATCAGCATTACTTAATTGATCAGGGGGGTGAGCTGCTAAAAGTAAATCTGATTGTCGAGCCAACAGATAGAAATAACATGCTACATTTACAGTGTAATCACTCAAGAGGATGACTAATTCACTAGCATGGAGGCAGCTGTTAGCAGAAAGCAGCATGTAAGTAATGAGATAACAATCTATGGAAGACTGGACATTATGTGTAACACATTTCTAGCAAGGTAATGTCCTTCGTCAGACATATTGAACGTGTGCTTTATTTTCTGGAAGAGACAGGACTAATGTAGCAATCATCGGTCCCATTTGTATCAATGTAATGGAAGGATTACCCAGGTCCTGAAGAAGAGTCCTGACTTATGCTAAGTTTACACGAGTCGATTATTGGCCCGATTGTACGATTAACGATTTCGAAGTAACGTTTTTTTGTTTTTATAACGATCAGTGCTTAGACGGTACGATATATCGTATGGGAAAATCTTTTTGCGATCGCCCGGCCCGCCCGCAGCCCGCAGCCCACTGCACCGCTCCGATCGCCCCCCCCCGCCGCTCCGATCACCCCCCCGCTGCCGCTCCGATCGCCACCCCCGCCGCCGCTGCTCCGATCGCCACCCCCGCCGATCCGATCGCCCCCCCCCCACTGCCGCTCCGATCGCCGCCGCTCCGATCGCCCCCACCACCCCGGCATACGTTGCCTGCTCCGCGTAGCAGGTCTTCAAATCCCCGACTCACCTCTTCAGCGCATTGATTGGCTGCAAAGATGAGCTGCGAATTTCAAACGGCACCTCTTCAGCCAATCAGTGCTGCCTTGCATTGATTGGCTGAAGAGGGTAGTCGGGAATTTCAAACGGCTCCCCTTCAGCCAATCAGTGCTGAAGAGGAGCCGATTTGAAAAGAGCATAGATCCCAGTCTTTCCTTTATGACCTGATCCCTGTTTACAGTCTGTTCCTGGTTTGGGCTTCAAAGATCTGTCAGATAAATCTGTCTGTGTAAACACACCATTACCCTCCGGTACTCATCTTTGACAGATCACCAGTTATATCACATACAAGGGTTGCAATGTGATAAGCTGGTAATGCTGGACATTAGATCCGAAAATCAATATGGCTACTCCAAAAAGAGAATTTTGTTATATATAGGGTGCAACAATTGCAATTTCATGTTAAAGGGACAATATTTGTCACATTCTTATACAGGTAAAAGGCTTAATATTTCACGTGGATACACCATACATGTGGATCTTGGGGTGTAAAGTCAACAGAAGACTTTTTTTTTTTTTAGCTTACATAAGGAGCTTTTAAAATTGGGTCATATGGCAAGGAAAGATTAAAAGTGGACCTGTCATCGGGTTTTATGGTACAAAGCAAGGCCATGGCTGGATAGGAATTTTGACCCTAAATTTACATATATCTTTAATAGGACAAATAGGCCCTGAAGGCCACTGGCCATTTCCCACTAGGGCCAAGCACAGTTTGGCCCCTTTAGTTTTCCATGCTTTTCTTGCTGATAGTTACCTCCTTTACCCCATGATTGACAGTCACTCGGCTGTACTGTAATCCCTCCCTATTCTGTGTAATCCTGCTCAATTACCATAGAGCAATGCAGATAGAAGTGAAGGGTAACAAATAAGGGACCTGAACTCTACTGTGCTCTATTAGCCGTGGAAAATGCCCAATGGCCAAAACTTAATTTCCATATTGTTTAAAACTGATACCTCAATATCAATTTAGTCATGAATGGTATGTACACATTAGGGGTTAATAGTCCTATCTAGCCATTGCATTACTTTATACTATAAAAAGCCAATGACATGTCCACTTGTAGACTGGCTGCAAATCACAAAATATTGGTCATCATGATCTAAGCCCAAGATGCTGTTACTCATTGAAATATTACAGCTCAGTTTAGGTGAGAAAATATTGGAATGTTTTACTGTACTAGGTTGGGCTCACATACAGTGGGGAAAAAAGTATTTAGTCAGTCACCAATAGTGCAAGTTCTCCCACTTAAAAAGATGAGAGGCGTCTGTAATTTACATCATAGGTAGACCTCAACTATGAGAGACAAAATGAGAAAACAAATCCCAAAAATCACATTGTCTGATTTTGTAAGAATATATTTGCAAATTATGGTGGAAAATAAGTATTTGGTCACCTACAAACAATCAAGATTTCTGGCTCTCACAGACCTGTAACTTCTTCTTTAAGAGTCTCCTCTTTCCTCCACTCATTACCTGTAGTAATGGCACCTGTTTAAATTTGTTATCAGTATAAAAAGACACCTGTGCACACCCTCAAACAGTCAGACTCCAAACTCCACTATGGTGAAGACCAAAGAGCTGTCAAAGGACACCAGAAACAAAATTGTAGCCCTGCACCAGGCTGGGAAGACTGAATCTGCAATAGGCAACCAGCTTGGAGTGAAGAAATCAACTGTGGGAGCAATAATTAGAAAATGGAAGACAAACAAGACCACTGATAATCTCCCTCGATCTGGGGCTCCACGCAAAATCTCACCCCGTGGGGTCAAAATGATCACAAGAACGGTGAGCAAAAATCTCAGAACCACGCGGGGGGACCTAGTGAATGAACTGCAGAGAGCTGGGACCAATGTAACAAAGCCTACCATCAGTAACACACTACGCCGCCAGGGACTCGTAGGACCAGTACATGTCCGGGCCCGTCTGAAGTTTGCTAGAGAGCATTTGGATGATCCAGAAGAGTATTGGGAGAATGTGCTATGGTCTGATGAACCCAAAGTGGAACTGTTTGGTAGAAACACAACTTGTCGTGTTTGGAGGAAAAAGAATGCTGAGTTGCATCCATCAAACACCATACCTACTGTGAAGCATGGGGGTGGAAACATCATGCTTTGGGGCTGTTTCTCTGCAAAGGGGCCAGGACGACTGATCCGGGTACATGAAAGAATGAATGGGGCCATGTATCGTGTGATTTTGAGTGCAAACCTCCTACCATCAGCAAGGGCATTGAAGATGAAACGTGGCTGGGTCTTTCAACATGACAATCATCCAAAGCACACCGCCAGGGCAACGAAGGAGTTGCTTCCTAAGAAGCATTTCAAGGTCCTGGAGTGGCCTAGCCAGTCTCTAGATCTCAACCCTATAGAAAACCTTTGGAGGGAGTTGAAAGTCCGTGTTGCCAAGCGACAGCCCCAAAACATCACTGCTCTAGAGGAGATCTGCATGGAGGAATGGGCCAACATACCAACAACAGTGTGTGCCAACCTTGTGAAAACTTACAGAAAACGTTTGACCTCTGTCATTGCCAACAAAGGATATATAACAAAGTAGTGAGATGAAATTTTGTTACTGACCAAATACTTATTTTCCACCGTAATTTGCAAATAAATTCTTACAAAATCAGACAATGTGATTTTCTGGATTTGTTTTCTCATTTTGTCTCCCATAGTTGAGGTCTACATATGGTGTCAATTACAGACGCCTCTCATCTCTTTAAGTGGTGGAACTGCACTATTGGTGACTGACATAATACTTTTTTTCAGGTTGCAGCAGGCTGCACAAACAATTGCTGGCTCCATTGTCAATCCTTTTTATTTCATCATATTTTATTTCATATTTCATAATGATGATAAAATATCCGATCAGTCGACTAACAAGTGATTTCTTCCTTCTCTCCTCATCACTTATTATTATGAACAAGCTTTCTTATAAACGCTCATTTGGCCAATAATCGGCCCATGTAAAGGCCTGCCACCTTATCCTTCCTCCATGCTGTACAATGTACTTTAGAGGGGTTATCTGGGTAACAAAAACAATATTCTAAATGATCCCCCTTCCCAATACCACCCTATGTCTAATATACATGCATATCCTATCTTGCACCCTTTCCCTGTTTTTTTTCTTTCTCATATTTACCCGCTCTGAATGTCTAAATTCATCTTCTTTGTGTCCACTCTGACAACACACTGCTCTCTTATCCCCCTCCCTTTGTAGACACAGGACATGTAATCTCCTCTCTGGGGGCCGGGTTAGCTGTCTATTGACTTGGTAAATCGACCCCCAGAAGACATCATCTGCATCATCTCCATGCACCTGTGCTGCTTCCATAGACTTACATGTGTCCCTGAGCCTAGGTTTTTGTAATATGAAAAAGTTATAGTTTTATCTCTAGCTTGCTATCAGTGAATGCAGGTATATGTACCTGTCTTTGTGTCACAGCGCTGTATTTTGTACAGGTTATGGAAGTTCTTAGAGTCTGGATGGAACTAGAAATTTTCTTATTCACAGTCAGCAAGCAGAGCTCTATACCTACACTACACTCCAGATGCCTATTATGCAGCACATAGCTACACCATGCATGTGTCAGCTCTGCTACATCATCAGCTAGTATGGAATACATATTAGGGTGGTGTGATGCAAAATCAGTGAAAGAAAACAGTCCTGTGTTTACTGTGCAATAGTAATGACAGCAGTGGGCAGGAAGAAAGCTAAGGGGGCGAGTACACAAACGGACCAATCAGGGAGATGCATGATGAAAAATGTACTTTCCTGGCCGGCGCTATATTGGATATAGATCAGCTTTTAGAAAAACCTGTAATTTAGGAATGGCAGCAGCTAGAAAGACAGGATATGGCTCAAAATACTCAGAGGGAGTAAGACCAGCTAATATTTTTTTTTTTTGGCTCTTAGGTGGATACTCCCTTTAACCTTTTTAGATTGTCCACTGCGTAGAAGCACAGACCAACACAAACTCAACAGGTCAGACAGTGGAAAGTTACACTACAGAAAAGACAGAATGGATAGAAATACAAGTATCTATATCACTAAAGGGCAAATTGCCATGAATTGTTCTTGAGTTCTTGAATATCAGATGTTACTGGAATTCCGTAAGAAATGGTGTCACCAATCATTTAAGAAAAAGTGTCATTCTGCTAATGAGAAGTAACATAACTGAATGTCACGTCTCCCCAGAACATATGTGTCAGGATCAGGGGCGGGCTGGGCCGGGGGGCAGGAGGGCATGTGCCCCCCGGGCCGGTCTTCCCCACCAATGAGTGGGCCGCGACCCGCGGCCGACTCTCTGCAGTAGTTGAGACTGAAAGAATAGCGCGGCCGGCCGCCGCGCTATTCCCTCAGTCTCTTCCGGGCCGCCTGCTCCCCCCAGGAGCCGCAGACGTGCTGTACGCAGGCACGTCTGCAGGCACCTACATCAGGTCCCCAGCGGTGACGTCACTTCCCTGACGCGCCGCTGAGGACCTGATAGGAAAGGGAGAGGAGAGGAGCCGCCGCGCTGCAGCAGCAGGGAGAAGCTGCTGCACACTGAAGATCCGGCCCGAGGAAAGGTGAGTTGTTTTTCTTTTTTTTTAAATCCATTAACATGTGGCCACACCGGGGGGGTGGGGGCTATTCTATATTAGGGGGATGCGCAGGGGGGCTATTCTATATTGGGGGGATGCGCAGGGGGCTATTCTATATTGGGGGGATGCACATGGGGGCTAGTCTATGAAGGGGGATGCGCAGGGGGGCTATTCTATGAGGGGTGGATGCACAGGGGGGCTATTCTATATTGGGGGGATGCACAGGGGGGCTATTCTATATTGGGGGGATGCACAGGGGGGCTATTCTATATTGGGGGGATGCACAGGGGGGCTATTCTATATGGGAGGATGCGCAGGGGGGCTATTCTATGAAGGGGGATGCGCAGGGGGGCTATTCTATGAGGGGGGATGCACAGGGGGGCTATTCTATATTGGGGGGATGCACAGGGGGGCTATTCTATGAAGGGGGATGCACAGGGGGGCTATTCTATATTGGGGGGATGCACAGGGGGGCTATTCTATGAGGGGGGATGCACAGGGGGGCTATTCTATATTGGGGGGATGCACAGGGGGGCTATTCTATGAAGGGGGATGCACAGGGGGGCTATTCTATATTGGGGGGATGCACAGGGGGCTATTCTATGAAGGGGGATGCACAGGGGGCTATTCTATGAGGGGGGATGCACAGGGGGGGTATTCTATTAGGGGGGGATGCACAGGGGGCTATTCTATGAGGGGGGATGCACAGGGGGAGCTATTCTATAAGGGGGGGGGGTGCACAGGGGGCTATTCTATGAGGGGGGGATGCACAGGGGGGCTATTCTATGAAGGGGGATGCGCAGGGGGGCTATTCTATGAGGGGGGATGCACAGGGGGGCTATTCTATATGGGAGGATGCGCAGGGGGGCTATTCTATATTGGGGGGATGCACAGGGGGGCTATTCTATGAAGGGGGATGCGCAGGGGGGCTATTCTATGAAGGGGGATGCGCAGGGGGGCTATTCTATGAGGGGGGATGCACAGGGGGGCTATTCTATATTGGGGGGATGCACAGGGGGGCTATTCTATGAAGGGGGATGCGCAGGGGGGCTATTCTATGAAGGGGGATTCGCAGGGGGGCTATTCTATGAGGGGGGATGCACAGGGGGGCTATTCTATATTGGGGGGATGCACAGGGGGGCTATTCTATGAAGGGGGATGCGCAGGGGGGCTATTCTATGAAGGGGGATGCGCAGGGGGGCTATTCTATAAGGGGGATGCACAGGGGGGCTATTCTATATTGGGGGGATGCACAGGGGGAGCTATTCTATAAAGGAGAATGCACAGGGGGGCTATTCTATGAAGGGGGATGCACAGGGGGCTATTCTATATGGGGGGGTGCATGGGGGCTATTCTATATGGGAGGATGCACAGGGAGGTTATTCTATGAGGGGGGGATGCACAGTGGAGCTATTCTATAAGGGGGGATGCACAGGGGAGCTATTCTATAAGGGGGGATGCACAGGGGGGCTATTCTATAAGGGAGAATGCACAGGGGGGCTATTCTATATGGGGGGATGCACAGGGGGAGCTATTCTATATTGGGGGGATGCACAGGGGGGCTATTCTATGAAGGGGGATGCACAGGGGGGCTATTCTATATTGGGGGGATGCACAGGGGGGCTATTCTATGAAGGGGGATGCACAGGGGGGCTATTCTATGAAGGGGGATGCACAGGGGGCTATTCTATGAGGGGGGATGGACAAGGAGGCTATTCTATATGGGGGGGTGCATGGGGGGCTATTCTATGAGGGGGGATGCACAGGGGGATATTCTATTAGGGGGATGCACAGGGGGGCTATTCTATAAAGGAGAATGCACAGGGGGGGTATTCTATTAGGGGGGGATGCACAGGGGGCTATTCTATGAGGGGGGGATGCACAGGGGGAGCTATTCTATAAGGGGGGGTGCACAGGGGGGCTATTCTATGAGGGGGGGATGCACAGGGGGGGCTATTCTATGAAGGGGGATGCACAGGGGGCTATTCTATGAGGGGGGGATGCACAGGGGGCTATTCTATGAGGGGGGATGCACAGGGGGAGCTATTCTATGAGGGGGGGATGCACAGGGGGAGCTATTCTATAAGGGGGATGCACAGGGGGAGCTATTCTATAAGGGGGGATGCACAGGGGGGGCTATTCTATAAAGGAGAATGCACAGGGGGGCTATTCTATGAAGGGGGATGCACAGGGGGCTATTCTATATGGGGGGGTGCATGGGGGCTATTCTATATGGGAGGATGCACAGGGGGGGGTTATTCTATATTGGGGGAATGCACAGGGGGCTATTCTATATGGGGGGATGCACAGGGGGAGCTATTCTATATTGGGGGGATGCACGGGGGGGGGCTATTCTATAAGGGGGGATGCACAGGGGGGCTATTCTATAAGGGAGAATGCACAGGGGGGCTATTCTATATGGGGGGATGCACAGGGGGGCTATTCTATGAGGGGGAATGCACAGGGGGAGCTATTCTATATGGGGGGATGCACAGGGGGGCTATTCTATGAGGGGGGGATGCACAGGGGGAGCTATTCTATGAGGGGGGGGATGCACAGGGGGAGCTATTCTATGAGGGGGATGCACAGGGGGAGCTATTCTATAAAGGAGAACGCACAGGGGGGCTATTCTATGAAGGGGGATGCACAGGGGGCTATTCTATGAGGGGGGATGCACAGGGGGCTATTCTATATGGGGGGATGCACAGGGGGGGCTATTCTATATGGGGAGATGCACAGGGGGGGGCTATTCTAAATGGGGGGATGCACAGGGGGGGGCTATCCTATATGGGGGATGCACAGGTGGGCTTTTCTTTATGGAGAGATGTGCAGCGGGGGGGGGGGCTATTCTATATGGAGAGATGTGCAGCGGGGGGCTATTCTATATGGAGGGATGTATTGATGAGGATGTTGCTGGAGCAAGAAGCCTAAAATGTCTGTCTGACAGATCCCGTGGAGAGGAGTCATGGCCAGAGAAGCCTTCATGATGGCCGGAGCCGGATGGAGAAGAAAAGGAAAAGTGGACGTCTCTTCATGCAGAGAAGACGCTTACTGTGAGTCACTGAATGTAACTGCACTATAATAACTTATAAGGTCTTATAACTTATCAGGGGTGTCAAACTATGTCCCTCCAGATGTTGCAAAACTACAATTCCCGTCATGGTTTATCTGTCCAGTCATGATGGGATTTGTAGTGTTGTAACAACTGGAGGGACGGAGTTTGACAACTGTGTTCTATTGTCAGTGTTCTTATACCGGAGATAGATAGGAGATAGATAGGAGATAGATAGGAGATAGATAGGAGATAGATAGGAGATAGATAGGAGATAGATAGGAGATAGATAGGAGATAGATAGGAGATAGATAGGAGATAGATAGGAGATAGATAGATAGATAGATAGATAGGAGATAGATAGATAGATAGGAGATAGATAGGAGATAGATAGGAGATAGATAGATAGATAGATAGATAGATAGATAGATAGGAGATAGATAGATAGATAGGAGATAGATAGGAGATAGATAGATAGATAGATAGGAGATAGATAGATAGATAGATAGGAGATAGATAGATAGATAGGAGATAGATAGATAGATAGGAGATAGATAGATAGATAGATAGATAGATAGATAGGAGATAGATAGATAGATAGATAGATAGATAGATAGGAGATAGATAGATAGGAGATAGATAGATAGGAGATAGATAGATAGATAGATAGATAGGAGATAGATAGATAGGAGATAGATAGATAGATAGATAGATAGATAGATAGGAGATGGATAGATAGATAGATAGATAGGAGATAGATAGATAGATAGATAGATAGATAGATAGATAGATAGATAGGAGATAGATAGGAGATAGATAGGAGATAGATAGGAGATAGATAGGAGATAGATAGGAGATAGATAGGAGATAGATAGATAGATAGGAGATAGATAGATAGATAGATAGGAGATGGATAGATAGATAGATAGATAGATAGATAGATAGGAGATAGATAGATAGATAGATAGATAGGAGATAGATAGGAGATAGATAGGAGATAGATAGGAGATAGATAGGAGATAGATAGGAGATAGATAGGAGATAGATAGGAGATAGATAGGAGATAGATAGGAGATAGATACCGTGTTTCCCCGAAAGTAGGACCCCCCCGAAAGTAAGGCAGGGTGAGGGTTTCGGGGGGGTCCGCCAATGTAGGGCACCCCCCGATTGTAGAGCAGGGTAGCTGGGAGGGGGGAATGTAAGGCCGCATATGGGTGGGGTCCCTGGGGAAAGTACAGGAACTGCTACGGTACCTCGCTCCATCCAGGAGCCGCCCGTATTCCGCCTTCAGTAAATGGCCTGCGGCGCATCCTGCTGCTCGAGCTGCGATTGGCCAGTCAGCTCGAGCTGCGATTGGCCAGTCAGCCGGCTCGCAGCTGATTGGCCGAACGTCACCTCGTCAGCCCGGTACCGCAGAGGAATCGCGTTGAGACAGAAGAAAGGTAAGGTGTGTATGTGTGTCTGTGGAATGAGAAGGAACAGGGGAAATGGAGGGGAATGAATAAGAAGAAGGATAGGAAAGGAATAAGGAGGAGTGGGAGGAAGCATGAGAAATCCAAAGGATCAAAGAGGAATAAGGGGGAAATGAATGGGGATGTATACAGGAGAGGAATATGGAGGAGCGAGAGGAAGCATGAGAAGTACAGGGGGAATGAGGAGGAATGACAGAAAAAAGGAAGGGGAATGACTAGGAGGAAAAACAGTAGAGGAATTTCCCAATGTAAGGCCTCCCCCGAAAGTAAGGCAGGGTGGGACTTTTGGGAGTAAAATTAATGTAAGACAGGGTCTTACTTTCGGGGAAACACGGTAGATAGATAGATAGATAGGAGATAGATAGATAGATAGATAGATAGGAGATAGATAGGAGATAGATAGATAGATAGATAGATAGATAGATAGATAGATAGATAGGAGATAGATAGATAGATAGGAGATAGATAGGAGATAGATAGATAGATAGATAGGAGATAGATAGATAGATAGATAGGAGATAGATAGATAGATAGATAGATAGATAGATAGATAGATAGGAGATAGATAGATAGATAGATAGGAGATAGATAGATAGATAGATAGATAGATAGATAGATAGGAGATAGATAGATAGATAGATAGGAGATAGATAGATAGGAGATAGATAGATAGGAGATAGATAGATAGATAGATAGATAGGAGATAGATAGATAGATAGGAGATAGATAGATAGATAGATAGATAGATAGATAGATAGATAGGAGATGGATAGATAGATAGATAGATAGATAGATAGATAGATAGATAGATAGGAGATAGATAGGAGATAGATAGGAGATAGATAGATAGATAGGAGATAGATAGATAGATAGATAGATAGATAGGAGATAGATAGATAGATAGGAGATAGATAGGAGATAGATAGATAGATAGGAGATAGATAGATAGATAGATAGATAGATAGATAGATAGATAGATAGGAGATAGATAGATAGATAGATAGATAGATAGATAGATAGATAGGAGATAGATAGATAGATAGATAGGAGATAGATAGATAGATAGATAGATAGGAGATAGATAGATAGATAGATAGGAGATAGATAGATAGATAGATAGATAGGAGATAGATAGATAGGAGATAGATAGATAGGAGATAGATAGATAGATAGATAGATAGATAGATAGGAGATAGATAGATAGGAGATAGATAGATAGATAGATAGATAGATAGATAGATAGGAGATGGATAGATAGATAGATAGATAGATAGATAGATAGGAGATAGATAGATAGATAGATAGATAGATAGGAGATAGATAGATAGATAGATAGATAGATAGATAGATAGATAGGAGATAGATAGATAGATAGATAGATAGGAGATGGATAGATAGATAGATAGATAGGAGATAGATAGATAGATAGATAGATAGATAATAGATAGATAGATAGATAGATAGGAGATAGATAGATAGATAGGAGATAGATAGATAGATAGATAGATAGATAGATAGGAGATGGATAGATAGATAGATAGATAGATAGATAGATAGATAGATAGATAGATAGGAGATAGATAGATAGGGAGATAGATAGATAGATAGATAGATAGATAGATAGATAATAGATAGATAGATAGATAGATAGATAGGAGATAGATAGATAGATAGATAGATAGGAGATAGATAGATAGATAGATAGATAGATAGATAGGAGATGGATAGATAGATAGATAGATAGATAGATAGATAGGAGATAGATAGATAGGAGATAGATAGGAGACAGATAGATAGATAGATAGATAGATAGATAGATATCCAGTAGGAAATAGCTATCTAGCAGTTCATTATGTATCTTTGATTACACATGAGATCACAACCAGCAGACACATTTTAATAATGAGAACCTTCTATGGGGATGATCCTGGTATTTGTACAGTGGATGTTAGTTAGTAATGGCGGTGGTGGTGAAGGGGTTGTGATATTTGTTTCTTTTATACTGGTATTATTGGTCTTGTTATACTGGATCTCAGTTATGGTGTGGTGGTATTAGTTAGTATGGGGTGGTAATGGTTGTGGTCACAGTGACAATATATGTTTCTTATATACTGGTGTATTGGATTTGGTCAGTAACGGTATATTTCTTCTATCCCCTATTAGTTCTGTTCTGGGGTCACATCCACACACTGATCCCCCACAGAACTCTGTATACTGATCTCTCACAAAGCCTCCAGTATACAATACACCAGGAATCCTCCAAGTACAACAGCTGCAAACACTACAACTCCCAGCATTTACTTACAGTCTGCAGCCCTCAGGATATGCTGGGAGTTGTAGTACATCCTCTGATAACAGCTGGTGCTGCAGAGATTCAGGGCTGATGGTTTTAACATGATAAGAGAACCAAAAGGGCATTACAGCACTGATAACAGGGTCACCGGGTACACAGCATGGTACCTTAAGGGTGCATTCACACAGACAGATTTAGCTGACAGATTTTTGAAGCCAAAGCCAGGAATGGAGTTGAAAAGAGGAGAAATCTCAGTTTTTCCTTTATTACCTGTTCTCTGCTTATAGTCTGTTCCTGGCTTTGGCTTCAAACATCGGTCAGATAAATCTCTCTGTTTAAAGGCATCCTAAGGTACTGTGCTGTGCACCTGGAGCTAGGTTCCCTTTAATCCAATAGATGTATATCACAAGGGCTTTTCGTGGCTGGGAACACTGGCCACAATACTATAATTCTGTGGCGCATGTGTAATCTTCCTTTCCCGCACTTATTTGGGGAGGGTAATACCAGGTAAGGGCCAGGGTGGTGGATGGGCCGCTAGCCTGCCAGTCAAGGGCCAGTGCCGTGTGCTTGCCCCCCAGGCTAAAATCTGCCAGCCAGCCCCTGGTCAGGATGGTATCTTTGCGGAGCGTCATGCGTCCCTCTGCTCATGCTGTGCAGCCGAGAAGGTGCTGATTTTCTTGCATTCTGTTTCTGTGTTTTGTTTTGTAGTGTGTGAACACTGGTTTATATGCTCACCTTGAGAGACACACCCGACTTTACCTGCTGAGTTTTGTCTGGCCATGTCAGGGTTAATCTGTGTTCTGGTTCTGCTGTGACTGACAGGTCTTCCTGCCAGTGGATCTGTTTTGTTCTCAGCTGTCTGTGCTTGGAGATCAGGGGGATGGTCCAATTATGTTCTGGATCAGAGCCCTGGCCTCTTATATAACTACCTCAGTCTGGGATATCTTTGCCGGATATTGAGCTTGTCTCTGCCTGGTTCTGTGTTTCTATTTTTGCTCTGTTGATTCTGACCCTGCTTTGCCTTTCTGACCATTCTTGTTTGCTGCCTGCCCCTGACCATACTGCCTGTATATTGACTTTGCCTTCGGATTGTGATTTTGTACTTTTGCTGCCCGTTTGTTGTGACCCGGACTGTTGACCATTCGTTATTGTGTTTTGTCTGTCTGTCTTGTCCTTGTGTCCCACCTAGCCAGCGCAGGGACTGCCGCCCAGTTGCTCGCCGCCATTTTAGGGCGGATTGTGGCAAATAGGTAGAGGACAGTGGGCGGGGCTGAGCTTAGGGCTCACTGTGTTGTCTTGTCCTGCTGTCCGGTTCCTGACAGAATATCCGGCCCAAAAATTTTTTTTACTCCTTACCTGAGGCTAGTATGGACTCAGCACAGGAGTTGTCTGCCCACTTTGAGGGTCTTGCGGCCCTCGTTTCTGAGCTGGCCAAGCAAGTCCAGCTATTGGCCCAGCAGCTACCAGCTACCACTCCTGCCATCCCAGTGGTCACGCTCAAGGAGCCTGACAAGTTTTCAGGGGACCTGAACACATATGTGACATTCAGAGATGCTTGGGTCAGTCACCCCACCCCTAGCTCCCTTGAAGAGGCCATTTCCCTGGCGATTACCATTGATCGCACACTAAGACCACGCCTAGACCACCACTGTGTCGTTAATGTTCCTTCTTCTGTCCCCTCCAAACCTCTGCCTACTATGTTTCGTCCTCTGGTCACCGTGGAGGAACCTCCGGAACTGGGCAAAATTAATAGATCCCTGGCCCGCAAAGAACACAGAAGAAGGAATGGACTCTGTTTTTATTGTGGCGAAAGTGGACACTACATCAGCTCTTGTGCCAAGCGTCCCTCGAGGCCAGATCATCAGCGTCCAGGTGACTACCAGGAGGGTCATCTGGGTGCCCAGGTGGGTGTAGTTAGTGTGTGTCCCGCCGAGGATACCAAGTCTGCTGATTTGTGTAAGGTGGAAATTGGCTCTGTATATCCTGGTGATTGTGCCATATCTGTGTCTTCATGTAATGCTGAAATTGGCTCTGTGTCTGGTACCGATTTGAGCGGTTATGGGAGATCTGTCGGACCAGTTGTCCATCACTTGGAGTCTGATTCTGATGAATGGGAGACGGACGATGAGATCTCTAGCGATGTTGAGACATGTATTGTAAGAGGTCCGTTTCCTCCCAGGTCTGGTTCGTCTGGTGAGGGTCCTGAGGCCCCGCATAAAAGGGGGGGTACTGTCAGGATGGTATCTTTGCGGAGCGTCATGCGTCCCTCTGCTCATGCTGTGCAGCCGAGAAGGTGCTGATTTTCTTGCATTCTGTTTCTGTGTTTTGTTTTGTAGTGTGTGAACACTGGTTTATATGCTCACCTTGAGAGACACACCCGACTTTACCTGCTGAGTTTTGTCTGGCCATGTCAGGGTTAATCTGTGTTCTGGTTCTGCTGTGACTGACAGGTCTTCCTGCCAGTGGATCTGTTTTGTTCTCAGCTGTCTGTGCTTGGAGTTCAGGGGGATGGTCCAATTATGTTCTGGATCAGAACCCTGGCCTCCTATATAACTACCTCAGTCTGGGATATCTTTGCCGGATATTGAGCTTGTCTCTGCCTGGTTCTGTGTTTCTATTTTTGCTCTGTTGATTCTGACCCTGCTTTGCCTTTCTGACCATTCTTGTTTGCTGCCTGCCCCTGACCATACTGCCTGTATATTGACTTTGCCTTCGGATTGTGATTTTGTACTTTTGCTGCCCGTTTGTTGTGACCCGGACTGTTGACCATTCGTTATTGTGTTTTGTCTGTCTGACTTGTCCTTGTGTCCCACCTAGCCAGCGCAGGGACTGCCGCCCAGTTGCTCGCCGCCATTTTAGGGCGGATTGTGGCAAATAGGTAGAGGACAGTGGGCGGGGCTGAGCTTAGGGCTCACTGTGTTGTCTTGTCCTGCTGTCCGGTTCCTAACAATATGATTAAGAAGGATCACATGATTTTATTAGCTCCTACCTAATAAGATCTGAAGCTGACAAGTCACGTTCTCTGGGGTGACACTTATTGTTCAGTGCACACATTTAATGAGCCAAGGTGATGCATCGCAACTGATACAATCTCTTGTCGATGGATTCAACGTATAACCAATAATTAAAGGGGAAATCTGTCAGCTGACAATTTTTTTTCAAAGAGCCAGGGAGACAGTGGCTGAACCTAACTACATGAACCCTTTTTAAAAAAAAAAAAAGTCTGACACCGGACATCTCCTTTATTACTGAGGGGGGTTGTCCATGATTAGAAAAACATGGTTGCAATTCTAGAAATACTTGTCAATAGGATGTGTTGGTAATGTAACTCCACTCTATTCAAGTGAATGGGGCTTGCAATACCAGACACAACCTGTAAATATCTGTGGCATTAGTTTTCAGGCTACACTTCCTGGCTAATGATAGAAGCATAATGGATTGTGTTGGTAACTAGATGGATCGTGGAAAGGTGATGGCAAGGGCTACAGGGACATCGCTAACGAAGTCCGTGCGGCCCTTGTCAAACAATAATCAAACCGTGTAATAGGCTCAGTAAACGAGTGCCAGTCTAGCAGATCGGCACTCTTATACATTATTGTTTGGGCTGCCATAGACCCGTGTAATAGGACCCTTAGTAGTGATTGACAGTTGCCTTCACCAATCACCGTTCCTTTCTGCCAGACTGTGTTCTGTGTGGTCTGGATGTCAGAGGGCTGGTCACTCCCTGGGCCGGGATGCTGACATCTCTAAAGAAGTCCACCTCTGCCCTTGGACGTTGCTTGCGACAGTCTCTTGTAGCTTGATCTGATAGTTTCATATTATATTGTCTTGTTTGGAATTTTGACCATTTGACCTGCGTCTGCATTACTATTGTTTTTTGTGTTTGTCCGTCTTGTCTCATTCTGTGTTTCACACAGTTGTCGCTTGAGGCCGAGTGCAAGACTGGCAAATAGGCAGGGACAGTCTTGGGGGACATAGGGCTAGGGATTCCACTGTTTATCCGTCCTTGTATTCCAGATCCTGGGTTCCCTTACAGCTTTACTCCAAAGACATCTGTTATATTGACACTTCCTCAAATTGATGGAATCCTTTTTGCAGGAAGAAATGATTGGCCCAAGTCCCTAAATCTTTTTTAATTTTGCACCCTAAATGTTGCTGCCATTCTGATGGTGTCTAGGCCCCCTGTACTCACTTCTACCTGGTAACATGCCGACACGCAGGTAATGCCCACTCGGCCAATCACTGGAATTACAAAGGAACATTAAAGGGTAAACCTTTTTCTTTCAAATCAACTGGTTTAGAAAGTTATATAGACTTGTAATTTTCTTCTATTTAAAAATCTCAAGTCTTCCATTACTTATCAGCTGCTGTATGTCCTGAAGGACGTGGTGTATTCTTTCCAGTCTGACACAGTGCTCTCTGCTGACATCTCTGTCCATTTCAGGAAGTGTCCAGAGCAGGAACAACTCCTCATAGAAAACCTCTCCTGCTCTGGACAATTCCTGACAACAGAGAGCACTGTGTCAGACTGGAAAGAATACACCACTTCCTGAAGCACCTACAACAGCTGATAAATACTGGAAGACTGAAGATTGTAACTTCCTGAAACTAGTTGATTTGAAAGAAAAATAGTTTCATTGGAGTACCCCTTGAAAATACAAAGTTCAATAGCGAGGAGGAAGATAAGGACTATAATCAGTAGGGACTTTCCTTCCAACAGAATGATAACCCAGAGGTATAAAGAGGAACATCAGGACTCAAAAATACTAATACAGTGTATTGCATCTATGTAACATATAAAAAGGATCTTGATGACTTCCCCTCTTCTTTAATGGTCTTATTATTGTGAAACATTAGCGGATTATTCAGGCTGCACATATTCCATGAAAGTATTCGCCATAAACTGCTGAAGCCTCCTCTGAAGTGTCTGGGCAGTAAAATGAATACAGAGGATCGCTGCCTCATTGGCATTTGCTTTGCTGCCTGTAAAATTTTTACAGTGTAACTGAGACCGCCGTCTGCCATAAAACCTATAGGATGTGATCACAGTGTAACACTACAGACATGAGGCACACGGCCACACTGACCTACACAGGTTAATCGTGGCTTGTAATGTTTTTGCAGCATATATATATATGGATGGAGTGATCTTATATGGTAAGTTCATACAGGCATTAAAGGGGTACCCTGGTGAAAAAGCTGGTGTCAGAAAGTTATACAGATTTTTATATTTAAAAATCTCAAGTCTTCCACTACTTATCAACTGCTGTATGTCCTGCAGGAAGTGGTGTATTCTTTCCAGTCTGGCACAGTGCTCTCTGCTGCCACCTCTGTCCCTGACAGGAACTGTCCAGAGAAGGAGAGGTTTTCTATGGGGATTTGCTACTGCTCTGGACAGTTCCTAAAACGGACAGAAGTGGCAGCAGAGAGTAGTGTGTCAGACTGGAAATGATACACCACTTCCTGCAGGATATACAGCAGCTTTTAAGTACTGGAAGTATTGAAAAAAGACATCATTTATAAATCAGTATAACTTTCTAACATCAGTTGATTTGAAAATTATTTTTAAATCTGCTGATTTTCTGTATCCAAAATAGAACGTATCACTGCCCAAAACATTGCTGCTATTGACTTTAATGGGAGCATGGAGAACATGCTGAAACTCACTTCTGAACTCCAATTGAAGTCAATGCACTTACAAAATAATGCAGAACATTGTTGCACGCCTCTAATAGTATGTATTGCTCTCTGCAACCTTCCCCTTGTCCCTCCCGGGAGTATTTTCTGAGTCCTACATTATTGTGTATGCTGCACTCCCATATAAATGCCCATGACTTACAGATCAATGAACACTGTTCAGTCTAGTCAGTAGATTTTTCCTCCAGTAAACTTATTTCCTTAGAGCTGCCAATAGACATTGGGCTTTTGTGCCTATAGGTAAATCCAGCCCTGGTTCATGGATTTCTTTCTCACTATCTGCCTGATATACAATCAACTGTGCTCAAAGGAAGCATCATAATGTATATTTTACAGATGGATACGTATGCATTATGAAACCCAGAACAGAAAATTTTATCTGTATTTTTATGTGTATTAGGCTGGGTTCACACTACGTTTTTGCAATCTGTTTTGTTTTTTTTATCCGTTTTTGCAAAAAAAAAAAAAAGTATGGAAAAACGGATGCATTTGTGTACATGTTTGGATCTGTTTTTGCATTGACTTCCATTATAGAAAAGAAATGGATCGAAACGCATCCGTTTTTTTTTTTTATGTACTTAAGAATAAGGTCAGCTACGTTTTTGTGTACATTAAAAAAAAAAAACTGATACGTTTTGATCCTTTTTTTTAAGTCAGTGGAAAAATGGTTCAAAATGGATGCACACAAAAGCATCCGTTTTTTTCCGTCTGTTTTTTCATGGTTTTTTTTTCAAACGGGTGGAAAAAAAAACAGGTTTTCAAAAGCATAGTGTGAACCCAGCCTTAGTATGTTAGTTATGTGTAAAAGTATATCACATTTTACAGATTTCATAATCGTGTTATTTGTTCCGTTGTTCTACTTAATCATTGGAGAAGAAAAATGGTCAATCCATTGTACGATGGACCCCAATGGACCCCTAATAATTCATAGGTCAGAACAAAATAGCTCAATATACTGCATTACTTTTTCCCAGTATTTAGAATGAAACCTATGATGGACATGTCAGATCAATTGGGTGTAAATGCAGGTTAAAGGAGAAAATTTTTATTAAAGCATTGCATTGCCCCCCCAAAAGTTATACAAATCCTCAATATACACTTATTATGGGAAATGTTTATAAAGTTCTTTTTTCCCTGCACTTACTACTGCATCAAGGCTTCACTTCCTGGATAACATAGTGATGTCACTTCCTGGATAAAATGGTGATGTCACTTCCTGGATAACATGGTGATGTCACTTCCTGGATAAAATGGTGATGTCACTTCCTGGATAACATGGTGATGTCACTTCCTGGATAAAATGGTGATGTCACGACCCGACTCCCAGAGCTGTGCGGGCAGTGGCTGCTGGAGAGGATGATGGCAGAGGGATGCTCAGTGTCCCTCCAGTGCCCTGTGTCCCTCAGTGTCCCCCTGACATCATCCTCTCCAGCAGCCACAGCCTGCACAACTCTGGGAGTCGGGTCGTGACATCACCATGTTATCCAGGAAGTGACATCACCATGTTATCCAGGAAGTGACATCACCATGTTATCCAGGAAGTGACATCACCATGTTATCCAGGAAGTGAAGCCTTGATGCAATAGTAAGTGCAGGAAAAAAAAAACCTTTATAAGCATTTCCCGTAATAAGTGTATATTGGTGAGTTGTATAACTTTTGGGGAGCAATACAATACTTTGATAAAATTTTTCACCGGACTTCTCCTTTAAGTCTATATTCACACACAGTATTTTGGTCAATATTTTTCATCCAAAACCAGGTGTTTCAAAATAACGGCCATTATTTGCCAATAAATAGCAACCATCCACTAAATTTCAACACTTTGTGAGCATTTCTGTGATTGTAATCCATTCCTGGTTTTGGTTGCAAAATACTGTGTGAGAACATAGCCTTAGAAAGCCATGAGAATATAATATACAGTGACTTGAGTGGGAGGTGAGGCCCTGCTGGGAGCACTGGGGTGAAGGGACTGTTTTAGCTACTGTTGGAGGACGTCACTGCTGTGACTGTTGGGGAGACACTATTCCTGTAATTACAGCAGGGACATAGGGAACAATGCAGTGATTAGCGGTACATGAGTCTGAGTGACAGCACATGTTACAGAGCGAGGGAGGAGTGAGGGAGCTGGCACATAGACGTACAGAAGAGATGGAGGAAATGTAGTCTGGCACAAGAAACTTGTAGATGGTCTGGCACACAGGAGTGCTAGAGAAAGAATGTGTGTGTTTTTTTTCTTTGTTTTTTTTTTTTTTTTTTTTTTTTGCACCATCCTATTTTTCCTCCTTATATTTTCTTCCCATTAGTGGCTGTTGTTATTCTAATTGACCCTCAGGTATAACATTTCTGCATGGCGCCTATTGCTGTTATAGATGCTGACGTCGGTGTAGTGGCACTATGGGAACACTGGCCCAGATTTACAAAAGCAATTCTTAGTCAGTGTAATCTTAGACTAGACAGTCTAGGAACGCACCACATTTATCAAAGTGTTTTTTGCTGGCGTATTTCCTGACTGTTTCCTCTGTACCTTATTGTATTCTTAGACTGTTTAGTCTACGTTTAGACCAACTGCTATTAGCTTAAAGGGATACTCTTTTTTTTTTCCAAATCAACTGGTGGCAGACAGACAGACTTCTATTTAAAAAAAAAACTTGTCTTCCAGTACTTACCAGCTGCTGTATGTCCTGCAGGAAGTGGTGTATTCTTTCCACTCTGACACAGTGCTCTCTGCTGCCACCTCTGTCTGTGACAGGAACTGTCAAAAGTAGGAGAGTTTGCCTATGGGGGTTTGCTACTGCTGTGGCCAGTTCCTGTTACAGACAGAGGTGGCAGCAGAGCGCACCATGTCAGACTGGAAAGAATACACCACTTCCTGCAGGATCTACATCAACTGATAAGTACTGGAAGACTTGAGATTTTCAAATAGAAGTAATTATTTGAAAGAAATAATTTCTCAACCGAGTCCCCCTTTAAACCCTGCCGGGTTCTTGTGTCAGAATTCTAGTTAAATGTTTGGCATAAGGGGTGATTTACTACGACCAGCACTTCAACCCCCACCAGTGAGCTCTCACACTGGATTTGGCTCAAACCTCTAGATAAATCCAAGTCCACCTTAGGTTGCCCCATGTGGCCGACTCAGAAACGTACACCAGCTCTTCGTAAATATATACAGTGGTGCCTTGGATTACGAGCATAATTCGTTCCGGGACCGTGCTTGTAATCCAAATCCACTCTTATACCAAAGCAAATTTTCCCATAAGAAATCATTGAAATACAGACAATTGGTTCCACACACCCAAAATAATGATTTTATATTCTGAATAAGATATAAAACAAATGAAACAAACAATGAGAAACAGCTGAATATGTGATATTATACGTTACTGTACAGTATAGCAATCAGCATGTGGTGTATAATGTATAGTAACTGCATAACCCTGAAAAAAACAGCCGCAGTAGATGTAGGTGGAGGTGCAGATTCCCATAATGCGGTAGCGTAGGACAACAAGCTAAAATAGAGAAGCAGGACTACTATCAGAGGTCTGTGTGGTCACATGGCTGCAATGGGGGAGGGGTGTGTTTTCAGTATGGACCAATCAGGAAGTTAGAATTACAGAGCTGTGCAGGAGGACAGTGACAAAGACTTTTTTATACAGCAGTGTGAATGGCTGAGTGTAAGTGCAGGCACATTATAGCAGCCGTGTGTATAGCTGAGTGTGAGTGCAGGCACATTATAGCAGCCGTGTGTATAGCTGAGTGTGAGTGCAGGCACATTATAGCAGCAGTGTGTATAGCTGAGTGTGAGTGCAGGCACATTATAGCAGCAGTGTGTACAGCTGAGTGTGAGTAGAGGCAGGAATGGTGAGAATGGGAAACACAAGGGCTGAAAGAGACTGCAGGGAGTGTGAAGGAATGAGTAGGGTATAGGGTGAGCACAGTATAGCAGCACTCTCTGTGCGGTTAGAGAGAGGTTACAGCTATGGAGAGATTACCTCCACAGTCCTGTCCCCTGATGTAAGCCCCAGCCTGAAGTGGATCTGCTATGATTTGGAAGGTGAGGGAGACTTCCTGGTTCAGAGTACAGTGTTGTAGACCCCGCTATGCAGACCATGCCCCTCCCCTTACCACTGTACCATGATATGTAAACATTACTTTGATGGTATATTAGGGTACAGGATGATGGTATATATACATTTATAAATACAATTAACTAAGGAAATCTGGCATATATTTAGACATATAATGAATTCTCTATAGAGGCAATGACATCTATACATCACAGGAAAAATACACAGTATGTGTTATGTAGCCAAAAGTAGACGCAATAATTTTGAAAATGTCACATGATGAAAGCGTTAACCTCGCGCCCTCAGCGGGAATCCATTCAGAGACTCGGCTAATGAGCTTGTAATGGATTTCTCACAGCTCACACATTGGCTCAATGTAAAAATACAATTATTGTGGATGATGGTTTACTGGTTTTTGTGAATGATAGGGAACACAAACGCTGTATGCAATAGCAATAGTGTAGGGCACTGACAGACGGTCCACCATGATATAATGTGGTCTGTGCATACACTAAATGGAGTATAAACACCTTTGAATGTAATTTTTTATTTTTTTTTATTTTTTGTACTTATGGTGTTAACATATTTTCCAATAGGTGTTCTCCATTTTGCTCAATTTCTCTTCTGCAGCCGGCATTCACATATAGGACTGGCGGCTTTGTTTCCAGATCCTCTCACTTCTCTCCTGAACAATCTTCTAAGCTGATTTATAACCAGATTAAGGGGCCTATTCCACAGAGGGATAATCGGCCCGATTGGGGCAATTATCGCTCCGTGGAATAAATACAATGATCAACCAATGACAACGATCATTGGCTGATCGTTGATATAGTTTGGAACCTCTAGGTGTAATAGCGATGCGCGGCCAGCGACTTTACATTACCTATCCAGGCTGCAGGGCTCCTCTTCTCCCCGGGTCCCACGCGCTCTAGCTTCAAAGCGGCCTGTCTGAGCTGACAGGCCGCTCAGCCAATAACAGCCCGGGGCCGCCACGGCCAGTGATTGGCTGAGCGGCCTGTCAGCTGAGACAGGCCGCTCTAAAGCTGGAGCGTGCGGGACCCAGCGAGAAGAGGAGCCCTGCAGCATGGATAGGTATGCATAAAGTTTAAGCAAGGGCTGTAAGGACATCAGTAACAATGTCCATGCAGCACTTGTTAAACGGTAATCGGGCCGTGGAATAGGCCCTTTAAACGCGTGCCGATCTAGCTGATCGGCGCTCGTTTACAGTTATTATCGGGCCCCCATCGGCCCGTGTAATAACACCCTTAGGCTATGTTCCCACTACGTGAACAACTGGCCGTTCCGTGACCCCGGATCATCCCGGCCCGGTCACGGAACGGCCGGTCTTAGCCCGGATCATCCGGCCGCTTGCTTCACTGTGTGAACTGACAGGTCTTTCTGCGGCCGGAATTCACTGAATTCCGGCCGCAGAAAACTGACATGTCACCTTTTTCCGGCACCGCACGGGATCTCGGCCGGAGTGTATACGATGTGTGTACGCTCCAGCCGGGATCCCATTAAAAATAAAGCTATGTCCCACCCCGCAAAACTACGTTCATAGTTCTGCGGCGAGAACTACGGCCGTAGTTTTACGTAGTGTGAACATAGCCCAAGGCTATGTTCCCAAACAGTATATTTGCTCAGTATTTTGCAACCAAAACCAGGAGTGGATTAAAAACTCAAAAAGGCTATGTTCACACACTGTAGAAATTGAGTAGATTTAGTCATTTAGTGGAAAATAACTACCTGTATTTCAAAACAATGGACATAGTTTTCTATGTTTTCAATCCACTCCTGGTTTTGGTTGCAAAATATTGAGCAAAACATTTAAAAAAAAAACAACAACACAGGAGGCAATTTTTTGTGGTGTTTTCACAGCTTTAAAAAATTCTGGGCAAAAAGTTCTATTTGATGGAATCCTGAATGTGTTTTTGGAGTGAAATCAGAAGCCAGGATACCCAGTTCCCATATACAATGGGAGCTCTATTACAGCTGTGCACGTAGCAGAACAATGACATGACTGTGTGCGTTAGGCTTTAACATCAAATTACAGGATATCTCCATATGTATGTAAAAAAAAAACGGAAACCCGGAACTTGGTGAAATGCTATACAAGTAGTGATGACTGTCTATAATAGGGAGTAGTGCAGGTCCCTATGGCCGGATGATCATAGTTCAGCCATGAAATTCTGACAGTAAAAAAATGTGTCAGAATCTGCTTTCTGGTAAAAAGAAACATCTGCTGAGAGAAGCAAATATGGCTCCATTCCCAGGAGAAGTGATTAGCAGCTGTTATTGTGTAAGAGGACTCTCCGCTCCTGTACATAGTATGGCATGCTATTAATATCTATAGCTTACAGCTCATCAACCAGCAGCCACTTCTGCGTCTCTCACGTTGCCGGCGTGTGGGCTGCTTACCGCCATAATGTTGTAGCGATAGGAAAAGATTCAATTGATGGATCAAAATACTAATGATGGCAAAAGATGTGGCTGATGATGAGCTGCAAAGAGGACGTCCATTGGGAACACTCAGAAGAATTAGGCTATGTTCACACGTGCTGGACTGGAATGTTGCAAACCCAACATGTATTACATTACAGGGATGGGGAACCTGCGGCTCTCCAGCTGTTGCAAAACTACAATTCCCACCATTCCTACGCTACAGGATCCTGGACTTCTGTGAACATGACCTTAGGGCTGTGAGGAGAAATACATCCCAACACATTACCTAATGCTGCGTTTACACGGAGCGATAATTCGCCTGATCTTATGATTAACGATTTTGAAGTAACAATTTTTTTTAATAACGATCAGCGTTTAGACGGAACGATATATCGTAGGGAAAAATCGTTTTGCGGTCGTTTAAGCCTATCTTGCACATAGGTAAAATCGGTGAACGACTGTTTACACGGAACGATCTGAAATTTTTTTGCGAACGACCAATGACGATTTGAGAACATGTTCAAAGATCAGCCACCTCCTCCCCGGCCAGATCCCAAAATAGCCCCCCCGCCGGAGTACCCCTTTAAAGGGGGATTTGGGGAGGGATATATAGGTTTGTAAATTACATATATTAAAAAAAAACTCAAGGCTTCCAGTACTTATCAGCTGGTGTATGTCCGGCAGGAAGTGGTATATTCTTTCCAGTGTGACATACCACACCAGTCTAGTCCAGGGGTGCCAAACTCAGGCCCTCCCACTGTTGCAAAACTACAATTCCCATCATGCCTGGAGAGCTGAAGCTTTAGCTTCAGCTCTCCAGGCATGATGGGAATTGTAGTTTTGTAACAGCTAGAGGGCCTGAGTTTGTCACCTGTAGTCTAGTCTATGGCGGTTTCTTATTGCTCTGAACAGTTCCTGTCATGGACAGAGGTGGCAGCAGAGAGCACTGGAAAGAAAAATCTACTTCCTGCAGAGCAGATAGCAGCTGATAAGTACTGGAAGGCTGGAGTTTCTGTTAATAAGTTTATTAATGCGCATAACTTTCTAATACCAGTTGATTTGAAAACATTTTTTTTTTACCCAGAGTGCCCCTTTTAGGAAGCCATGAGACTATCTATAACTTGATTAAAGTTGTCTGAAGATGTGCTTTTTATTATCATTCTTAGGTGTCATAGAGGTGTGGCCATGGCACTTCCCTTTAAAGCGCCTGGGGCTTCCTCTTAAAGTGGTTGTCCAGTGAAAATCTTTTTCTTTAAAATCAACTAATATCAGAAAGTTATATAGATTTGTAATTTACTTCTATTAAAAAATCTCAAGTCTTCCTATACTTATTAGCTGCTGTATGTCCTGCAGGAAATGATGGTTTATTTTCAGTCTGACACAGTGCTCTCTGCTGACATCTCTGTCCGAGACAGGAACTGTCCAGAGCAGGAGAGGTTTTCTATGGGGATTCATAGAAAACTGGGACAGAGTTCCTGTCTTTGCCAGAGGTGGCAGCAGAGAGAACTGTGCCAGACTGAAAATAAACCATCATTTCCTGCAGGACATACAGCAGCTAATAAGTATGGGAAGACTGAATATTTTTTAATAGAAGTAAAATACAAATCTATATAACTTTCTGATATCAGTTGATTTGAAAGAAAAAGATTTTCACTGGACAACCCCTTTAACCTCCTATGGTTACACCCCTGGGTGATGTGTTTCTCAGTTAGTTTCCTATACAGACAGGGGTCCTTGCACTAATACAGACCCTACGATGTTTTGCGTACCAACCTGCAGTGCTTCCATTCTTCCAGGGGAGCATCTCTATAGTTAAGTATTCAATTGAGTAAGTTGCAATTTTTTTTTTCACAATGATAAAAGTATTTAAAAAAACACACAGAGGTACAAAATATCCTAACCCCCCAGCACAGATCTATAATATGGCGGTGTGCTCGAAGTCTTACAAATGCAGGGTGACAAGTGCTAATGGCAGTCATTACAGTATTCATGCCCTTTAATGTCGCTCATTGACTGTTCGATCAATCCCAGCTCGGGGGCTAAGCACTCACCATTCAGCAAACAATCCAATCCTAAATACATGTGCTGAAGTTTTATGCTTTTCTTGATATGTAACAGAGAAAGCCTTCTGCTGCGTGCCTGGACATGGCGGAGACAGAGGTATAATGTAGGTCACCCATGTCTGGATGGTGGACAAGGTCAGAAGGGACTTGGTCAGAACAGTCCAGGCCAGTGGTGTGAAATTTAGGTCCTCCAGCTGTTGCAAAATTACAATTCCCATCATGCCCGGACAGCCAAAGCTTTAGAGTTTTACACCTGTTGTCTAGATGAAGGGAAATTTTTGTAAGGTAAAGGGGTTGTCCAGCGAAAATCTTTTTCTTTCAAATCAACTGCTTTTAGAAAATATAGATTTTTAATTTACATCAATTTAAAAATCTCAATTCTCCCCATACTTATCAGCTGCTGTCCTGCAGGAAGTGGTGTATTCTTTTCAGTCTGACATGGTGCTCTCTGCTGCCACCTCTGTCTGTACTTATCAGGAAAATGCAAAGGATAAAGTAGAGTTTTCATAGATGTGTTACTGAGCCATCACAGAATTCACATGACATGTAAAGGGCCTTTTACACAGGTCGATAATCGTACAATAACTTGATCAAATTTAAAGGGGTATTCCAGGAAAAAACTACTTTTCCCCTATCCACAGGAGGGGGAAAAACGGAGATTTCAGGGCGTCGGACCTTCAAACCCCCCACCAATATCTGTATCGGGACCCCGGCTTCTGTGTAGTGAATAGTGGGTACAGCCACGTGACCCCCGGCTCTATTCATTCCTATGGAGCTGACGGAAAGGTTCAAGTACATAGCTCTTCTGGCGTAATCGTCTCTTTCTGAGTACCATAGGAATGACTAGAGCGACAAGTCACGTGCCGCACCCACGGCTCTATTCATTACATTTCGTGTGATAGCAGACAACAATTAAATGAGAAATCGGTCGGTTAATAGAATTCTGACCTATTTTTATCGTTGATCGTTTGCAAATTGTTTGCGCATCTTTCGTGTAAAAAGTAGGAACGAACGCAGTAGCAACAACAGGATGACTGCAAGAACGATCATAAGCAACAATCATCATTCCGTGTAATTGGGTGAACGATTTCAGGTTGTTTGCCATAGCGGTCGTTTATCATTAACCCTTAGGGGACACAGCCAGTTTTCATTTTTGCGCTTTCATTTTTTCCTCCTTGTGTATATAAAGCCATAGCACTTGCATTTTTCCACCTAGAGACCCAGATGAGTCCTTATTTTTTGCGCCAATAATTGTACTTTGCAATGGCAGACGTAATTTTTAAATATGCTGTGAAACCAGAAAAAAATTATGTGTGGTGAAATTGGAAAAAACAAAAAAAAAATATATATATATGTTCC
Source organism: Dendropsophus ebraccatus (assembly GCF_027789765.1). Taxonomy (NCBI): domain Eukaryota; kingdom Metazoa; phylum Chordata; class Amphibia; order Anura; family Hylidae; genus Dendropsophus; species Dendropsophus ebraccatus. Next base: position 113,553,097 of record NC_091459.1, on the reverse strand, counting down.
TAAAGTTAGTACGATTACAAAGATATGTAATTTTATTTTATTTAATGGCTTTAAAAAAATGTAAATATTAAAAAATATATATACAGTATGTTACTTAAAATTGCTCTATTATCATGCTTATAATACATTTATCCTCGGTCTATGGGGCGTAATTTTTTGCGCCATGATGTTTACTTTCTATCGGTACCTTAATTGCGCAAATGTGACTTTTTGATTGCTTTTTATTACAATTTTTCTAGATTTGATGCGACCAAAAATGCTCAATCCTGCACTTTGGAATTTTTTTCCGCTTATGCAGTTTACCGTGTGAGATCGAGAATGTGATAATTTAATAGTTCAGGTGATTACACACGCGGCGATAGCAAACATGTTTGTTTGTTTGTTTTTTATTTATTTATTTTTACTTATAAAATGGGGATAGGGAAGTGACTTATTTTTTTTTACACACATATTAGAAGTCCCGCTAGGGTTAGGGTTATTGCCCCTGTGGGACTTCTAGTATCACTGCTCTGATCTCTCATTGAGATCTATGCAGTATAGATATACTGCATAGATCCATGAGATTGGTGTTCTACTGCTTTCGTCTGCTGCAGCCGAAAGCAATCGAGTGCTGAGCCGTGATCAGCGCCTTTACAGGGCAGATCCCGGCCCGGAGCAGATGTGGCGATCGCCCCTCCGCGATCACATCGCGGCGGGGCGATCCCCTCACTAGACCACCAGGTATGGGGGACAGCAAATATTTAGATAAAGCTGTCAACTGTCATCTGCATCAAAACGCTGCATATAGCACCCAGGATCGCTGCAGTTCAGATCAGGGTCGCCGCGCCACCCCCCTCTGAACTCTCCTAGCGGCACCAAGGGCATACAGTAACGTCCTGGTGCAGCTAGGGGTTAATCGTCAAATCGCTTTGTGGAATAGGACCCTAAGAGTCCTTTTAGATGAAACTATTTTTAATGATTAGCGATTAACCATAAACGGTTGCAAACGAGATTGTTTATCTTAACCTAAAATCGTTCACCAGATTACACAGAACGATAGTCGTTAGTTAAGATAGTTACTACAATTGCTTACTCCACCTGATCCCAGCAAAAGAAGGAACAATGTGCAATTACACTGAATGCTAAGTGAACAAATGCAGAATTACAGAGAACGAATGTTGAATTACAGCAAACGATTAGCGAGCAATTAGCGAACGATTAACAATGATTTTAGGGTCAGATTAGGGAACGATTTTTCGATCGTTGCCTACAATTATTGTTTAAATTCAAACGATATAACGATTGTCCCTTGTAAAAGGACCCTAAGTCACAGTTCCATTATCCCACTGCTCTTCTTGTGTGTCAGTCCTCACTGTAGTCCTAGAATTTGATTCATGAATAACAAGTATCTCAATGAGCCATAAAAAGCTCCTGCCGGCAGAGGAATGCGGGTGCTGAACTTGAAGTCTGCTGTTTCTTCTCCAAAGGTTACATTATGTAATGTTTCATGTCCTTCTCTATGAATAAAATCATTGACCCGCTTTGTATATTTTATGAAATTATTATTCATTCCAGTTCAGACTGTGCTGTGAAATGAATGAAGTGGGAGAACTGTCCTGAATATTTGATGCTCTATGTATGCTTTATTGTAATGTCGATGGAATTTCTTGTTCCATTATAAAATGCTAAACTGGACTGCCTGGCATCCGGGATGTAGAGGTTCTTAAAGGGATTATCCAGGATTAGAAAAAACAAGGCTGCAGGAAGCACCTGTGCAAACATGGTAAGTATCTCCTAGTTCTCCCATTCTACCTTCGGTGCAGCGGTGAGCAGTAAGACCTTGTTCACACTTGTGTTGCTTGGTGGTAGCTCTCTCCGCTGGTGGCGCCTGCTGGGTTTAGGGGGGCTCTTGGGGTTTGGTCCTGTGCGGTTGCAGGGCCATTCTGTGGCCTCCCTTCCCTGCTTGTGCACGCTTTACTGGGTTGGTGGTCGCTGACCGATACAGTGTTGATTTAGTTTAGGGAGTCATGTGGGCCAGGATACCTGCACGTGGTACATGGGGCAATATGGTTTGATCAAATTATATACCAACATCCTAGTGTTGGTTCTTAAAGGACAAGTGCCATGAAAAACTTTTTCCCAGTAATTGAAGCACATTACAAAGTTATATAACTCTGTAATATGCTTCAATCACCTATCTGCCTCCCTTCCCTGTCTTTTCCCCCATCCACCCCTTACCAGGAAGTGTCCTGACTCACACAGACCTGATTACTGTTGTCACCGTCACCAAGCTCTTCTCTCAGCTCTTTTTCCTGTTACAGCAGCCCCCCCCCCTGCCTTGTCAGGTGACTCAGCTTGCTCAGCTCCCATTGGCTGAACAACTGCAAGCCATCATTTGGACTGGGGAGGGGGGGCTGCTGTAACAGGACCTAGAGCAGCCCTCCTGCTGATGACTCATCCTCACAAGAAGGAGCTGCCTGGTGACGATGACGGCAGTAATCAGGTCTGTCAGGACACTTCCTGGTGGGGGGTGGAGGGGGGAAAAGACAGGGAAGGGAGGCAGATAGGTGATTGAAGCATATTACAGAGTTATATAACTTTCTAATGTGCTTTAATTACTGGGGAAACGTTTTTCATGGCACTTGTCCTTTAAATGTAGCCGAGGGGCATTAGTGGCAGCCATAGGTGTGAGGTGCAGCAGCTTCTTTCCCTCCATGTCCGTATTTTTTACTCTGTGTGTGTGAGTCTCAGGAGCTCAATAACAACAGTGAGAATGCCGTCATCACTCAATGGAACAGAAATGACAACTATACATAAAACCATGCTGTATGTGTCTTTTCACAATAGCTTTTCACATGAAGCCGTCTATCTGTTTGGCCTTCATTTTCCCTCTGTATATGGTAAATTTTCAGAGATGAGTAAACAACAAATGTTAGAATAGTTTGACGAAAATAGAAAGTTTAAAATATATAGATTTAAAGAAGCAGTTTAAAAAAATTTTTATCTGACAAACCCCCACCCCCACCGCGATCTGATACTCACCAGAAGCGATCGGTGTCCCGCGGCGTGGCTTCATTCCAGTTCCCGCAGCCGGAAGTCACTCTCTCCCATAGAGAATGCATTGGAAAGCGTGACTTCCGGCCTTCAATCACAGGAGACAGAAGAGGGGTCACAGGAGCGGGTGACGTGAGCATGCGGTGGATTTAAATGGCACCACAGGACCATTACGGAGCCGCACCGCGGGACACTGATCACCTCTGGTGTGTATCCACGCTAGCGGGCAGCAGAGGGGCAGATAAAAAATTTTGTGAAACGGTCTAAATTAGTGCATAAAGCAATGTACAACAGAAACAGCAAGCAATGAAATTGTTATTGAATATTGTCATTGAATAACAGGTCAGGAAGCTGCAGTCTTCAAGTACAAATAGTGAAAAATGCATCTGAATAAAATAGGGGAATAAATAGGAGAAAAGGAAACATGACAGCAAATCCATAGGGGAAAAACAGTTGAAAGCTGGATGGAGTCATCACCTCATATGTGGCCGAGCGTATAGAGCGGAGACTTCAATATTATGAATGACAAGGTAAGAAGGAAGGATAAACCCTACAATAAAGAATAAGAGACAGGATCAAATAAACAGTGAGACAATTTTTGTTGCAATCCCGTCACAACATAACTTTAAGAAAATCAATAAAAAGATGTGTTCTATAAATTAAAATCCTGGTGAATGGTTTCATTACAGTTGTTGTTCAGGATAAGAAAAAAAATCAAGTCACTGAATCTCACCTGCAATACCAGACATAGACCACAGACAAGTGGGGCGCAGTTTCTAGAAAAAATACTCTTGTTTTTTTTTTTTTTAAATCTTGGACATTTAAAATGCCCTGCTACTGAAAGCTCTGTTTAGTTTCTATAGTAGATTTACACTTGAAATATTATATATATATATATATATATATATATATATATATATATATATATATATATATATAGTTTGTTTTTTCATTGTTTGACTGATATAATCTGTAGCTCAGAGATATTTTAGTGCATAAAACACATTGGCAGAATTTCAGTTAAGCCAGCCATAAATGGGCTATTGTTTAATGATTATATGTGCTTAAACAGAAACAACAGTTGAAGTAATAATAATAATAATAATAATAATAATAATAATAATCATTATTATTATTATCTTCATATAATGGAAACTTATTCCGCAGCATTTTATAATATACAGGTTATTGCCGGGTTCACACTATCTATGACACCGGCTGTCCGGCTGTTCTGTGACATGTCCGTGTCACAGAATGTCCAGTGTAAGTGAAGTTCCTCCTGTAGCGGCCGGATGAACTTTATTTCTTTTGATTCAGAATGCAGGCGCATTGGGATTTGCCTGCATTCCAAATCACCGTAGCAGACAATGTAAAGTGCGTCCGGAGCCGAATAGCAGCCGCACAAAACTGACAAAACTGAGGAAACTCACACGAAGTATACACTCTGGCCAGCATTCCATAGAAGTAAATGCAATTTATTTATTCAATTAATAATGCCCATTGTTGCCAAATCTGCAACAACTGCCATTATTAATTGAATAAATAAATATGTTGTGTGAACTTAGCCTTTATGTACAAACAAAACCAAACAGAACAAAAATAGTAACAAACTTTTCAAGCTAGGTCAGCTAGAACCCTGCTCACAAGAGCTTAGAATCTACGAGGAAAGGTAAATTCTGAATAAAATTAAAAAAAATTATATTTTCATTATCGTACATTGTTTTTAAATGTTGTTTAAGTCGTCCCACCATGTGCTTATATGCCGGGGTGGCTGGTTGGGTCACGTGTTCATGACTATGAGTGTGCATGAGCCTAGAATACATTAGACTGTGACATGACACTACATTCGGATGTTTGTTGTCCCCCATTCAGGACCCTCATTTATTAGCCCAAGCAGACAGATGCTACAACAGCTCACTGTAAAGGACTTAGCAATATAAGGACAGCCCATTTATTTGCCTTAGGTGTTTTATAATTAGAATATTTGCTGCCAGGATCCCACAAAGAGGACACTTATGTGATCAGTATATGGGGAACCTTTAACTAAAGAGACAATCCCTTTAATAAAATTGGATGCCCATAAACAGATAACAGCCTGCAGGGCTGTGAAGAATATCAGATTGCTGTGTAGACCTTGCTGAGCACTATTACAGCAGTATATGGCTTTTATCAGGTTGTAAACTTTACATAGACCTCTGTCTTAAATTAAAAAAAATATAGGCTGCTTCAGCGTAGCCTGTGTATTCACGTAAAATATTTCCAGTAATAAGGTTAGGGGATTGCTATGTATGCAATTGCCTATACTATATTTCTAAAGAGCTTCAGTGCTAGGAATGGCTTTACCACACATGAGTAGAGAAGAGCGAATCTCCCAAGGTTTTTTTTTCAGGTCCTAATAGCCGAATCCGTCAAATTTGTTTTGAATTCACGTCCTGATTTGGATTTGGGTGTGCCAATAGACTTGTATTTGCCTATGCAAAGTATATCCAAGAGCAGAGACTCCTGTCAAAGAGAGAAGTCCCTGCTCCTGTACAGTATGATGAACGGCTACAGAGCATCAGGTCCATTGAACGTAGTGAGCGGAAGCTGTGAATAAAAAAACTTTACCAGAATTTTTTGTAAGATTCATACCTAATTTGCCTTGTGTTGGATTGATTGTTCGCCTCTATACATGTGCTGATCACACGGAGGCAAACGTAGCAATACACAGATCACAAATCTTTATTTATGATCAGTAAATTCACAAATATTTCCATAGACTCAATGAATATCGCCACAATTCCCAGTCATCCATAAGGACCTGGACGCAGAGTTTTGAACAGTAAGAATATAATCTGGCAGTGCGAGAGTTAAGCTACAAATGCACACGAAAACTATTAAGACACATAACATTTCCCTGCACATTCAGACAATAAGAGAGCAAACAGCTTATGACAGGCGTGCCAGATGCCCCCAAGCTCTCCTGCTCATGCGCACTGGCTCCAGCTCCCATCCATGCAGCTCTATAGCTTATCACAGTCCCCCCTCCAGCTGCAACCTCCGTCCCTATTTCCTCTCTTGTATGTTTGACAAATGCAGTCTGAGCGAAGAGCAAGAGAGGCAGGGTAAGGGAGGGGGAGGCAGGGGGTGGGGAGCGCTCGCTGCCCTCCTAGAAGCATTATTTTCCTGCAGCTCCCAGTAGACATCGAGAAGAGAACATTGTTGGGCTTTCCTTATCACTGTGCTGGACCATACAAGATACCAAGAACGATAAGAAAGTCTGAACTGAAGATGCGCTCATCCCAGGGCAAGAGAACTATTTGCCTGTGAGGCAGAACACTCCACCTGCTACAACAAGAGGTAATGGCTCCTAAGTGTATGTTTGCAGATGAATGGGATTTCCATTGAGGATTGCAAGAGGGAGGCAGTGGGCACTGTGCCTTGATGGTGATATAGTGCAGCTGATGGAATGAGTGGTGCCTTGGCTCCTCACCAAGCGTTTTCTTCTTGGCAAGAGTAGACCTAGGATTGAGCACTATGCAATATGTTCATGAGATATAGGTTAGGAAATATGAGAGGCGACCTGAGCTGTGTCCTTGGCATTTTATTAGACTGCTGTCCATGGTGCTGAACCCCCCTCTCTACCTGTGATCCCTGTCCCTCACCCCCACGTCTTATAGATGGCTATACATCTTGGAACTGGCTGTGGAGATGTCACTTGAGAGGTGTCCTTGGTGATTTTATGGCTTTGCTGTCCATGGTGCTGAACCGCTGCTCCATCAAGACCTGTGATGCGTGTCTTCCACCTCACTTCATTGCAGATGGGCTTGTTGATCTACTTAGCCTGGTTTTTTGGCTGGGGATATGCATACTGGAAAGTCACTGGAAGTAAAAAGCAATTTTAGATTTTGGAGCCCTAGTGAATTATTTAGGTCTGTTGGTGTCTAGATGAATTCTTTTCTAAGTAAGAAGCAGATACTACTGAGCAATGTGTATAGAGTGTATTATAGTTGGGAGTGTGAAATATATTTGGGTATTGGGTGCGGATAGATAGATAGATAGATAGGAGATAGATAGATAATCAATTAATAGATAAATAGGAGATAGATAATAGATAGATAGATAATAGATAGATATAAGTAACTAAACATAACCTATTCTGCTGTAACTTATAGTACCAGTTGCAATGAAAGTAACCAAGTATCTATTATACAGTATCATCTTTGTAATCCCTTATATTGGCTTCCCCACTTGTTCTAGTTTTTCACGAATTACAGATTTTCCTTTCCAGTGTCTAAAATATGGATGAAGACGTAATTGGAATGTACTCTCAATGGCGTTTTGCTGTCATTTTAACGTTCTTAGGCTGGCAAATGAGGCAATAAAGCAGGCTTGGCATTTGTATGTTCAGACGGCAGTAGCCCAGGGGAACCGAGATACAATCATTGTGATAACTACATATCCTTAGATTAGGAATTGAGTTGGATCTAGTAAAGAAATTTCTGGGGGAAAATATAATGGGTGGAGGCAAAACATAGGGCATCTCAGTACTGACTGTCGGAGGGGAGATAGAATTGCGTATTTTATAGAATGTAGAATTACAAATTCTAGAGAATTATAGACTTTTACTAAATGGTAGTGCATGTCATCCCATAGGCCGTATACTCCATAGTGGAGGCTTAGGAGAGAAAAAAAATATCAATGGAAATTGTAAATGGACTGGAAAAAAAAAGATATAGAAAAGCAAATAGTAGCTAAGCTTTTATGGCTGTTTGCAGAAGGACACCGGATGTCACCGGCATTATCCATTCATGGTCTTTGCCATTGCCCATTTGCAGATGTGACATCAAGCAGCGACAGCTTTAGAAAAAGCTTAAGCAGCTTCCGGGAGGTGAGGGAATTTAGTAGGTGTGAACCCTACCTTGCCATTCATAGTCAGGCCATTGTGTCGTCTGTAAGCCGGTATACTGGTTTTTATAGGACAACTAGGCGAAAATAGGGAAAATTATTATTTTTTTATTATTATTTATTATGCCTTAAAGGCATGTTACTGTGTTAGCTGCACAAACATTACAATCCGCTTATGTCAGCAAGTTGTACTTTTCTGCAACTATATGCAGAATCTCAATAATCTTAATATACCCGGAGCTCCTTTTTTAAACTCTGATCCCCTTTAGCGTCTCTCCAAATAATTTCCGATAATCATAAAACTTATACGGACTCTGTCAGCTGTGTAAGAGGCATAGAGCTGTATACATTGTCATGGATACAAGGTACATGAAAGAAAACTAAAGGTGCCCCTGACGGAGCTGTTGGTGGGACCAAAACATTTATCTTCCACAGTCAAGTGTCAAAGAGGCGGGGCCATGCTGCTGAAGTGCCACAGCTTGGCTCATGTCCTTGTTCACCTTCTCCCTCTGTTGCATATTGATTCATTTAGAAGGCAGAGTTTAGCTTCAGGCCCTGCTTGGAAATCCCAAACCAGTGTCTGAGGCCAGCGACCTGAACACTGCACTAACAGCTATCTGACATTGTGTACAGCCTTATGCTTCTTAGGGCTGTATTACTTGGCCTGATTAGTAATGTAAATGAGCGCAGATCTACTTGATCGGAGCTTGTTTACGGAGCCTATTACACAGCTGGATAATCGTGCAGCAAAGGCTATATAGATAGATAGATAGATATCTTTAGCGATGTCTGTGCAGCCCTTGCTTTAAGGCTATGTTCACACTACGTAAAAGTGAACACTGCCTCTACTTTAATGGGATCTAACCCGGAGCGTATACACATCGTTTACGCTCCGGCCGGGATCCCGCTTGGCGCCGCAAATAACTGACATGTCAGTTTTCAGCAGCCGCAGTTCAATGAATTGCGGCCGTAGGAAACCCTGTCAGTTCACACAATGAAGCAAGCGGCTGCGGCCGTTTGCTTCATTGTGTGCTGTGGGAAGTTCTGATGCGGGCGTGCGCTGATGCTCTTGTATCAGAACCCTGCGGCCGGAAAGATCATCCGGCCGGTACTTAAGTACCGGCCAGGATGATCCGGGCAGAGACTGGCCGTTCTGTGACCCGGCCGGGTCACGGAACAGCCGGTCTCATACGTAGTGTGAACCATAAAGTGTAAAATAATGAAGTATATACATTATCTCTCCAGGCTCCCTGGTGTCTTCCTGGCTTCTCCCGGCTCCCAGCAGCTGTTGGTGCAACTTCAGAGTTGGTTTCTGAAGTGACAGGACGCTCAGCCAATCATTGGCTGCTGCAGTCCTTCCCCGGCCAGTGATTGGCTGAGCATCCTGTAGCTTCAGAGAGAAGCTCTAAAGTTCCACCGGCAGCTGCATGGAGAAGCCGTGAAGACACTAGGGAACATGGAGAAGTAACGTATATACTCCCCGTGACATAATGTAGCGATGTGAAGTTTGCGGCCGAACATTTTAGATCCTGTATGGCCCATAGTGTATTTGTTTTCTGAATGTAAAATGTGGCAAATTTCTAAATTGCCTTCAATACACATTTGCTTAGCATCTACTCAGTAAGAGGTAAGATTGATTTGTCAGATGGACACATTCTTCGAGCTCTCTTATTGTTAGGGATTAAAGCATGGAGGCGGAATCAATTACACACCAGCTTACATTGTAGACTTGGGAAGGAGGATCCTTGGAGGACAGCTCATGCAGAGTGTAGAGCAGAGCAAATACAAGACAGCCTGCAGAGGTGAATCATATGAGCTGTGTGCATGTGTATAGAGAACATAAGGCTCCCACAGCAAGCTGTAGGGGCTGTAGATGAGAAACTAAGCAGCGTTTTTACAGATCTAGAAGAAAAATGCTTTTCAGATGTGTCCATAGATTTACATATGTATGTTATAGAAAACTACTCTAAATATTCTGTATGTTTCTATATCGCCAATAGGCAAAGTGGGCTATTAAATGAGTGATTAATATAATTAGGGTGATAAATATATAGGCTATAAAATATAGTTTACAATGGACTAAAATACTTCCATACAGTGACAGAATATTACTGCCAAACTAATGCTTTTATTCAGTAAAAAGTAATACTGGGGCACTTATACCGCCATGATGAGTGAATGTCAGCATAAAAAATGGGAAGCACTCACCCAAAAAGTAATTCAAAAATGACATTTCTCATATTTTCAATATGTTGCAGGGAGGGAGAGATCAGGTCAGGCACGCACCTAGCGTGACGACATTTTGTGACGCCTGTCAGTTGACACCAAACAGTCCTCATGCCAGGTGCATGTCTGCACTGATCCCTCCCTTCCTGTGATCTACTAAAAAGAAACACCTCTCTTTACACGTGCACACAGCTCATGTACTTTCCATTTTTAGGCTCACATTTTGGATTGTTATTATCTTGTTGGATGAAGCTCCCCCTAGCTGCCAGGCGATTGTTTGCACATGTTGGTTGGGGATTGCTGTTGCTGGCCCATGTACTACTACAAGATTAATACATACTATAGACCAGGGATGGGGAATCAGGGAAGGTTCCCCATCCCTGCCTTAGACAGTGACTGATTGAGCGACTAAATAATGCTGCCATCAGGGGCGTAGCTAGGATTCAGCAAAAAACTGTAAGGGTCCCCCATCCCCTACACACAACACAATGCACTGCATATAACACAAAATTGACAGGCAGAGCAGAGAGCCAATGGCTGCTTGCTCTGTCAGTCCACTGTATTTAAAGGAGAAGTCCGGCCAAAATAAATTTTTGATATGTTGTTACTTATGAAAAGTTATACAAATTTCTAATGTACATTAATTATGGGAAATGCACATATAGGGCTATTTCGCTTAATTTAGTAGATCAGGAAGTGTTACAATTCTCTCAGATCCAGTGACATCACGACGAAAGGTGTAATTCCTAAGGAGTGTGCAGCAGGGGGCGCTCTCTATATAGAAGTCTATGGGACTTTATTGTTTCTATGGATTTCTATGTAATGTAATGTAGTGTACAGTGCTTTATTGAATGAATACATCTATGGAATACTTTGGGGAGCAAGTGTCCTTGCTCCCCAAAGTATTGCATAAATGTATTCATTCAATACATTAGGATATCACAGTAAGCCCGCCGCATTCCCGCCGCCCGCCGATCCGCCCCATTCCCGCCGATCCGCCGCATATACACTGAACTACAGCTCCCATCATCTGCTTATAGTATGAACAGGTGATGGGAGCTGTAGCTGGGTAATGGATATCACTTGCCTGCGATGCCACTGCTTATGCCACCGGGGGCAGGGGGGAGCTGCTCAGTACACAGCAGCGCTCCCCCCCTCCTCCTCCTTCTTCCGGGAACCTTCCCCCTATAGCACTGCTGACTCCCTGCCTGGCCGCCGCTCTCCGCTCTCATATACCGGCTCCCGATGCTTCCTGGTGTCCGCACTGATGCATCGGGAGCCGGTATGTGTGGGGGGAGAGCGGCAGGGAGTCAGCAGTGCTATAGGGGGAAGGTTCCCGGAAGGAGGAGGAGGGGGGAGCGCTCCTGTGTACTGAGTGGCTCCCCTCTGCGCCCGGCGGCATAAGCAGTGGCATCAGCGGCAAGTGATATCCATAACCCAGCTACAGCTCCCATCACCTGTTCATACTATAAGCAGATGATGGGAGCTGTAGTTCAGTGTATATGTGGCGGATCGGCGGGAGTGCGGCGGGAATGCGGCGGATCGGCGGGAGTGCAGCGGGAATGCGGCGAATCAGCGGGCTTACTGTGATATCCTAATGTATTGAATGAATACATTTATGCAATACTTTGGGGAGCAAGGACACTTGCTCCCCAAAGTATTCCATAGATGTATTCATTCAATAAAGCACTGTACACTACACTACATTACATTACATAGAAATCCATAGAAACTATAAAGTCCCATAGACTTCTATATAGAGAGCGCCCCCTGCTGGACACTCCATAGGAATTACACCTTTCGTCGTGACGTCACTGGATCTGAGAGAATTGTAACACTTCCTGATCTACTAAATTAAGGGAAATAGCCCTATATGTGCATTTCCCATAATTAATGTACATTAGAAATTTGTATAACTTTTCATAAGTAACAACATATCAAAAATGTATTTTGGCCGGACTTCTCCTTTAACTATAAGTGCCCATTAGGAACCCTTATGGATAAATACATAGGTGCAGGAGCAGACTACCTTCTGCTTAACCCCTATGTACTGCAGTGTGTAAGTTACCCAATGTTCAGAAGACAAGGAAATCTTTGCTTTACTGTTGGTGCACTGATAACCCCTGACCTCTGCACAGCAGGCAGTGAGAACAGAGATCAGGGGTTATCAGTGCAGGGAAGCAAAGTTTTTTTTTGTCTCCTGCCTGTTACCCCTTTTTGTGTTGCAGCATGTAAGTAAACATTGGGTCACTTACACACTGCAGTACATAAGGGGTTAAGCAGAGGGACACAGAAGGGTCTCATCTTCTCCCCCGGGCCCCCCTCCTGCACAGGGCCCATAGAAACTGCCTATCCTGCCTCTATGGTAGCAACACCACTGGCTGTCGTATAGTGACTAAGTAATCCCACCATAAAGTCACCAGTTCTGCCATACAGTGACCTGATAATACTGCCATTGACCGAATAATACTGCCATACAGTAAATACACTGTTATATGGGTCTCTAGGGTATAATCATGCTGCAGAACAGACAAAGGATTACAGTTCAGATCAGAAAATGGCAAAAGCCAATAAGCAACAACGAAATCAGATGACTCATGGTCGAATGCAGCCGTTCACCTTCTCTTTCCCCTCCATTTTCCTTAAGCTGTCTTTTAAGCAAGAAGCTGCCTCTTTAGAGTTTGCCACATGGATGTCTTTACCCCCTGTCATGTAGCACATATAAATCCACTTTATATATATATAGCGAATTGGTACAAAGAGGTTTTATATACCACAGCCCTTCACCAACATGTCAGCAGCAGTACCCCATAAAAGACTGAATGCCAATATGGCAAGTATGTGTGCTACCATACACAGTGACAGCAAATATATCTCTATATACAGTGCCAACCAGTTGCCTCCAGAAACAGTGTGTGCCAGGTATGCCCCCATATAGTGACTATTACCTCTGTCCCCGTCAGCACTAAGCTAAGGGTCATACTCACCTCCTCCTGATGTCACATTACATTGAATGGGGAATTACATGTCTGAGAATGAGGCAGACCTATACACCTATACATGATTCGGGTAAGCCGTCTAGGGACTGGGGCCTGGGGTTCCAAGTTCCTGGTGCTGGGATAACCAGACAAAGAACATAATGTAATAAGTGGATGAGAGCAATTGTTTGTGGGAAAACAACCCCTAAATTAGGAGACACCATGTGGCAAGGGCATATGGCGGGCATGATGATAGGATACCAGTGTGAGGGAGAACAGCTCCCAAATACAATAATCTACTTTATAGGAGAGTTTTATCACTTCACTGTGAGGCTATGGTCACTCACTGTATGAACAACAGCCATTGAAGGGAGTGTCAAACAACGTCCGTTGTTGCATCCAAAATTCCATTGCACAATGCACAATGGCCTGAAATAATTGGCATGTCAATTATTTCCATATTTGTAGCGAACACCGGATGTTGTTCAATACATTGTGTGAATGATGGACAATTTTTGCATTAACTTCAGTACAATACTTTTTTTATTACAAGAAAGGCCATTGTTTTCATTGAAAACAATGGCCGTTTTTGGCATTAAAAAAAATATATGTTGTGTGAACATAAAGGTCTCTATACATCTTATACATTTATTGGCCATAAACACCGCTCATGGTGGGTTTGGGCATCGATATTAAGTGTATGGGGCTTTTCTGATCGACCTCCGACAGATGATGTTGGTGAAGATGGGGGTTGGATGTAATGGAAGAAACTCTGCCTGACCCCTTTGTTCTAGGAGAGATAAGCCGTAGTCAGAGCTGGCTGCAGCTTAACCTAACCCCCCCAATAGAGAACACAGGAATGCTGCCTCTTATATGTATTAGCTTGTCTCGGAAATTGCTGATAAAGATGTAAGAGTGAAGCACGCCAATGAAATGTGAGCCACAGGGAACCCAGGGAATCAGGACGCTAAAACATCAGCATTCTCGCCACTTCTGCCTGGCAAAGAGCGGTCTTCATGGGGGGGTGGAGTATTAGTATAGATGGCGTTTTAATCTGATGCCTTTGTGACCTCCTAGGCTGAGCGTTATACAGACGTCCCTATGTGAATGTCACTAGTTACTTAGAGCAAAATCTACTGCGGTAAAGAGTCATATGCTTGTTTACAATAATGACAACTGGAATATGGGAGGTAACCATGGTTACACCGCTGTAGTTTCACTGTTTTATACCTAAAGCAAAGATGGGGAACCTTTGGCCCTCCAACTATTGCAAAACAACAAATCACATCATGCCTGGAGAGCTAAATCTAAAGCTTTGGCTGTCCGGGCATGATGGGAAATGTAGTTTTGCAACAGCTGGAGGGTTGAAGGTTCCCAACTCCTTAACTAAAGCATTACTGGCATTTTAATACTTTTAGGCTATGTTCACACGTTGTAAGACACCGGCTGTTCTGTTCTTTTCAGTCTCACACAGTGCTCTTTGCTGCCATGTCTGTCCATGTGTAACGCCTGGAGTCGTGGATCCACTGAACCGTCACTAGCGATGGCTCAAACCTCACCAGGGGGCGGAGTCTAAGGGGCCGCTGGTTTTCACCAGAGCCCGCCGCAAGGCGGGATGGGCTTGCTGCGGCAGGCGACCCCCAGGTCGCTACCCCTGGCTCGGTTGCTAGTGACAGCTGGCGAGGCGTGGCGGAAGCAGTAGGCAGGAGATAGTGCTGGCAGAGGTCTGTAGGCGTAACCGCAGGTGGCAGGCAGTACTCAGGAACAATAGGAAGGCAGCGGACAGGGGCTAGGGACCTGGTAGCGAACAGGAACAAAGAACAAGGACTGAGGTCAGGAACAACAGGGAGCTGGGCCAAACGCTATGGGAAGCATGAAGAGGCTCCAACACGAGGGACAGGGCATGCTGGGATTTATAGGGAGTGATAGGTGCAAACCTCCAATTAGGGGCGGACTGGCCCTTTAAATCTGAGACAGACGGCGCGCGCGCCCTAGGGGGCGGGGGCGCACCCGCCGGCTGGCACAGATGGAGACAGGAGCCGGGCGAGGTAAGGCGCCCCCCGGGGCCGAACTGGTAGCAGCGCCGGGTCCCTGCACATGGACCCCGGCGGCTGCATGGGGCAGAGAGAGGTTGCGGCGGCGGCCCGGAGCACGGGACGCCGCCGCAGCCGTGACACCATGTCAGGAAAAGGAGAGGTTTCCTATGGGGATTTGCTACTGTTCTGGACAGTTCCTGGCATCAACCAGTTTCAGAAAGATATACAGATTTGTAATTTACGTCTATTTAACAATCTTAAGTCTTCCAGTACTTATCAGCTGCTGTGTGAAGAAAACACCACTTCCTGCAGGACATACAACAGCTGATAAGTACTGGAATACTTGAGATTTTTAAATAGAAGTCAATTACAAATCTATATAACTTTCTGAATCCAGATGATTTCAAAGAAAAAGATTTTCGAAGGAGTACCCCTTTAAATATATACAGGAAATGCAGGAAATAACAGAGTAAATGAACTATAGAAAGAGAAGGGTAAGAAACTAATTTTGTATTTTCTTGAACCTTACAATAAAACCAGCTAGCCAAAACTCTGTTGTATTGCTAATAATTCTATCTGGCCGGGTGGCAGCTACAGGCTCATCTGTACGGCATGCTAAGTGCCACTTCTTTATTCTACTGCTATAATGAATGAGGCATTTTTTCAGATTTACTTTACTACTTATCACCTCATTCATTTGGTCCCTGGAGGTTCGCACCACCGACTGGTAATTGCTTAAAGTCGAAAGAAAAATAGAGGCGGAATGTTCCCCCTGAAGTATTACAATGTATTAATGGGGTTGTGCAGGACTATAGAATAAATCTCACGTTACGGAACATTCTGTCATTTCCTATTGTACTGTATGTTACAAGTCGCTCTATGTCCGCTGATCCCTGGGACCTCAGCTGTGAGAGGAAGATTTATTTATCTACAGACAATTCTGTTGTCTCATTGAAAGTAAATAATTGTAGAGCTACCAGGATATCCAGGATCTAGAACATTGTCCTACCTCCATGTATCCTTCTCCATTAGCTGGGACCACAGGTACTACATGTGCATAGAAATACATATCACCAGTTCATCTTTTCAATGGAGACTGTATCCCTTCTGATACTAAGCAACAGAGAGGTCCCCTTTAATTTTTTTTTTCATTAAAGGAGAAGTCCAGCGAAGATTTTTTATTAAAGAATTATATTGCCCCCCAAAAGTTATACAAATCACCAATATACACTTATTACAAGAAATGCTTCCTTATTTCCCTGCACTTACTGCTGCATCAAGGCTTCACTTCCTGGATAAAATGGTGATGTCACGACCCGACTCCCAAAGCTGTGCGGGCTGTGGCTGCTGGAGAGGATGATGGCAGGGGGACACTGAGGGACACAGGACATTGGAGGGACACTGAGCATCCCTCTACCATCATCCTCTCCAGCAGCCACAGCCTGCACAGCTCTGGGAATCAGGTCGTGACATCACCATTTTATCCAGGAAGTGACATCACCATGTTATCCAGGAAGTGACATCACCATGTTATCCAGGAAGTGAAGCCTTGATGCAATAGTAAGTGCAGGGGAAAAAGCCCTTTATGTGCATTTCCTGTAATAAGTGTATAATGGCAATTTGTATAACTTTTGGGGGGCAATACAATACTTTTATAAAATTTTTCGCCAAACTTCTCCTTTTAATATTTAGTTTATTTTATTAGGGAGATTTACAAATCTGATTTGCTTTCTGGCACCAGCTGATTTAAATAAAAAAAATTGTGGAGTACCCGTTTGAAGGGGAACTCGTTGAAAGTGCACCTCTTAGTGAATTCAGCAGCGGGAAAGGGGGCGGGGCCTAATTTAAATCGTGATAAATCCCTCTATCTTAGTATGTAGCAAACAAACACTTATTTTGCAATATGACTTTCTTTATAATGTAGGTCAATGAGAAAAGACCCTGGTGTACCGCAGTGTAATGCAGCGTGAACTTAGCCTATTAAGTCTTTCTTGCTACATTTCTTGCTACATTATATTTACTATTTGGCTATAATTTTTAATCAATGGTCAAATGGGCGGGAACTTTATTTAAATATGAGGTATGAAGGAGGCTGGGGGGTGGGAATAATGACTGAGTGATTCTGAAGCTCCTAATCTTAGGGCCCTATTACACCAACAGACTATCTGACAGATTTTTGTAAGCCAAAGCCAGGAGTGGATTTGAAAAAACAATGAATCTCAGTCTTTCCTTTATGACCTGTTCTCTGTTTATAGTCCATTCCTGGCTTTGGCTCAAAAAAATCTGTCAGATAATCTGTTGGTGTAATAGTACCCTTACCCTGGAGCCTAGCATTCAAGAAAGTTTCCACCTCTCGGACTGTTAGTGATATATGG
Source organism: Dendropsophus ebraccatus (assembly GCF_027789765.1). Taxonomy (NCBI): domain Eukaryota; kingdom Metazoa; phylum Chordata; class Amphibia; order Anura; family Hylidae; genus Dendropsophus; species Dendropsophus ebraccatus. The sequence goes on along the minus strand of NC_091459.1, from coordinate 113,535,562 downwards.
GGCTACGCTATTCCTCTAAGGCGGGGTTCACACTATGTATGACAGCGGCCGTCCTGTCACATGGCCGTGTCACAGAACGGCCGCTGTCAGTGAAGTTCATCCCGGCCGATACTGCATTCTGCTTCCAGCCACAAGAGGCCGCTATCTTCTCCAGCGCTCTGGCACACGAGTGAGTGAGAAGGGAACAGAGAAGGGGAGATGTGCAGCATGCAGCGAGTATGTCTTTTTATTTATTTATTTTCAACTTTTATGGTGAGGAAATAGTGATGATTTCCTTCAGTTTCCTGAAAGTCTTCCTAAGTATTTTCTGACCGTAAAAACTGACACAGATGTGTGCACGAGGCCTTAATCAGATGAAATAAAGCCTTATAGTCCTCACTAAGATTCACAAAATAATAGTCTTCCTAAAATAATACATTTTACAGGGGGACCTGTGCCCACTAGGACGCTGTCAGCAGATTAGATTCTTCTAACCTGCAGATAGTTCCCCTTTAACCCCCAGACGACCCAGGATGTAACTGCATGTCCTGGTGTCGCTAGGGGTGTTCAAAGGGGGGGGGGGGGCGCGCAGCGACCGCAGCTATTAGCGGGCACGGTCTGATTGCCATGCCCGCTAGTTAGGCATTTAGATGCAACTGTCAAAGTTGACAGCTGCATCTAAATAACTTTTTTCCCCTATCCATGGTGGTTTAGTGGCGGGACCGCCCCCCCCCCCCCCACGAGGCATTGCGGAGGAGTGGTCCCTGCATCCCGCCTGACGTATATCTATACTGCATAGATTTCAATGAGAGATCAGTGTAGACATAGGGGGACTTCTAGTATGTGTGTAAAAAAAAAAGGAATGTTTTTTTTTTTATTAATAAAAAATCCCCTCTCCTAATAAAAGTATGAATCACCCCTCTTTTCCAATTTTATAAATAAATAAACATGTTTGGTATCACTGCTTGCATATTCGCCTGAACTATTAAATTATCAGACTCATGATTTCACACGGTAAACGGCGTAAGCGTCAAAAAATTCCAAAGTGCAAAATTGTGCATTTTTGGTCGCATCAAATCCAGAAAAACTGTGATAAAAAGCGATTAAAAAGTCGATTAGGGACAATCAAGTTACCGATAGAAAGTACACATCATGACACAAAAATTGATACCTCACACAGCCCCATAGACCAAAGGATAAAAGCGCTACAGGCATGGGAATAGAGAGATTTTAAGGAACATATATTTTTTTAAAAGGTTTTAATTTTTTAAAAGCCATCAAATAAAATAGATGTTATGCAAGTTACATATCGTCGTAATCGTACTGACTAGAGGAATATAGATAACATGTCAGTTTTACCCAAGGGTGAATGACGTAACCCCCCCGCCCCCCCCCCCCCACACCAAAAAAGTGTTTGTTTTTTTTTCTCCGCGCATTTCTTTCTGGTTTCATGACATATTTAAGGCAAAAATAATGTCTGTCATTGCAAAGTACATTTAGCGGCCCCAAAAATAAGGGCTTATCTGGGTCTCTAGGTGGAAAAATGCATGCGCTTTTGCCTTATATACACAAGGAGAAAAAAACTAAAGCGCAAAAATGAAAATTGTTCGGTTCTTCTAAGGGTTAATGGCTAACCGTAACAAAGGTAATGATGTTAGGCAGCAAGCTTTCACGATCCCTTAGGTCTCTTCATCAGACACGATTACCATGATTAATATGCCTGATGAAGAGACCTGATGTGAGTATTCTGGAGAGCTTGCTGCTGAATATCATTACTTTTGGCTTAGTAAATCAGTTTAATGCACCATAATTGTAATATCATTATTCTCGTACTTATATATGACATAAATGGTGTTTGGGCAGCATTCAGAATGTCTTTATGTTGGTATTACAGGAAGAATCCAGGTCACAGTGTCACGTTTATGTTACCTTTTACAGGATTTATTATTTGTTGCTATCAACATATCAGGGATATCAAAAGGATAACAAAGTACTGACCATAGTCATGTACAAGATTATTACAATGACATGTATGGCAATAGCCAGAAGTAATCAGTAAAGAGGCCTAAACCTCACTTTTATAGACTCTGCTCCGCTCCAACAAAAGATTGTCTGATCACAGACAACCTATGTGATGTAAGAGTAGTCTCATTGCCTGCTTGTTTCTCCTGCCATTGGTTTCATCAGGGGAAATGCAGAATTAATCTCACCCAAATGGATATAGGGTCACTGGTTAGTTTGGTGCACCCATATTTCCTCCCCTGGGTAACATGCGCCTTCTGAATTAAGTCCTGCCCTCGCCTGGCTTCTTTGCCTTGCCGCGTCATATGACTGCCCTGGGGGGCGCTGGGTCAACCTTCAGTGCACCAAACCACATTATTCATAGTTTGTAGTCGTAGTCAGGTCGTATGAACATATTTCTTTATTGCATGTATTGGTACATTCACTTTAACACACTTTACTGTGATTTGTATCCTGGGTTAAAATTAATGCAGTGAATTCAATGATTCAGGATGATGATAATGAATAAGGCAATAATATTATCCCGCTTGACTTGAAATATGACTCAAGACAAGTGACCTAATATTGGGGTTATGCTAACTAAATGTGTCTGTCATATATACCAGATCTGTTACCCAGTCACTGTGAAACATATTGTTAGATGCAAATAATTTTTATGTGGCTATAGCTGTTGCTATGGAAAGTTGGATGTCAGCCAATTTTTTATCTATGGAATTTCAAGCAGTGATTTAAATTTTAGTCATGTTTTTTTAACATATATTGGTACCTACTATAATAGAAAATCTATATTTCAGTATTTTTATTCTTTAAAGGGGCTTAGAAAAAACATGGCTGCATTCTTTCAGAAACAGCACCACTCCTATCATCAATTTGGGTGTGCAGCTTAGGTTCATAAAAATAAATGGAACTAAACTATAATCATACCTCCCAAGTGTTCCTCTTTTGGAGGGACAGTCCCTACTTTTGAGCCAAGTCCCTCTGTCCCTCTTTGCCCCTTACATGTTGTAACGCCTGGAGTAGTGGATCCACTGAGCCGACACTAGCGATGGCACTAAACCACACCAGGGAGCGGAGTCTAAGGGGCCGCTGGTTCTCACCAGAGCCCGCCGCAAGGCGGGATGGGCTTGCTGCGGCAGGCGACCCCCAGGTCGCTACCCCTGGTTTGGTTGCTAGTGACAGCAGGCGAGGCGAGGCAGGAGCAGTAGGCAGGAGATGGTGCTGGCAGAGGTCTGTAGGCGTAACCGCAGGTGACAGGCTGAACACAGGAGCAATAGTGTGACAGAGGAGCAGGAACCAGGAACAAGGACTAGGGACCAGGTAGCGGACAGGAATCAGGAACAAGGACTAGGGACCAGGTAGCGGACAGGAATCAGGAACAACAGGGAGCTGGGCCAAACGCTATGGGAAGCATGTAGAGGCTCCAACACCTGTAGTGGGGCAGGGCTGAAATTTATAGGAAGTGATTAGTGCACCTTCCAATTAGGGGCGGACTGTCCCTTTAAATCTGAGGGCACGGCGGGTGGCAGGAGCGGGGCGAGGTAAGGCGCCCCCCGGGGCCGAACTGGTAGCAGCGCCGGGTCCTTGCACATGGACCCCGGCAGCTGCATGGAGAGGTCGCGGCGGCGGCCCGGAGCACGGGACGCCGCCGTGGCCGTGACACATGTCCCTCTTTTTGACCTAGGAATTAGATTTGCATTAATAAACTTTCTATGTTGCTCTTGAAAGTGTCCGATTCCTTACTATATAATAGACCCAAACTTGCATATCATTCTATCATGTGGTGCATGTTGCATCCTAAAAATTGTTATATTGAGATGAATCATGTGATTATAGCTTCTATCACACATCATGTGCCGGTCCGCAAAATGTCTGTCCGCAGCAGGCCTGAAGGGTTAGCGTCAGATAAGTGTACAGTGCATGAGAGCTGATGGCTCTTTGTCTTCCTATAGTATTCAACTATATCACAAGTAGAGAAGAGCGAACCGGAAGAGGTTCGGGTTCGTATAAACCTGAACTCTGGGTGTCTAATTCCCGCTGTCTGCAGCCTCCGTGAAGAGGGTGGATACAGCTGGAGGACCGCCTGGAAAACTGGGATACAGCCTATGGCTATGGCTGTATCCCAGTTTTCCAGGCAGTCCTCCGGCTCTATCCACCATTTCCACGGAGCGGGCAGACAGCGGGAATCAGAAGCCGATAGTTCAGGTTCATACGAACCCGAACCTCGGCAGGTTCGCTCATCTCTAATCACAATGGGGCAGTTTTTATGGTCTAACCCAGGGGTGTCAAACTCAGGCCCTCCAGCAGTTACAAAACTACAATTCCCATCATGCCTGGACAGCCAAAGCTTTAGCTTTGGCTGTCTAGGCATGATGGGAATTGTAGTTTTGCAACAGCTGGAGGGCCTGAGGTAATCTAACCTCTACCTGTGCACAGTGTGTGAGACTGTCCAGTAAAATGAAAGTTTAAAAAAATATATAAAATAAAGTGGTTTATTTCAGTGAAACCTTTCTGACAGGTCTGACTGATCATTGATGAGATTTCTGCTTAGTGCCACAAATAGAAAATAAACTGTAGTGCCATCAGCTCTGTAAATCACCGCTCTATCCATAATTTTCCACCCCTGATATCAGTAGCAATATAAATCTCGGCACATGGGAAGCAATATTTCAGCTTTAATAGCAGGTGTCAGCAGGAATGGGCACATAATGGGCTAAGTGCAGGAGGTGTAAATGTTCTTTTTTTTTTCTTGCTACTATTTTCATAATTTCATTTTTTTTCATAGAATTAGCACAATATAATTTACATGTAGGAGTCCTAGTATTGTCCTCCTGTCAGGGCTTCTTATATTCGAAGTGATATGTTAACTAGATACGGCTCATTTACATTACTCCTATAAAGGGACCCAGTCAACTAGTGGTTCCTTTAATGCAGGCATGGGGGACCTTCGACCCCCCCCCCCCCCCCCCCAGCTGTTGTAAAACTACAATTCCCATCATGCCTGGACAGCCGAAGCCGTATTGACTCATGGGTACGATTCTTAGAGCTCAAGCACATTGCAGAGCAGTGTGCATGCAGCCAACTGGTGACTTCTTCTGTGCAATAGAAACATAGGCATTTTCACAACATCCATGCGCATTTCATATTAAATTACCCATTTTCCATCTAATCCTTTATTGCAAAAATGTTTACAAGGTCAGTTCTCTAACCAACGTGTTTTGAGTGTATGTACTGCTCTTCATCATGGGATCATACACAAGTATCACGCCCATATTTTAAAATCAAACTGACTAATAACAGCAATTAGTCACAACAGTGTGTATTACTCCATCAAAGCATTGCAATCTTGGTTAACCCTATATTTCCCAGAAGAAAACTCCTATAAACCTATAAGCAATACAGTATTTGGTGAACCATGAAATCAGAGGCATACTTCTATAGGTTTGGACTTGGAGGGAGCAATGATACAGCTGCAATCAGGATGTAAAATTTAACAGGGGCTTTAATCCATAATAAAAGGTTTATTATAAAGTTTAATAACTATAACAGTGTATAATACAGCTGGGTTTTTCCTTTTTTTACCCATTCACATGTGGTGATTTTCGTTCATAAAAAATAATATGAAGCTAAATAACAGGACAAGGCTAAGAGTGGTTTAGGTTCTCAGGCGATAAAAGGTATTGGTTCCATATGAAAGAACAAAACCAGTGGTTTGGTAAATATAGGACACTGGACTGAAATGGTCTGAAACACGTGGAAAATTGGGAAGAAGTGGTCTGGCACAGGTGGGTTGATGGGGAAAGCGGCAAATACTGTTGAATGGCGTAATCTGTTACATAGCAGAATTAGAGAAGGCCTGATCTAATATATAGGAGATTTGGGAAAGGGAATAGCTTGTACGTTAACCACTGCCTTATGGACATGTTTTTAAAGGAAATTTGCTAACCATAAATCATGCTCACAACTGCAGACATGGGCATATACAGTAGTTGATCAGGAGATAAAACAAATGATATCTGTCTCCTATCTGATGGCCGTTTGCATGATTATAAAGTCATGTTTTACTTCCAAGCTCAAGTGTCATATGTTGCTGAGCTGCAGCATGCATGCTTCACCCCCCCCCCCCCCCCCACCATCACCTCTTCCCTGCATAATTGAAATACAAGGCACATTGCTGGATGTCAGGCAATGAGGTGCATGAGGGAGGAGGTGAGCATGCTGCAGCTCAACACTGCTTTTATGACACAAACTTGGAAGGAAAGCTTTGACTTTAGAACTTTGCAAAAAGCCATCAGCTGAGAGGCAGGTATCATTATTTCATCTCCCTATCAGCTATGAGCCCGACATACGCTTTTCTATACTGATCAACCTAAGGGGAGATTTATCAAACCTGGTGTAAAGTGAAACTGGCCCAGTTGCCCCTAGCAACCAATCAGATTCCACTGTTCATTCCTCACAGACTCTTTGGTAAATGAAAGGTGGAATCTGATTGGTTGCTAGGGGCAACCGAGCCAGTTTCACTTTACACCATGTTTGATAAATCTCCCCCCTAGTGTGTGTGTGTGTGTGTGGGGGGGGGGGGGGGGGGGGGGGGGGGGGGACGGACATAAAGGCCTATGGACACATGTAGTGTGTTTAATAGGAATTTTTTGAATAGACATGGCATAAATGTGTATAAAAAAATTACAGATTACCTTAACTAATAAAGCTTTGGCATGATGGGAATTGTAGTTTGGAACAGCTGGAGGGCTGCCAGTTTGGCACCCCTGTTTTGCAATATCATAAACCGTCTGTAATAATTGTGATCTAATATTTGTATCCTTTACAGAACATTATACAAAGACATGGATAAGTCACCCTCCAAACCTTACTCAACCAAGAAGAGAGTAAAAATACATCCCAACACAGTGACGGTGAAATACACGTCCCATTATCCACAACCTGGAGATGAAGGCTATGAAGAAGCCAGTGAAGACAATGGAGGTTTCGTCGAGGAGAATCCGAAGAAAAGGTTACTAGGAGATGCCAAAAAAAAGGGGAGAACCTTCTTTGGGACTATGGATGCCCGACCGAAACAGACGGAAGATCCTGACAATGATCTTGCCCAGCAGTTACAAAGTTTTGCAGACAGTTCTATCTTTCAGTCCAGGAGAATGTGGGCTGTACTATTTGGGTCAGCGTTGGCCCATGGGTGTGTAGCCCTCATCACCAGATTGGTCTCCGACCGCTCCAAAGTGCCCTCACTGGAGTTAATCTTCATCCGTTCCGTTATGCAAGTTTTATCTGTGATCATGGTTTGTTATTATAAGGAGGCTCCATTTGGGCCTCCAGGTTATAGACTACGATTATTCTTCTATGGAGTGTGCAATGTTATTTCCATTACCTGTGCCTACACATCCTTCTCTATTGTTCCACCAAGCAATGGAACCATCATGTGGAGGGCGACCACGACAGTCTTCAGTGCTATACTGGCCTTCCTCTTACTAGACGAACATATGGCAAATGTTGACTTGATCACTGTTGTGAGCAGTGTTTTTGGAGCGTGTTTGGTTATGATTCCAAATATAGTGGATGAAGAAAACTCCTTTCTTGGTGTCTGGAAGGAAGCCTTTGGTTACACCATGACAGTCATGGCTGGCCTCACCACGGCACTGTCAATGATAGTCTACAGGTCTATCAAGGAGAAGGTCAGCATGTGGACTGCTCTTTTTACCTTTGGTTGGACTGGAAGTGTTTGGGGAGCCTGCACTATGTTTATTCTTCAAGAACCAATCATACCCCTGGATGGAGAAACATGGGGCTACCTCCTCGCAATTTGCTTGTGTTCTACTGTAGCGTTCCTTGGTGTCTATTATGCATTGTATAAATTCCATCCGGCTCTGGTCAGCACGGTGCAGCACTTGGAGATTGTAGTGGCCATGATCCTGCAACTTCTTGTGCTGCACATGTTCCCCAGTGTCTACGATGTAATAGGCGGAGCAGTCATCATGGTCAGCGTCTTCGCTTTGGCTGGCTACAAACTCTACCTGGGAAGACGGGGGCGACAAGATTACCAAGAAATTTTGGACTCGCCAATTAAATGAGGCCCAATGTTTTATTCTTGTTGACTGAAATGTGTCTGTAACAGTGTTGCATATTACACATTTCACTGTTGAGATGACCAAACCTGAGATTTACTCCAAAGCCCGGAGACAAACAATAGATACACATAGATTAAGAACATATTTTATTATAATGTATTATTATTATTATTTTTACTCGTTGTGTTATAGTATCATGACTCTCTTTATGACTACTTGAATCTTTTTATGGATGGCTACATAGAGGCAATCGTGGCTACAGTAATGGGCAGACTTGGTTACGTGAATTGTAATAACATGTAGGTCTTTTGTCTGTGTCTGCTAAAGGGTCAGCATAGAAACTACCAGCAATGCCTGCCGCCCTATGTGTTATTGGAGGATCACTAAACAAATCAATTTGACTAATATTATGTTATAAAATTATCCTGTAAGAAGGTAAAAACCCCTATCCATATGCCCTATTGGGATATATGGACAAAATAAGATATTTCTCTAGTAGGTTCACATTGTCTATATAATCTGTAATAGTGTGTAATACCACCTTTCTCCTGAAGTGGCCACTGTGGTGAAATCACTGTCTGGCGATGGACTTCTGTAGTAAAATCAGATCAGCTGCAGTAATACTGTATGGCCACTACACAATTTATGGCGCTGTCTGCTTTCAGATTCATTGACTGTGTAGGGGGGGCACCACAGCTCTGTTAAACAGCTGACTAGCAGGGGCGCCAAAAAATTAGGAAGCCCCCTTTAAACTATTATAAAGGCCTATGAATATAAAGGCACAGCCTAAAGCAATATTGTCACACAGATATGTCAAAAGTGATTATTGGTCAGGGTCTGGATGTTCAGACCCCCCATGGATTACAAGACCGAGAGGGGGGAGAAGCTGCACAAGTCAGACTCCAAAGACTTACTATAGGACTAATGGACACTGGAGATCTGACTGTGACTAATAAAATTTTTCACATTATTGACAACTTCTTTTTAGTCTATGTTCCCACAGCGTCTTTTTTGGTTGCTTTACAGGATGTCATTTTGAGACAGAAATACATCCGTATTATGCAAATTAAAGCTGTTAATTGCATAATACATTTTTATCTTTACTTCAAAATTACGTCTGTCCAAAGAGTCGATAATAGGACGTTGTAGAAACATAGCCTGTGACAGTAACGCTTTGAGGCTCCATGGCCCCTAAGCAAAATCTGTATTACTGACCTCCATGTCCCAGCTCAATTACTGGCCTCTTATGTAGCATAAAGGCTTTGGTGCCCCTCCTTAGGTAACAGGGCTATAGGGGAACTACACCCTCATCACCCCCCATGACTACACCACCATACTCATATAAACAACACCTCTACAGTAACGTTATGTTGATAGGACAACAAGACGATGCCTTAAATTTCCTTTCAAGTAAAAGGTAGAAGAAGGTTCACCATTGACATTTATGTTACATAATTGATACTTTTAAAGACTTTTCTATGAGTTGTTGTTTGACAAGCTGTGTATTGTCTGAGATAGACTGGAACACTGGCAGGGTGCAAACACCTTGTAGCCAAAGTCCAAGGCAGCAGCACTATAAGATTATTTGTGCCAAACCTGTTCAAAGTTTTTACAGTTGCTTTGTTGGGCATAGTGTGTTTTCTGCAGCAGGACATGGGTAAAATATATGGAATCCAATGGAACATGGCTCAGAACTCTGCTATGGGTACAGTAACATTTGCTATGAGTACAGTGTTATAATAAGAACTTGAATACAACTTTGAACTGATATGGAGCTGTAATACGGGTACAGCTTCAGGGCATATTACACCCCCTATATTACAACCATGTGCACCCCCTATATTACACCCTCTACATTACACCCATGTGCACCCACTTACTCTTGTATCTGATATGGGGCATTCAGAGATGTTGATGCACACCGGACAGGATAGTTTTGGAGGCAGTCAGATGCCCAGCAAGTATCGGTCACGTATCATAATATACTTATTCTGTGTGGATCAGTCTGGTGGCTGGAGAAGTTGGATGCAACCCTAGGGAGTCTGAGAAAGCATGAATACAGCCTATGGCCTATGGCTGTATCCATGTTTTCCAGGACTCCCTAGGGCTATATCTAACATCTAACGCTTGGGTTTGGAGAGACCTGAGTGTGCTCTGGATTTGTTCATCTCTAGTCACAACCTCAAGTTTTCAGCCACAACCACAATGTCTCCATCTTCTTTCTGCTCCAACATAGAAGACAAAGTGGCCAATTCTGGCCACCCAACATAACCGATGGCCATTATCCTCTGGATACTTTAATGATGTACATGTCTATGGAGTCAATGGAGCTTCCCCATGGACCCTGTGACAGATGCCGATATAATGTCTGTGGATACTGTCATCAGCCCCATTCTCCTTCTTGGAGACACAACAATAAGCATTTTAGGGTGTCTATAGTGTTGTATAGTCCAGTATCAGGTTGCCATTGTACTTATTCAAAAATATGGTCTTTGCTGTTACATAGAATTTCACATTTTACAAGAAAGTCTTTCTAAAATAGATATGGAGAACTAGTGACCATAATCGGCTTTCTGAAATAGAAAGAATGAAGAGAGTTGAGAGGCCGGTCCGAGGAGGCTGCCGGATGGGAACCACAGATGTTCACTGTCAGTCAGACAGACGTCTACTGGGGACAGTTAGCCGGATTTCTACACTTATATGGTACAATCATTACCACTATGTTAGAAGGAGCAATGATTGGTAGCGTAAAATAAGTATTCACAAAGTGATATATTCCATTACTGAGGAGGATTATGGGCTCATTTCACAATAGCAAGACCTTCTTAGTAAACAGCTTATCTGGGTTAGAGTTAGAAAATCTTTTTTTAACTACCCTACAAGAAAATATAGTTATTCATAGCTTTTTGATTTAGCCGCACCACTCTTGTCCCCAGTTTGTGTATGGTATTGCAGCTTAGCCTCATTGCAGTGAATAGAGAGTTGTAATACCAGAGGATGGATGAGGTACTGTATTTGCAAGGTTTTTCTAAGGCCTTATTCACACGATCAGTAAAGTTGTCCATAATTGCAGATCCGTAAGAACAGCTCAACTTAGAGCACATTGATTTATATTGGGCTATTCACACAGTCTGTTTCAATTTTGATCAGTAATCCGTTCCGTAAAAAAAAAGGACATGCTCTAGTGCAGATTGTGATTGCGGCATGGATTACCAATAGAAGTCTATGGGATCTGTGTTTTTTACAGATGTCACAGATGTCACATCAGTGACGTCCACAAAAAAGACGTATCGAACCTATGCAAACTAGTATTATTCACATTTAACGGAAACAGATGCAATTATGGATGAATTTATATGAAACGCGGCGTAAAAATAGCTGGAGGTTTGGCGGTCCAGAAAAATTACTGAACGTGTGAATGAGGCCTAACCCTAGATAACTATTATTTAATTTTAAATTGCCCTTGATTCCAGAGCACTAAGATAACCCCTTTAAGGGCCCTATTCCACGGGACGATTATCGTTCAGGTTATTGTTAAGATGTTCGAATCTAATCGATAATCGTTCGGTTGAATCGCAGTTAATGATTAACGACCGAACGATAAATCGTTGATCGTTTAATAAGACCTGGACCTATTTTTATCGTTGCTCGTTCGCAAATCGTTCGCATTGAATAAGACGTTGTTCGGTCGTTCGCAGTAGTGACGAACGCAATAGCGACGACAAGACGATTATCGTTCCATGTAAATGGGTAAACGATTTTAGGTCTTTCGCAATATCGTTCGTTTGGATCATTTATTGTTAACGATTATGCGCACGATAATCGTCCCGTGGAATAGGGCCCTTACAGTAGAGAGGGGTCTCCCATTTAGCACCTTGATGAATTAGCTGGAATTCTCAGTCTCAGTCCATGATTTACACAGCGCCTTGATTTCAGTGGACAACATATAAAGATTAAAGGAGAAGTCTCACCAAATTTATAAAATAGAGGAAGGCAGGGGGGTACAGGAAAATAATAAATAACCTAAACTCACCCCTCCCCGTGTCTCCGTTGCTATGCTCCCGCTGACGTTCCCTGAAAGTCTTTCGGCTTGAAACCGGGTACATGATGTACCCAGCTCTTCCAGCTGCAATGCCACTTACCCGGCTGACTGATTGCCCGCTCAGCCACTGAGTGACTGGGGCGGTGTCCTGACAAGTCACTGATTGGCTGCGCGGGCAATCACTGAGCAGGGTGAGTGGCATTGCAGCTGGAAGAGCTGCAGGATATCAGTGACTGTGAACGGAACCCGGGAGCTGTGCTATGGAGCATGAGGATTTGTTTATTTGTTTATTATTTATGGCTGCTGGCCATTACATGCAGGCAAGGAATAAATAGAGGCACAGAACATTCTAGGACTATGCCTGCCCATTACTGTAGTCATATTGGGGAAGATTTATCAAACATGGTCTAAGGTGACACTGGCTCAGTTGCCCCTAGCAACCAATCAGATTCCACTTTTAATACCTCACAGACTCTTTGGAAAATGAAAGATGGAATCTGATTGGTTGCTAGGGGCAACTGAGCCAGTTTCACTTGACACCATGCTTGATAAATCTCCCCCATTGTTTGTATTAAAGGGCATCTCTGGGTAACTTGTGCTGAAGATCCACACTGTTCTATATTTGCTTAACACAATAGTGCAAATAAGCTGCTGCTGGTCTTCCCTTGTCCAGCAGCAGCAGTATGGGGCACATGGGCAGATACATGGGAATGATGTGACATGCTTCTGCCCACCTGCCCCATTTACTGCACTCTGCTCCAGCAGAATCTGGGTGATATCTAGGACCCCATAGCCACCCTGTTATTGGACATTGCTTCAGTGCCAGATTGTGAATACGTCTTGTGTTTATACTAGCATCATGGCTTCCTATCATAGCAGAACCATGACCGTGCCAAAATGTGGACCATGCTTCAATGAAGCTTTAGTATATGCAAATATGAACTGTGAAAAACTCACATAATGCAGCCTATGCGAGATATTGTGGAAACGTCAGAACAAGACATTTTATTTTGGTAGCTATGTCTATGTTTAAAGGGAACCTGTCACTTTTAAAGTGCCGTCCAGTCTGGAGACAACATGTATATACAGCAGGAGGAGCTGATATATTAAATTGTAGGAAAGATTCCAGAACAATTCATATAAATCTTTGCTTATTCTGGGATAAGTAGTGGAGTGGGCAGTCCTACTAAGTGATTGACAGCTCTCCATATGGAAACATATACACTGACAGCTGTCAGTCACTGAGAAGGAGGGCCCACACGACTACTTGGCCCAGAATAAGCAAAGATTTACATGAGTACTCTGAATATTATCTCAAAAAAATATATATTAATCTGCTCAGTTCCTCCTTCTCTCTAACATGCTGCCTTCAGTCTGGACTGCATTTTAATGCTTCAGGCACTCGAAGTAGGATACATCAATACTGGAAGCTATGGTAAACCAATGATCAGGATGCAAATTGATTTTTTTTCCACTTAATTATGCTCAATCACTTAAAGGGGTACTTCACTTAAGAAAAATTTAACACTGTTCAATCCCCACCCATAATCTAAGCTTGTTTGTAATAGAACATGAACTGGGTTGTTTGTCTGCAGCACATCCTGACTTACACCCTGAGGCTTCCTGGTCCACTCTGTCTCCACTCCCCTGTCCTCCCCCTCCCTTCTGAGACCAAAGTCACATGATCTCTGTCTCTTCGGTTGCCAGGCAAGCTGTAACACCTCATCTGTAACCCTACCCACCACTGATATCATACCAATCAGGGAGCACCTGGCCAAGGGGCGGGGAAACAACAGAACAAGGACAGCCTCCTGAGCAGTATAGGGGAATGGAAGAGCATTTCATTTTTTAGGTCTTGGGTGAACCCCCCCCCCCCCACACCCCTTTTTTAAACTAAGATTTATACTAGGCCAACATTAAGTTAAAAAGAAAAAAATTAACTACTGTATGTAGTCTCTGTGGCTCCTCTTCTGGCAATGTCACATCACCATACTCCCGTAGATCAAGTCTTACTGTATGTTCTTAATGACAGAACAAGAAGATAACACATTAAATGTATACCGACCTTAGAGACACGTATTAAGGGAGTTCTCAGTGAGCGAAGCTATAATAATACTTTTCCAGTAATACCATATTTCCTTCTAGAGTGGATGAGCAACATAATAAAAAAAACTGCTAATAATAACTAAGAGATGAGTCAAAGGGCCGGAAATGCCCAAATGCCTGTGGACTGATCTCACTATTAACATTATGTGCACACATGGCTCATGTCATCTCGAAGGGTTTGTCTCATAGAGGCAATAGCTGTCAATTTCCATATTCAGGCATATGGACATCATAGAGGGGTTTCTTGCTTGGGGACCCATTTTATGAGTAAGTAAGAGACCCTATCTGTATACAGTAGGTGGCTCACACTGGGGCTGGCCTGGCCTGTCCATGCATTTACATAAGTAGCCATTCATGAGACATCTCCAGCGTGGGGGCTATTTTTAGATGTGGCCGGGGAGGAGGTGGCTGAAAAAAAAAGATGCCACCTCCTCCCCAGCCACATTTAAAAATAGCCCCTACGCTAGAGTACCCCTTTAACAGCCATCAGCAAAATTATAAAAGTTCTCCAGCTCCAGAATAAAATATGTATTTCTTTATTATGTATCTTCTTATGGCTGGGTTCACACACAGTATATTTCAGTCAGTATTGTGGTCCTCATATTGGAACCAAAACCAGGAGTGGATTAAAAGCACAGAAAGGCTCTGTTCACACAATGTTGAAATTGAGTGGATGGCCGCCATTTAATGGCAAATATTTGCTGTTATTTTAAAACAACGGCTGTTATATTGAAATAATGGCAGTTTTTTACCGTTATATGGCGGCCATCCACTCAATTTCACCATCGTGTGAACAGAGCCTTTCTGTGTTTTCAATCCACTCGAGCATCCATTACAGCTGACAAATCTTTTGCTATTAACTATTAAAATACCATTTCTCTGGCTGTATTAAAGCAATGTACGTTTATGTTTTATTCTGTTCTGTTTTAGATTCTGTTTTTTTCCCTGTTCTCCTTCCAAGCAATGCGCTCTTGAAATGAAAGAGTTAATAATTAACGTTCATGGAAAATCCATACAAGTAGTCTGCCCTGGGAATCGCTCCAGCGCAGAGCACGGTTTTGCATTTTTCATGGACAGTGTTGCTTTGAACATTTTCCATGTGAGCGCATAGCTCTGGGGAGGCTTTCTCATGTCCCCATGCCATGTAGTATTGTTAGTGGGGTAACAGAACCAGGCTCAATGAAGACGCCCAGCTCACTGCCATGGTAGACGGGAACCCATTCTGCCAATGTATTTTTGTACTGTGATGGTGAATGAGTGCCATGTTTGTGTCTATGAGTGTCAATTGCACAATAAAATGTCAACAACATTGTGTACCTGCTGATGTCATTGTGGAGATTTATTCAGAAATCTGTTAGCTGACAGCTATTTCTTGCCGCACCACCTGTTATTCCAGGACTTTACCTTCCACTGGAAGAAAGGATCAGGTATGAAAATTCATTGGGGACCCCTATACACATAACACCACACGCACGTTTATGCACATAATGTTGTCTTCCAGGGGCGGACACAGTCTGCTTAGGCCCCCCCCCCTTAAGCAAACCCGCCACCACACTCCTCCCCCACCCAGGCGCATATAAAACTATGCACATCTATACATGCTCAATTTCTACCTTTCTGGTACTTACCAGCTGCTGTATGTCCTACAGGAAGTGGTGTGTTTTTTCCAGTCTGGGGAGCAGGAGAGGTTTTCAATTGGGATTGGCTACTGCTCTGGACAGTTCCTTTCCCGAACAGAGGTGGCAGCAGAGAGCTCTGTGTCAGACTGGAAAGAATACACCGCTTCCTGCAGGACTTACAGCAGCTGATAAGTACTGGAAGACTTGAGATTTTTTAATAGAAGTAAATTACAAATCTCTGGCACCAGTTGATTTGAAAGAAAGAAAAAAGAGAAACCTCTTTAGGTACATATACATACGCACACACAACTGACACACACACAGGCACCATTAACATATATACAGCTACACCACTGACAGACATTTACATTGGAATGTGATTACACTAGTGCAGATGTATACACTGTGAATAGACCGTACACAGGAAAAACCATCTCCCAAGTGTAAAAAGAACTATTGAACCAGAAACAAGATCATCTGCTGCAGAACATCTTTATAAGCAGATCTGACAAACACCAGATTACAGTACATACATACACACAGTACATACATACCACTAATGCTACGTTTACACAAAACGATTATTGTGCGAATTCGCACGATAACGATCGAATTCGAACGATAATCATACGTGTAAATGCTGTGAACGATCAAACGACGAACGAGAAATCTTACAACATGATCTAAAATCGTCGTTCGCAGATCGTTCAGTGTAAACAGTCGTTCGCCGATTTAACCAGTGTGTGAGATAGGCTTAAGCAATTGCAAAACGATCGCAAAACGAATTTCCGTACGATATATCGTACCGTCTAAACGCTGACCGTTATGAAAAAAAATCGTTACTCCGACATCGTTAATCGTACGATCGGGCCAATTATCATTTTGTGTAAACGCAGCATTACAGTTCTCAGTTTTCCCCTCTTCCGCTATGTAGTTGGGCTGATTGCTCCACATAGTAACAATGAGGACCTGCGGGTCATGTGATCCTCTCCCTCTCTGCAAAATGGAGGCTGATGCAGAGACTCTGCCTCATGGATAGAGCGGCCTTGACAGGAGCATAACCCTGATAGTTCCCAATTCTCTGTTTTGTTCCTTTTGATGTTCAACCCCATATCCTGCACTACAGTGAGCGGGCTGAACATTACAGTGGCCGGCCCAGCTCTCTCTCCGGGCCCCGTGTAGCTGTAAAAAGGAAGGGAAACTCTGGATTATCATACAGTGGTACCTCGGTTTAAGAGTAACTTGGATTAAGAGCGTTTTGCAAGAAGAGCTCACAGTTTTATTAAATTTGTAACCTGATTTAAAAGCATTGCTTTGGTTTAAAGTGTCACTGTCGTGAATTTTTTTTTTGCAGAAATCAATAGTCCAGGCGATTTTAAGAAACTTTGTAATTGGGTTTATTATCCGAAAAATGCATTTTTATCATGAAAAAGCAGTTTGAAGCTCTCCCCCCTGTCTTCATTGTTCTCCTATGGAGAGAGCTAAAGAAAAGACCAAAACAGGACAACAAAGAGTTAATCTACAAATCCCTCACGGGATATCTCTTGTGACAGTCACCAGTGACCTGTCTGAGCTCAGATTACAGCTGTCACCCAGCTCCGTGCCTGTAATCCTCTGTTATCTGCTTTCTGCTGCCGGCTAACTCCCTCCTTCCTCCTCCCCCCTCCCCTCTCCCTAGAGCAGACAGGGTACGTCTCCTGCAACAAGTCACAATTTTCAGATTTTTCAGAGTGGATGAAAAAGAGGAAGGAGGGGGGGACCTGGGAAAAGGCTTTTTACATGCAGATAATGGCAGATTTGGCTAATAAACCCAATTACAAAGTTTCTTAAAATCGCCTGGACTATTGATTTCTGCAAAAAAAAAAAATACGACAGTGACTCTTTAAGAGCCCCCTGTACTGGGGGGGGGGGGGGGGGGGGGAACGGGAGGTCTGCATAGGATAGTCTATAGCACTGTACTCTGACCCAGGAAGTCTCCCTTACCGTCCAAATCATAGCAGATCAACTTCGGGCTGGGGCTTGCATCAGGGAACAGGTCTTCATAGATGTAACCCCTCTCTCCCCGGACAGAGAGTGCTGCATGTATGTGCCCACATATGTCCTGTCATTCCTTTATGCTCCCTGCAATCTCTGTCAGCCCTTGTGTTTCACATCCTCTCCTTTCCTGCTATAATGTGCCTGCACTCACACTCAGCTATACACACTGCTGCTATAATGTGCCTGCACTCACACTCAGCTATACACACTGCTGCTATAATGTGCCTGGACTCACACTCTAGCTTTGGCTGTCCAGGCATGATAGGAATTGTAGTTTTGCAACAGCTGGAGGGCCGAGGGTTCCCCATCCCTGCTATAAAGAATATAGGAGTGCCCATTTATTTCTGATGTATTGAAAAGTGTAATAGGCTATGCTTTCCAATACAAACACATACTACACACAATATACTTGGTGTGAGATTCTGGCATGTGCACCAAAAGTAATAAAAAAGAAATCAAGAAATAAACATTTTTTGAAAATTTAACATGCCCGATTCTTCTCTCCACAGACATCTGTCATCAGGGGAGAGACAGGAGGCCACCATAAATATTTGGCTACTCCTGATAAAATTGGTGATTTCAGCAAACACAAAGGTGTATGACCAGCTTTAGCCTTTGCTGTTAGGGAGCTTTAAAGGGGTAGTGCGATTGGCTGAGCATGACTGAGCTCAGCCAATCGCGGCCGAGCAGCTGATGACGCAACAGAGGGTGGCCGGCATGAGGGACGAATGGAGCAGTTCGGCCGGCCTCCCGAAGATGACATCATTGTCCCGAGATGGCGGACGGGGGTCGACACGAATCTGGTGAGTATAGTGCATCACACTTCCGGGTCTAGCGTGGGTGGGGGGAACACGGGAAGGGGGCCATTCACTAACATAACATACATTACAAAGTTGTATAACTTTGTAATGTGTGTTATTTAGTGAATAATTTTGAAACGCCGCACTACCCCTTTAAAGGGGTTGTCCAGCGAAAATCCTTTTCTTTTTTCAAAACAACTGGTTTCAGAAAGTTATATACAGGAACTGTCCAGAGTAGTAGCAAATTCCCATAGAAAACCTCTCCTGCTCTAAACAGTTCCTGTCTCGGACAGAGGTGTCAGCAGAGAGCAGTGTCAGACTGAAAAGAATACAGCACTTCCTGCGGGACATACAGCAGCTGATAAGTGCTGGAAGACTTGAGATTTTTTAAATAGAAGTAAATTACAAATCTATATAACGTTTTCTAAAACCAGAACAATTGAAAGAATTTCTTTTCTCGCTGGAATACCCCTTTAAATCCTTTCTATCCAGTCACACAGCTTCATAAACCGCACAGTATAAGGGTATGTTTACACTGAGGAAAACAGGCAGAAATTCCGAGTGCAGTGGGGACTCCGCTCGGAATCCTGCCTGCCTCACTGTCTTAATGTTATGTAAAGGGGGTGCCTCCACTCTCCACGGATCTCCGCTCAAACAATTGACATGTCCGCCTGTTTTCCTCAGTGTGAATGTACCCTCACAGACAAATGAAAATCTATCTGTACCATCAGATAGCTGTTTTTAATCCAAGATCTGTCCTGGGGTCCGTTCGGCAGGTGATGCAGTTATTGTCCTATAAAACAACTTTTAAACTTCCAGCCCTGTGTCAAACTGGCATGGCCTAGAGAGTCTGTGCATTAGGCTGGCACAACCTCTCTGTCCTACCTCCCCGCCCTCTTCATCATTAGGAATGCTCCAGGCAGATTTTTTACTATTCATCAGCTGTGTGAGCACGGCACATGGGCTGGATCTAGTAGCGTGATTTGATGGGGGCAGACGCTCCTGGGCCCACCCAGGCAGGGGGCCCACTGAAGATTTTGCAAGTTAATGCTGTCCGCAAAAGCTATTGCTTTTGCAGACAGACTTAACAAATTTCTATTGGCTGTAGGTGCCCCCTGGCCAGCAACCAGTGCTCCTGGGGGACCCACATGGCTACCGAATGTTGCGTCTAACCATTTAGCTGTATGCGCTTGTATGTGAGGAGAACATACATTTGAATGCAGCAGGGTGATTGACAAGGCGAGGAGAGCATTTACTTTCCACCCTGCCAATCACTGTTGTGGCCACAAGAGGCCGTTCCCTCACTCAGAGCTGTGGGACATGAGTGATGTCACTTGTTTGCTCACAGAGCAAGGAGAGAGTTGACATGAGAAGACAATAGTACTGCAACCGCACTTTTCTTCTTAGTTATAGAGGAGGAGACCTATGTGGGCGGGTGGGGCTAACTCCTGGGAAGGATGTCATCTATGGGGGTTGGGGTATGGGATGTGCTGGCTAACTGAAAAGGGGGTACCTAATTTGGAGGTACAGTCTACTCACAGTGGTGGTGGTGATGTCTAACCACCAGGAGGAATACCAGGGAGATTACAGCAGGGGAAGGGAGTGGCTGCATGGGGAATACATACCGGGGAGATTACCTACATGAGATGGTGCTAGTTGGGATGCCTACATGGAGGATACTACCTTTTTTTTTTGGGGGGGGGGGGGGGGAGGTATTGCCTGCACAGGGAGGTCTAAATACTAGATAGATGCACAGAGAGGAGTCTAACTTCTATATGAGGGCACAGAGGGCCCTAACTACTACTACACGGAAACAGAGGGAAATGATAACTATTTTGGGGCACAGAAGGCCTAACTATGATATGGATTTCAATATGAAGGTACAGAGAGGCCTGACTACTATAGGGGGGTGCACAGGAAGGGTCTATCTTCTATATAGAGAAACAAGGCGGATAATCTACTATGTTAAGGTAAAGATGGTGGTCTTTTTACTATATGAGAGCATAGAGGGACCCTGCAAACTATATGAGGGCAAAAAATGGGTCTAAATACTACATGAGGGTATAAATTGGCTGCTCTCATATACCCTGTACACCATGATTATCGCTGCTGATTTCTCCTAAATTTTTAATATATTGTCATGTATTGTTTCTATGAATTAGTAAAGTAATTATTCCATTTAGTTATGTTGCAGTAGTTTGGCTTTTTTGCATATAGGTTATTTAGTATAGTTGCCTTGAACTGCATGGGACTATTTATTATTATTACCCAGCATTCGTACTATACATTTACTTTATTAGTACTGCGGGTATCCCCTTCGAGTGTTGCCTATTTGGTCATTGATCATCAGCTATGGTGTAGTCCTCATGCTGCCCAATAGATATTACACAGATAGATATGAGATAAAGAGATAGAAGAATGGATGGATGGCTAATTAGAAAATAATAACAACACCATAGCTTTCTCTATGTTGTGTGTGGTCTTACAACTTGGTTCCATTCTCTTTTAGTGGAACTGAGCCGCACTACCAGATCCAAGCTTTGGAGGAGAGTGGCGCTGTTTCTGGAAAAAGGCAGCTATGTTTTTGTAATGCTGGATGCCTCCTTTAATGTTTACATGGTTATATATGTGAAATGTAGAAAGACTTTTCCACTGTTCTCAGTCCCTGTTCACTATGAATAATGTAGTGGAAAATACCCTTTATTAATCGGAAAGCATTGTCATCTACTGAGGTTCCCTATGGGTAACATAATCGGTTGGGGGCCCACTGAGACTCACTCGCCCTCCCTAGGCTGAACGCCTAGCTATGCCCCTGGCTGGATCGTTAAGGCACCTGTGCAGTTTTCACTGGAGAGGAATAGGAAAAATCCTGCCAGTGGCATTCCTAATGATGGAGAGGGTGGGGAGGAGAGACGGAGGGGTGGTGCAAAGTTAGGGCACAGATACTCTAGGCCACAGCAGTTTGACGCAGGGCTGCAAGTTTAACAGTTGTTTTTTAGGACAATAACTGCATCACCTGCCGAACGGACCACAAGACAGATCTTGGATTAAAAGCAGCTATCCGAAGGTACAAGATTGTGGGTACAGAGTCACTTTAACAAATGAAATGGGATCAATTATTAAGTACCTTTCCTCTCTCTCATCTCTATCTCTCTATATATACCTTTTAAGTGTTCTATAGGGATTGTAAATTGTGCATACACTTCACACTACAACTGTCAGGAGAACGTGAGAGAATCAGGTTAAACTCTTCAGAAATGAAAACCAGTTGTTTTTTTTAAATAATGCACACATCTGGGTCACAGGGAATTTTTCCTTTTTTTAAAAAAAATTGAAATAGAAAATACCCAGGACATCCAAATCTGGCAAACAGAATAAACCCTATGATACTATTACTCTTTACAACCGCATCCAGGCCCCTTGTGAACTCTAGTAGTGAGTTCACTGTGACCACTTCCTCTGGCAGAGAGTACTATAGTGTCACTGCTCTTACAGTAAAGAATCCCTCTTTGTGCTGTTGTAGGAACCACTTTATTTCTGTATGTGGAGGATGTCCCCCTTGTTATAGATACAGTCATGGCTATAGGGATATAACTAGATCACAGAAGGGATCTCTGTAGTGGCCATTATTATATTTCTACATGCTGATTAGAACTATAAGCAGGTAGACAAATCTAGTTAGTGCACGGAGCGCTGTGGAGGAAGGGATGTCTCTTACCGTCATCCTTGGCGCCGTGCCCATACTGTTGGTAAGGCCCCCAAACATCCATCCCTTCTAATGATTATTAGTGGAGTGGGCCGGCCGGGCTGGTGCTCTGGGGGCAGGAGCTCCCTGCTCCAATCGGCCTTACCGGACACAAGATAACACTACAAAATGGTGCTGAGGAAGTTGAAGTGTCACTGTTGTTTACATTTTTTTTTTTTTTTGCAGAAATCAATAGTCCAGGCGATTTTAAGAAACTTTGTAATTGGGTTTATTAGCCGAAAAATGCTTTTTTTTATCATGAAAAAGCAGTTTGAAGCTCTCCCCCCTGTCTTCATGATTTTCTATGTAAAAGGGGAGGGGTTGAGGGAGATGACAACAAAATGGGATAACAAAGAGTTAATTTACAGCTACATCACCGGGCTATCTCCTCTGAAGTCAGCACTGACCTCTCTGACCTCTGAATACCGGCTTTCGGTCAGGTCCCGCTGTGTAATCCTTTGTTCTCTGCTGGCGACTAATCTCCCTCCTCCCCCCTCCCCTCTCCATAGGTTACACAGGGCACGTCTGATGTAAAAGAGTCGAGATTTCCTGATAACGAGCAGTGGATGAGAGAGGAGGGGGGGGGGGGGGGGAACCTGGGGAAAGTCTTTTTGATTGCAGAAAATTGCATATTTGCCTAATAAACCCAATTACAAAGTTTCTTAAAATCACCTGGACTATTGATTTCTGCAAATAAAATAGAATAAAATACGACAGTGACTCTTTAAGAGACATATCTTCATCTTCAGCACCCCATGTGTATTAGGGACATATTGGCAGGTTAGAGTTGTCTAACCTGCAGCTAGGTTCCCTTTAAGGGTATGTTCACACTTACCGCATCCGCAGCGTATTTTCTGCTGCGGATCCGCTGTAATTTACAGATCGGGACCCCCGCAGTGTGACTGCGGGGGTCCCGATCGTTAAAACGGACCGCTGGAGGTCTCTCATCTGCCTCCGTGCGGTCCAATTGGCGATCTGCTCACTTAGCCTGCACAGGCAGGCTCAATGAGCAGAGCACCGATAACACTGATCAATGCCTATGGCATAGCAGTGATCAGTGTGTAAAATGAAACTAATGAATGTACAAGCCCCCAAAGGGACTTAAAATGTATAAAAAAAAAAAAAGTTAAAATCACTAATACACTACCCCAAAACCCCTCCCCCAATAAAAGTTGAAATCACCCCCATTTCCCATTATATAAATAAAACATAGAAAAATAAATAAACATATAATATACCGTAGCGTGCGTAATTGTCCGATCTATTAAAATATAACAAGTGTCATTGCGAACGGTGAACGGCGTAGACGAAAAGAGGGAAAAAAGTGCGCGGATTACCGATTTTATGTTACATGTTACATTACAAAAAATTTACAAAAATTTTTTATAAAAAGTGATCAAAACGTCCGATCTTCACAAATATGGTATTAATAAAAACTAGAGATCATGGCGAAAAAATAAGACCCCATACAGCCCCGTAGGTGAAAAAATAAAACTGTTATAAGCGTCACAATAGGCCCATTTTATTTATAATTAATTGCCAAAAAAAAGAATTTCATTAAAAAATAATATATAACATTAGAGAATCTGTGTAACCTGCATATGGTTGTGTTCGGGCTTACCTATAGAATAATAGTATCATGTCGCTGTTACCATATACTGCATTACATAGACACAGGAACCCCCCAAACGTTACCATATTGCATTCTTTTTTACGATTTCACCTATTTATATCTCCATAAATAATATATTTGGAATTCCGTCATACATGTTATGGTAAAATGAATGACGCCATTACACAGTACAACTATTCCTGAAAAAAACAAGCACTTACATGGCTTGTAGATAGAAAACTGAGAGTGCTAGAGCTCTTAGAAGGGGAGGAGGGAAAAACGAAAACACTAAGATCAAAATTTGCGTGTCTACTGGGTCATTTTGGGCCTGGTCCTCAAAGGGTTAAGCTCCATTTACTTCAATGGAACAGAGTTTCAAAACCCCGCCCAAGCTGGAGACAACAGTAGGGGGGAAAGTGGCCATGTTTTTGTAGCGCTGGATAACCCCTTTAAGTATCTGATAGGGGTCTCACTACTGTTTGCACAGAGCATTGGGCAGCCGTGTGCATTGTGATTCCATGAGTACACTATGGGACTGATGGTTGCTGCTGAATACATGGCTTGGCTTTGCTTACAGATCCCATAGAGTCTCAATGGATGGGCAGTGACCATGTCTGACCACTACTCCATACATACAGGGGCACAGAGGACCCCCCCCCCCCATTATCAGGATCCTTGTGACCCCTTGTGCATGGATTGGTTGTCTTCCCTACACAGGGGATGTGCAGCTCTGTATGAGAGGGCTTAGAGTACAGTCCCACGTGGCATTATGTTCCAGGATTCCTCACAATCTGCACACAATCACTTTTTTCTTTTTTACCCCCA
This sequence comes from Dendropsophus ebraccatus, assembly GCF_027789765.1. Lineage (NCBI taxonomy): Eukaryota > Metazoa > Chordata > Amphibia > Anura > Hylidae > Dendropsophus > Dendropsophus ebraccatus. The sequence continues at coordinate 113,510,698 of NC_091459.1, read as the reverse complement.
TAGTCTGGTGTAAGCATGGGATGCCATGATGACGTCACTGCTTGCAGCTGACAGCATTTCATAGCGAGGCTTTGGACAAACGACCTGCTGATGTGACATCCGATGACATCACGTCAGGTCACGTGCACTAGTCTAGACAGCCTTTAAAACGCAATAAAAAAAAATTCAATACGCTCACTCATGACGTCACAGTTCTCTACTACTGTAATGCCAGCGCGCTGCAGATTCCGCGCATGCGCTCGCCGCTAGCTGACGTCATCCAATCATTCATCCTTCTTGTAGGAGGAAACGGCTCCAAGGGGCGTGGCCGTATTCTGCTAGAGTACTACGTCACTAGCCAGAGATGATTGACAGCCACGACTAGCTGACTATGTGTGTCGCCTGGCCCCGCCCACTAAACCTTTTTCCTTCCGCAGGTGACTGTTACACATCTCGCTTTTATAAGTCATAGAGGACACCGGGGGCGAAGGAGTTAATACGGGGAGGTGGTTTGGGAAGTCCGTGGGCGTGGCCAGGAGGGGGCGGGCTTGGAGACGTTGTCTGGGCGTGATTTTGTAGGCGGAGTCGGGCTGGTTTCGCTGTCTGTAGTCGGTGGAGGTCGGTGTTGCGGGCGGTGGACGGTGCGGCCGGGTGGCGGGGCGCTCCGGGAGCCTGGGGGGACGTGTGTGCGGTGCCGCAGCGGTCAGGTGAGTGTGCACGGCGGCCTATGTGTGCCGCAGGGAGCTCATTGTGTGCGGTGTGTGGTCTGCAGTGCGAGGCCTGGGGAGCCTCTGTATACCTGTATGGGCTTGTAGCGTTACTGAGCTCTGTGTGTATCTGTGCATTGTATATACCAGGGGGGGGCCCCATAGACCTGCATGGAGCTAGAACATGTGGCTGCCCCCCATTCATTCTCCATATGGATGTGCTGTGTATTGGGGGGATAGGGGAGACCCCCACATCTCAGCCATCATGGCTATGGGGACCCCCTACGTATCAGCCAGCATGGCTATGGGGACCCCCACATATCAGCCAGCATGGCTATGGGGACCCCCACATATCAGCCAGCATGGCTATGGGGACCCCCACATATCAGCCAGCATGGCTATGGGGACCCCCACATATCAGCCAGCATGGCTATGGGGACCCCCACATATCAGCCAGCATGGCTATGGGGACCCCCACATATCAGCCAGCATGGCTATGGGGACCCCCACATCTCAGCCAGCATGGCTATGGGGACCCCCTATGTATCAGCCAGCATGGCTATGGGGACCCCCACATATCAGCCAGCATGGCTATGGGGACCCCCACATATCAGCCAGCATGGCTATGGGGACCCCCACATATCAGCCAGCATGGCTATGGGGACCCCCTGTGCCCTGGTGATATGGGTGCTCTTACAGATGCTTTTTTTGTAGCTTTCTAGCTGAAGTTTATGCTAGGCTTAGCTGGCTAGCTGTCAGGACATGCTGGGAGGTGTAGTACTGCCACGGTTAGGCATACATTGCCCTACAACATGTAGATGTATGTTGTGCCATTCTCCTCGCCTGCAGTTTGGTTCCATTATAGGTCCCCCCCCCCCCCCCCCCCCCCCCCCCCCCCGATCTGTCACCCGTCAGACCCCATTGTGTCCATTTTACCATCAGGTGTGTTCAGATCTGCAATGGAGAATCCAGCAGAGGTGTGAACAGCGCCCTATAGTTGTATGATCCAGTCTGTGTACACAAATCTATGGTGCCAGGCAAACCCTGACCCCATTGACTGATAATGGAGTCTATTGTGTTATTGCTTATGTTCTTTTTCCTCTAAAAGTGATCAGATCTGCAGTGCTGACTCCAACACGAGTGTGAACAGAGCCCTGTGCTTGGATGATCCAGTCTGTGTCTATGGGGTAAAGAGAACCACCTTGATCTGGATTTCTGCTGCTGTCTGAATCGGAGCACTGTTATGGTGCGTTTACACAGACAGATTTATCTGACAGACTTGTGAAGCCAAAGCCAGGAATTGATTTGAAAAGAGGAGAAATCTGTCTTTCCTTTATAACCTGTTCTGTTTATAGTCTGTCCCTGGTTTGGCTTCGAAAATCTGTCAGATAAATCTGTCTGTGTAAACGCACCATTAGTTTAGGACGGACTTTCCTATCATGGATACATCTTGTGGTTTTCCCCATCTGATGATCTTTATATTAGTAGATTATTGTGATTATCCTAGATTTAAAAAAAAAAAAAAATTGCCGCTTTAGTCTAAAAACAGCACCACCCTTGTCCTCAGGTTGTGTGTAGTATTACAGCTCTTTTCCTTTCAATGGAACCGTGGTTCTTTCTCCTTTCTGTTTTGGACTCATTGTAAGACATGTTTTTAAGCATGCCTCGAGACCCCTGCTTTTTGGTTGTTGTCAGTGGCCTATTCTAGTGATATGTCCCCAATCTCTATCTTTTAATACGCCATTGAAATCTAAAGAAACCTGTGAGATGAGGGGGTCTAGGAGCTGGTAATGATTTGACCCCCCTATGACTGCACAAATAACCTGGTAGTAGCCATCGGAAAGCATTGTGCCCCTTCGTAGTCTGTCACCTCTGCCTGGCTTATTCTGATCAGCCCCATTGGTTATAGTAATGATCAAACCAAGCCGCCTTCTAAGAAAGCAGAATAGAGAAGACAGGAGCCGCCTCTGTTCCTCAAATATAATATTGAGTTTAAATTGTCACTCTGACATCTTCTAGACCAGGGATCTTCCGCTCTCCATCCGTTGCAACACTACAATTCCCATCATGCCTGGGCAGTCAGAGCTTTAGCTTTGGCTATCCAGCCATGATGGGATTTGTAGTGTTTCAACAGCTGGAGGGTCCTGAAGGTTCCCCATCCCTGGTTTAGTGGCTCAATACAGGTCTCATAGTCTCATACAGGTGCATAGAATCACTTTTTGCCACTTGTGTGTAATGGGCATTTACACTAGCAAGCAGCCGGACAGAAGGAGCAGGGATATCCCACCTCACAAAGTTATCCCATATCAATGTGGATAGACCCCAACCGATCATGGAAGCCACATAGAGAATGAATGAAGTGTTAGTTTTTCTCTGTTCTTGTGAGTGAGAAGTCAGACCCTCTCAATCAGCTTGTTGCCCCTATCCTGTTAGTTGAGAAACCCCTTTATCTGTGAAAGGAGAAGTGTGGCCTCCACATAAAGGGCACTAATGTCCCTATTACACCAGTCGTTTGGAGGAGCAAACGAGCGCTATTAGCTCTCGTTTGCTCCTCGTTTCCCGCCCGCTGCCGGCGCTATTCAACGCGGCGTCAGCGAGCGGGTGAGTGCGGGAGGGGCGGCGGGGAGCGGGGATCGCTGATCGTCCGGGCAGCCCATAGGATATAGCAGCATCTGCTGCCGATGCTCCTATTCAACGGAGCGACGGCAGCAGATCGCTGCTATATCAGTCGCTTGTTTTTCAACATGTTGAAAAACAAGCGACTGCAACGATCAGCCGACATGAACGATGTCGGCTGATCGTTGCACTCTATTCCACGGGACGAATATCGTTCGTAGCGGCCGATATCGGCCGAATACGAACGATATTGCTCCTCCAAACGACCCTTGGAATAGGGCCTTAACTCGCCTCTCTCCATGCCTCTTCAGCGCCAGATCACCACTCTGGGATCTCCGACGATGCCATAGTAATGACCCGGCTGATGGACTGCCAGCCCAGCCAGTCAGTGGCTGGGGTGGGACGGCGCTCCAGTCACTCACTGGCTGAGAGAAACCTATGTGATGTCATCACGACTCTGGGACAAGATGCCTTCCGGCAGGAGTCCTGGGTCCGGTGAGGTGTCGCATGGCGGCACGGGGAGAGGTAAGCAATGCTTTGTTGTGACACTCTCCTCTACAGCCTGTCCCTGTCTTAAGTTAGCTGAGGCGTTACAGGGGGTGCGGACTCAGAGTCCGCGCGATTTTTCATTTTTTCAGCGCAAAGATATGCCGAAAACCTACTCCACCTTTCAGGTGGCATAGGTTTTCGGCTGTGCGCCCCGACGCGCACGGGATTTATGTAGAGGCGGAGATGCGGGGACATTTATAAGTCCAGCGTAAAAAACGCCGGACTTAATAAATGTCCCCCTTAGAGTGTAAGCTGGAGTGGCCCTTTAAAACTCAGACAGTAGAAGGGATTACATAAATGTAGTGCGGATGCTTTCCTATATTCAGATTACTGTTTCTGCTGATAGGATTTACATTTTACATAATTTCAGTAGAAAAGTGTAGGGTCTGGTTGTACCATTTGTGTTCTGGCCTTATGACGTTGTATGTGATGGTTTTGTTCTAACATAGATGTAGCGGAGCTGAGAGCCCTGAAATCTGCCATCTGCTATCATAATGCACAGGCGTTGACTCACTAAAGGGTTAAAGGACAAGTTCAACTCTGCTACATTTGTGCTGGGTGGCTGGTTAGTTTTGCACAGTCACGTTTACATTACCAGGACAGGATGTCCTCTTTTATGAGAAGAAAATCCAGCATGGTTTCCATATTATCTGTAATGTCCATTATTGATTATTAGTGGTAAACATGATGCAACCCGGGGCGCTAGTCTTCTCTCCTCTTCCTCTTTTCTATACATTTTCAGTAAAGTAGATGTGATGTAGTGTAGAAGAGAGTGCAGCGTAGCCTCCCTAGAGGCAGGAAACCGCTCACAGCTTCACATAGCTTGAATAGTTTTTTTTTTTTTTTTTTTTTTGACAACTTGGTTATTGACTGAAGACTAAAGGCCTGTGCTACCTATATAGATTATCATTACAGTGTGAGGGGATAATCATTCATCTCCTGGTGTCAATGTATCACCCATGCGTCCCAATCTGTCAGTGACCATCATTAGAATTACTAATACCATTCAGATGGGTCCTAGTACATAGGATGTGATGTCACTCTCCATCTCCCCACCACTTTATGACCTCATGCCCTGGGGGTAGGTGACATAACACATGACCCACATGTTCATGGCTGAATTCCATGCTCAGAATCCACCATCCGGCCCATGTGCGCTAGGAGCTGTCACAGTATAGTTGCTTTCCCTTCTTTTGGTTTCTAGTGCACAAGACTGAATACAGTGTTGGCCATGCACAGAGGAAGTCTATCTCCAATAGAGCTGCTGTCAAGATGCATGCTGGGATTAGTAGTTTTGAATTTAGAACTTGCTAAAATTACAGATCCTACCCATTGACTGCTGGGGGTCTGACCCGAGCAAGAGATTGGAGCAGTGGCTGGTGCAGCAGTGCACAAGGGTGAGCTCTAATGGTCCGCATTGTGTTTATAGGGATGGACCCACTGACGAGAGGGATAACACCCAGTCTAGGGCCTGTTCACATTATGGATTAGCATATTCATCTAAGAAACTCCTGGTGTTTATAGTGAATGTATTCTTCTTCTCCCAGTCTCTATCGCCAACATAAGCGGCTGAATATGTGTGAGCAGAACCTCCCTTTACATTTCCAGGATGAACGATGGAATGGAAGAGCTCTGATGAAGGATTCTCTAGGACTTATTTTTATAGGTTTCCAGCATGTGACACCACTCCACCAGTAAGGATGACGTTCCTATCCATTGATGTGACAGGGTAACTAGTGCAGAATATCTCCAACTCTGGAATCTGCCTGTGGATCTCGGTGGTTCCTCAAGCATTAGTAATTGCAGAGAATGCAGTATGAGAATGTGGCCCCTGGGGCGATAAGCCGCGGCCCCTGCTCTTGGTGCCCCAGTAACCAGCTGATTTTGCTGGGAAAAGCTGTATCCTGTCGGCCATTTCACCTGCCACATTGGCACTTTCATCCACATTATAAATGAGGGTCTTCATGTGTTATTGGATGTAGAGGACACCGACCAGCGGGATGCTCCCAGTACCTAGAAGGAAGTGATCATGGTTGGCTGCTGACACTGACATTCACGCTATGCAAGGAATTGCAACATGGCCTGGAATGAAGAAATTGCATTGTTCCTACCGGTAATGTAATCTCTGTACACGGCAGTCAGATCGCCATACAAGTATAGGGGTGGCTGACCACTCTATATCATTTGTGTTATGGCATAATTTCATTGCAGTCCTGTGAAGACGCTGTAGTATCGACTGTACTGCAATGAAATGTCATTGTGTGTGAACATAGCCTAAGGTGGGCACACGCTTTTAATAGTGGTCAGCCATTTTTCCTGACCTGCCAATATTAGAGATGAGCGAACCGGGTTCGGGTTTGAGCCGATCCGAACCCGAACGTTCGGTATTTGATTAGCCGTGGCTGCTGAACTTGGATAAAGCTCTAAGGTTGTCTGGAAAACATGGATACAGCCAATGACTATATCCATGTTTTCCACATAGCCTTAGGGCTTTATCCAACTTCAGCAGCCACCGCTAATCAAATGCCAAAAGTTCGGGTTCGGATCGACTCGAGGTTCGCTCATCTCTAGTCAATATGTATTCTATCCGGCATGTCTCCTCTAGGGGTAGAGCTAAGCCGCAGCAAGATAGCTCTGATGAAGATTTATTTTTTACAGAACAATATGGTTGGGTAGTTAAATCCAACACATTTGACCCCCTCCCCCCCCCCCCCCCCCCCCCCCCCCTTCACCATTGGCTGCCATACACTTTGGACAAAGTCTGGCAATTTAGCAGGCGTATATAAGACATTTAGATCTCCCAACGAGTTGTTGTAGACCTCTGCTGAAGCTTGTCCTCTGTGCCTTACCAGTCAGTTTTCTAAGCATTGAGGACTCTTCATCTTGACCACTGACCACTCAACATGTATATGTCTATAGTGGAGTCTCCTATGTATAGTATTAATTGTCCGAACATTATTGAACATGGCTTTCCATTGATCGTGCAGTCTCTTAGATCTTTTAGATGGGTTTTTGGTTGGAAATGAAGCAGAGGCGATAACGTAATGGTTTAGTGGATTGTTTCCATGCCGCGTCCCTCATGGCCGGTTTATGGCCCCTGTGTTTACTGCTGGAGGACTGTGAGAACTTTCCTCCCCGTAGCTCTGGGATTACACAGCTGTAAAGTGCTCCCAGTCCTCGCTCTGGGCAAACACAGCGAACCATGTGAACGTCTGAGGAATGTGATCGCACTGAGCCGACAGTGAGCGTATCCTGGGCACGTACCGCCATTACTGAGCGTCTTGGGAACCGTGTTATTATATAAGTATTATGTACTTGTGGTGGAGTTATCTTGGTAACTATACCATACAAGATGATGTAGACTCCACCTTTATATTAAACATTGTTAGGAAATCGGCCATGCCTTCATACATTATATTGTGAATAATCCTTTAGTAACCCATGAGGCAACCGGGATCTATAGATCACTCACTAAAGCCAGGCGGGCAGTGTCAGCTGAGTAGGAGATGCCTGTAAAGGTTGCTGGCTGACACTATCGCAGTGCTATATAATGCTGATGCTTGGGGTAGTCCTCACAACATGGCACATGGATGTTCACACAGTGCACATATGCTTCAGATTCCCATGTTGAATTAGCTTTCTGGGCTTGCTGGGAGTTTTGCAACAGCTGGAAATCATCACCTCTGTGTCCTGGTAATGTTAATCTGAAGACATAGGTCCACGTTGGGTGATGCAGTTACCAAGGCAACCATGTGACGCTCAGCAAGGTTTGCATGCAAGTCCTACTAATAAGAATAAGACCTGTGCATACAACTCACTAGGCCTCACCTGGTTGCCATGGCAGCTGTGCCGCCCAGGGTGGATTCTCCATGCCTGTATTGGCTATTGGGATAAGATTAACAAATTATTATCTATCACTTATCCACAGGCGAGATGACGCCTACCTAATGAGGCGGGGCTGGGGAACCTGCGGCCCTCCAGCTGTAGCAAAACTACAATTCCCATCATGCCTGCACAGCTAAAGCTTAGCTTTGGCTGTCCAAACATGATGACGGTTGTAGTTTTACAACAGCTGAAAGGCCGCAGGTTCCCCAAACTGTCTGTGGTAGCGCTCCTGATTGGGGTGCACTCTATTTTCCATCGAGCTGGGCATGCGGGCTGTCACAAAAATCACGTAAGGGACCCCGTTGCCCTGATTAAAGGGGGTCTCCACATCTAATCTTACCCCATATCATCGTACGGCAGGAGACGAGTGTACTATGCAGCCAGTATGGGGGCAGGCCTCTTCTGCTCCCCTCCAGATGACTTTTGTCAGATTTTTTATTTTTTTTTGTCTCCTGGGAACTGTGGGATCTGATCACTTTTCCAGTGGGGGGTTGGATAGCTGAAGCCAATGGAAAAATCTTAAAGGTGCAGGACATCATCGCCTGTCAAAATAAATAGGCTCTCAGCAGATAACATCTGCTTTTCATTCCCTCCTCCTCCAGTTGTCTTCTGACTGTGCAGTATACATGGTAAATAAGACTGCACGCTCCACCTCTGCCATACGGCCTTTCTGAGCATTATTTTTAGGTATTACAGCATTGGAAATTCTAGCTCGAGTTTACATGTGAGGATCTTGTGTGTCCTGTCGTGGTTTGACTGAGCATCTATGTGGTTTAAGGGTACGTTCACACTTACCGGATCCGCAGCTGATTTCATTTAAATAACTGAACACACCATCAAATCTGCTGTGGATCCTGTAGGTGTGAACAGACCCTTAAGCAATGTTACTCCACTTCTGTCTCCTACGCTGTCTAGCTATGATGGGATTTGTTGTTCTGCAACAGTTGGAGAACACTTGTAAACTATATAACAGATAAGTGAACCTTAACCGGCTCCGGAACATTCTATATTTGGTTACTGGTGGTTGAAGATGTTGGATGCAACCCTAAGGCTGCTTGGAAAATATAGATACAGCCATAGGCCATAGGCTGCATCCAACTTCTTCAGCCACCAATGAATAGTGTTCCGGTTTGCTCAAGCTTCGCTTATCTCTAGATATAACGTAACAAAGATGCATTGAATACAAGTATCCAGTGACCAACATCCTTTAATATCGAATTTGCTAAGTGTGCACATGTTCTGATAAAGAGGGAAGTAAGCCATCCCCAGGCTCCTGTGGTGGGGATGTATGGGGACATCTGAATGCTTCCTCCGTATTTTAGTAGAAAACAGCCGAGTTGCGACGTGTAGCCCCGGTCTTACATACACTTTAATGTCTTTCCTGACAGTTTTGAAAGGTGTCAAGAAAAGGGAAATGATGAATGAGTCATCACGTAGGTGCCAGATTTATTAGCAGCGTGCACCCATATTTTTTGTGTGTAAGGTACGCCAGCAAGATGTGACTTGACAGGAATGTGTCATCGGCAAATGACCTATTGTTTATTTCAGTTAAACATTTTTTTTTAAACAATTTTGGGTGTTTTTCCTCTTTCATTTTGTTAATAAATTATGAAACAATCTTGTAATTTTAACTTTAGCCTACTAATAAGCAGATATTTCCTGTTCTGTACACCCCACCTTCCAGCAGAAGTGGCAGTAGTATCAGATAACACATCATTCACACTAGCTAAAAACCTAAAATTCAGCCTCCCTCTCCCCCATAGATTGAACTCTTCACAGGTCATAGAGCATGACCTAGAATATGCTCTTTTGAATCCTAACAGTCAACTGCAAACCATTGTTTCTATTTCCATTGGCGTCCATTGGTAAAGCATATCTCTAAATGCTGTTAAACGCAGCTCAGGTATACTGCCCCTAATAGACTGAATATGACACAAAAAATTATAATAAGAAAAAAGAATCTGTAAAAAAAAAAAAAATCTAGGCGATACATTCCCTCTAAAGGCCCAATTACACAGAAAAAATGATTGTGCAAAAAATTGTTCAAACTTAAATGATCTTCCCTGTGTATGCAGGCAATGATCAAACAACTAATGAAAATTTGTTAGTATCCCGTTGATCGCGTATTTTGAGCTGACCATTAGAGATCAGTGAATCGCTCATCTAAATGAAGTTAAGCGCTTCATTTGATACTTTGCTCATCAAGCCATTAGCCTTTCAGCGCTGCTCCAGTCTCCGCCCTTCCACCCTGGGTGGGAGAAAAAACTGGATCCAGTCCTGGGAAACTAGAATAAGTTTTCCAGGATTGGATCCAGCTTTTTCCAGCTTCCTGGGAGGAGCAGCAGGAAGCAGAGCAGGGTTGAAAGGCCGGCAGCTTAATAAGCGGAGCTTTGTTTTGTTTAGATGAGCGATTCTCTCATCTCTACTGACCATAAAATTATCGGTAATCGTTCACTAATTGTTCAGTGTAAGTACACATTGTTCATTTGTTTGTGTAGTATGGAGTGTACAAATGATTGGAATTATCATCACTATCTACTATGGTTCCGTGTATTATGGTGAGCGATTTTAGATCGTTCAAAAAGGCGCTAGTTTGCGATCTTTTTATCGTTAATCAGAGAAACTAAAAAAATTACTTCGTCAAATAGGATCCTAAGGAAAAGAGAAGTATATGTCTAGTGAGCTGCGCCATATGGCACAATGTGAGTCACTGTGATATATTTGGCATGGTGTCTGCCACAGTCTAGTTTTATCCTGTCTAACGTCAGGACAGTAATAATAAATCTGCCCCATTGGTGGCATGTATAAATGTCAAGCCAGCTGGATTTTGCAGCTTTGCCAACCATCTAATGTGTATGGGGGCCCATGGACTCTCCCCGAATATAAAAATATAGAAAAATCCCTATATCTGGGGAACGGGGAAGTGGGCATAGCAGCAGAACAAAATTAGTGTTGAAATTACAAGTGATGTGAAAAAGAAAAAATACCAGTTGTATGTCCAGCTTATGACAAAGAGTGTTTAACTACTATTTTAGTTTTGCTTAAAACCCGTCCCTGGACACGAATACCAGAAACACCGGAAAAATCATCTATGACGGCATGTGAGGTTTCTTGCTGCCATTGTGTCTGGTAAAACCTATACATGCTCATGGGCTCTTTGGAAACTTTGTATTACAACTAGAGATGAGTGAACCTCAAGCATGCTCGAGTCCATCTGAACCCGATTGTTCGGCATTTGATTAGCTGGGGCTGCTGAAGGTGGATAAAGCTCTAAGGTTGTCTGGAAAACATGGATATAGTCATTGGCTGTATCCATGTTTTCCACATAGCCTTAGGGCTTTATCCAACTTCAGCCGCCCACGCTACTCAAATGCCGAACGTTCGGGTTCGGATCGACTCGAGCATGCTCCAGGTTCGCTCATCTCTAATTACAACCACTTTTGAAAAGAAAGCGTTCACCTTGGATGTTCAACATTTGGGCAATGTTCTGTTTTACAGTACAAATAATTTCCAACTATTCTCCATTAAGTACTCTAGTCTAGGCAATCCCCTGCTTTTTATCTATTGCATTCTACATATACAGACAAAGAAATGCTGCTTTCCTGGGATATTCAGCTTAAAGGGACTCTCTGCTGATGGCAGATGTCATGCATGTAATCTAGAGGATAAAGGACATGCACAACCCTAATTGTGAAGTGGGTGCACCATGGCAGCATACACAATGTATGTAACCTAAGCAAGCAAGAGAGAAAAGACTTTACACTAAATAGGCAAATTGGCACACCAATAATGTATAGAAAATACAAGTGGTACCTTGGATTACGAGCATAATTCCTTCTAGCACTGTGCTTGTAATCCAAATCTACTCCTTAAACCAAAGCAAATTTTCCCGTAAGAAATCACTGAAAAGCAGACAATTGGTTCCACACCCCAAAATAATGATTTATTTTTTTATTCTGAGTAAAATGAAGAACAGATGAAACAAACATTTAGAAACAGCAGAATATGTGATATTATAAGTTGGGAAGGGTGGGTGTTCAGCATGGACCAATCAAGAATTGAGAATCACAGAGCTGTGCAGGAGGACAGTGTCAGAAACTTTTCTATACAGCAGTGTGAATGGCTGAGTGTATGTGCAGGCACATAGTAGCAGCAGTGTGTATAGCTGAGTGTAAGTGGAGAGGATGGGAAACACAAGGGCTGACAGAGATTGCAAGGAGCATGAAGTAGGAAGGAAGTGGATCTGCTATGATTTGGAAGGTGAGGGAGACTTCCTGAGTCAGAGTACAGGGCTGTAGACCCCGCTATGCAGGCCATGCCCCTCCCCCACTTCCCCTCCCACCCAGTACAGGGAGCTCTTAAACCAAAGCAATGCTCTTAAACCAAGTCACAATTTTGAAAAACTGTGAGCTCTTCTTACAAAACGCTCTTAAACAAAGTTACCACTGTACTTAATTCAAGCAGGTTCAAAGAATACTAGCAATAAATGGGTCCCATCTAAAAACACTCAAAAAAATCACACTCAGGTAAGATGATGTCCAGGATGGCAACCCCATGCTTTTATAGCAAGCTATCCCAGATAGGTACAATGGCCATGGTACAAAGCTATATATGAGTTATCAAAGTGATCACAGTGCATGTATAAATAGACACCAAGTTAGATGGAAGTGAAAAAGTATTAGTTGTGCAAAACTGTGCACCAAAAGACATAACCAAATATGTAATGAACATTGACCAAGGCTGACATATATCAACGTAATGTGGGTATAACAGGGATAGGACTGGGTGCCATCCCATTCATTACTGCCTAAACTGTTCATTCTTCTCCTGTAGTGATGGCTTACGTGATGCCTAACATATTGGTAAATCTTTTCATTTACTAGAAATGGATTTCTTACACCAGAAGAAAATAGCCACTAGGTGTCTCCAATTTTTGCAATTTGCATCCCAATGCCTGTTGTCAGGGGATGTCTGTCTGTAGTAACAGAGAGACCCAGGACAAAACACTGGAATTGACGGCAGGGTTTAACATCTTATTTGTTTACAGAATGCAGACTACCCCATACGTGTTCTCATTGGTCTTGTGGGGCGACATCACATATTTCAGTTGCACACAGCCCTGAAGGGTTTTTATCAGGTCACACCCGCTTGTAGTGAAAGCGATTATAATTGGAAATTGCTGATGCTCCAGCTGCCTAATAAACCCGTTTTCCATGTCGAATAACCTCCCTACAGTACAGATTGTTTATATTAGATGCTGGAATGTCGCCATCCCGTAATAAGGTTTGTGCTGAAGCCTTTGGCCTTTAAAAATGCCTTCAGTCGTGTCATTTGTCTGTATAAGGATGTCTTATGTGAAAAGAGGCAGCTGTTAGAGGCAAGCCGAAGCTCCAGCTATATAGACTGGCCAGGTACGATGAATGTTTCCAGTGGGTATCCTTGCCATGCTTTTCCTTCTAAGTCATGAGAATATCTAGTGGTGGACTTGTGTAGAGGTCTTTAGGATGTTCTACCAGTTATCTTGTAACGGGGGGGGGGGGAAGGTTACACTTTTTAATATTTTTGTATTTTATAAGCCTATTTTTTAGTACTTTTATGTGTATATAGTATTGTTAAATAGTATTTGTCTGCAAGTGGACATAAAGGTCTTCGGGTTTTAGGACAAAATATCTCTGTAGTGGTGCGAAGGGGCTGGTCCTTTTACATGGCCCCATATGGAGTGTGTGAATGCAAATACTTGCTGATTAGGTAGATTGGCGCTCGTTTGAAGTGCCTTTACATGGCATGATAAATTGCTCTGGCCGGGGCAGTCGTTCGTGCGTCCATTAACATGCATTGCTATCGGCTGCGTGTTTTCTGTTTACACAGATCTGCATCAAACAACGGTAAATTTTACCTCCGCACAAAAGATCAAATCGGCTGACGAGCAAGCGTTTGCTCGCTTGTCGACTGATCTGACACTTTTACAAGGGCCATTTATTGGGCGTTTCTAGGAAAGCTCGGTACCGATAATTGGCTCATGTAAAAGGGCCTCTGTGCTCTCTAAGGTGCTCTCTGATAGATGATGTCACTAGGTAGAAGAGTTGGACCTAACAGATTTTCACCATAAGGGCTCGTTCCCACTGAGCAAAAGCAGCTGAATTTCTGCGCTGAATCAGCGCTGAAATTTCAGCCGTTAAAATAGGTGCAGAGCTAATTTCCATTGTGTTGAATGGAAATTCTGCTCTGCAGTTCACACAGTGGAATTTCCGCACTGAACTAATCCGCTTTCCGCCGGAAGAATGAACATGTTCATTCTTCCGCTAGCGGAAGCCTATACAAATCAATGGGGCTCTGATTTTCTGTTTCAGCGCGGATTCAGCGCGGAATACAAGCGTAATACAAGCGGAAATTACTCGCAGAATCAGCGCGGAAATGGGGAAAAGGGGGGGGGAAGAGGATTCTAGTATATGTTCTGGTATAGTCTAGTTTACTCACCAAATACTCGCTGAATTTCAGCGCTGAATGCATGCGGATTCAGCGCGGATTCCTCGAGTATTCCGCGCTGAATTTGTCAAGAGCTGATTACGAGCTGAACACTTTCCTAGCAGAATACGCAGGGATTCTGCTTGCATTCTGCTTATATTCTGCTCGGAATTCAGCGTCAGTTGATTTTAGGCGGAAATATTTCCTTGCGTAATCCGCACCTTTTGCTCTGTGTGAACGTAGCCTAAATCTGCTTCTGAGCAGTCTGGCTGTGGAATACCCCTCCCATAGAGGTAACATAAAAGTTTTGACACGCTGAACATTCGTGTGTATCTGGAAGTCAGGTGAGAGGACTCTGAGGATGACCCTTCTCTCCTGACCTACACATGAACATTCTTAAAAGTGTGTGACCAGCTTTAAGCCCTTGTTACACGGAGCGACTCCTCATTCCCCACTCTCTGCCTCAGGCGTCACACGCGGCGCTAGCAAGCGGGTGAGTGCAGGGAAGTTGGCTGCCCGGGCAATCGCTAGATCGTCCTGGCAGCCCAAAGAGGATGGTGGCGGTTTGCTGCCGGTGGTCCTAGTCAACAGAGTGACGGCAGCAGATCGTTGCTATCACAGCCGTTTGTCTGTCAACATGTTGAAAGACAAACTACTGCAACGATCAGCTGACATTGTTCATGTCGGCTGACTGTTGCCTTCTATTACACTGGGCGATTATCGGCCGTAATGGGCAATATCGGCTGAATAATTATCGGCCGATAATTGTTCCGTGTAATAGGGCCTTTATTCAGTGGTTTTGCCGATCTGCTGACTACTGAAGACTTAAACCACTTCTCCCTGTCTTCTCAGGGTCCCCAGCTGTATTTTTGTTCTCTGCCGGGACGTATATCTTAAGAACTGATGATGAGAACTCATCTGATAACACTATGTGCATAAGACAAACAATCGGCCTCTCTGGTTGCGGTATATGTTTGTGATGTGTTTCCGGCCCCTAATGAACTCCAGACTGGGTGAAGTCAGATGTCTTGCCTTGTGGATCGCCACATATCCATGAGGGGGAAAGATATTAGTTTGTTCGCTGTGATTTTTATTTTTTTTAATTTTTTTTTGAGCCACAAACACCGGACTCCATGTGAATGCTACGCCTACTAAATTTCCTGTCATTTCTTGAGTAATAATTGATTTGGTCCTTGTCCTGCTAATACAGCATGTGTGCTAGTATGACCAATGGATATTCTGGAGACAGATCTCAACTTTGAATAAGAAGGATTTCCTCACTTATACCACTTTGTAGGTCTGTAGCATCTCCGTTCATGCCAGTAGGGGGCAATCTGCTGGTACATACAGTATGTTATCTCTTGCTATGCTATACCCTCATTAGAGATGAGCGCAACTCAAGCATGCTGATTGTTTGGCATTAGAATACCGGTGGCTGAAGTTAGATGCAGCCCTAGTGAGTCCGTGAAAACATGGATATAGCTATAGGCTGTATTCATATGTTCCCGGACTCCCTAGAGCTGCATCCAACTTTTTCAGTCATCAGCATTCGAATACTAAACGATTGGACTCTAGCATGCTCTGTAAGGCCATGTTCACACTCTGTTTTTAAATTCTGTTTTTTTGTCCCCCAACTGTTTTTTTTTTAAAAAAGATAAAACGGATCAGAATGTATCTTTTATTAACATACACAAAAATGTAGACCGAATCTGTGTACTTGAAAAAAAAAAAGTTTTGATTTTTTTCCTTTTTTAAAAACGGATCAAAACTGACGCACACAAATTCGTTGTTCCATTCTTTTTTTTTTTTTTGTAAAAACAGATTGCAAAAAGTTAGTGCGACCCCCCCCCAGCCTTACCCTCACACAATTCTAGCAAATTACAGATGAGCGAGCACCAAAATGCTTGAGTACTTGACTCAAGTAACGAGCCCCATTGTAAACAATAGGTGACTCTAGTATTTAACCAGGTGCCCCCCGCTCGGCAAATTGGAGGTTACATGGTTAATTTGAAATTGACATTCTGGCTCACAGGAGGTTATGTTAACTTGCTTATAGTGTACTTTTTGTGATCAGCCATTCTGGATCAGTGGTGAGAATTTCTGCTAATCTGGAAATGCATTATCGTCTGATTGTGTCTCCGTATCCATGGAGACCTAAACTACCAGATTAGAAGGGGATATTGACGCTGATCTGGCCGATCGTGACAGGTACACTTTAAGGCTGGTGAAATGCACAGCCTATTGGGGAGCAGCTCGCAGTACCCACTCGGGTATCAAGGACTTTCAAGTAGTCTGATATTTGAGCGAGCACTATACTCTGATATACCAATATAAAAATGTACGCGCTGTTAAAGTTATTACAGATGGGCTTCCTCTTTGCTGTGTTCGGTCACTTCAGCGGTGTCCCGCCAGCCTCAGTCTTGCCTTAGATCACTCACCATGAATGTCTGTGAAGTGAAGGACTTTCATTTCTTCAGAGATCACACGCTCCATCTCCACTGACACATGCAATGTCTTATGACTTGTGACATACGTCGGGGTCGCCTGTCGGGATGTAGCAATACACGTTCTTCCCACATTGCTGTAATTTATCTATCATGTGATATCTGACGTACACCGGAGACGTTGATTGAAAGCTTTATACTTGTCTGAGAAATATATGGCTGCCAGCGCATATACTGGTTGTTGCTCAGCTGGTCAAGGTGCTTTCTGTAAATGGGAGATGTGTGCGTGTAATTTTGCATATTTAAAGGGGTACTCCACGAATGCAGTTTTTAAATTTTAGATATATAATATATATTATATATTATATATTTTGATTGTTTGGGTTGCTGAGAACATACTAAGCAACCCATGCTCACCTACCATGCTCCCGTGGGGCCCTACTGTTGCACTTTGGGTCCTCCACTGCATACTCTGGCTGCTACTTCCTAGACAAAACCATCTTGACAGTGACAGCCTGCTCACCCAGTCACTGTTCATTGGCCCTGTATATCTGCTGTATGTGCTGTAATGTGAATGGGGTGTAAGAGAAAGTCGCTCTGTGTGCAGGTGTCCCATACTCAAACACTATATGAGAGGATGGAGCCCATGTGATACATCCCATATTCCTGTATTACGTAGTTAGGAAGCAGAGCTGAATCACAGTAATCACCAAATCTAATAAAACTGCCCTCAATTTGTCTGTCTTGAAAAATTTATTCTGCTGTAAGCTTCGTGACTTCCTGGAGAAGTCTGGTATAAGACCACAACAACAAAAAATTAAAGAAAAGGCAAAACCACCTTTCACAACTAAACAAATGAGCAGCTGATTCAGTAGATTGGGAGTTGGTTTATCTTGATTCAGTAGATTGGGAGTTTCTTTACTGTAGACTCCCTCATCTCTTTTTGGCCTCTTCGTGGCCTATGATGTGGCAGAATCTCCATGGTAGGATAATAGATATCCTCAGTGTAGCCCATTGAGCTGCTTATAGATTTCTCCTGTCTCATGTCAGATGCAGTTCAGGAAGTAATACGTCGTACACCGAGCATTCATCCTGTTCTCGGTGTATTGATTAAAGAAAAAAAGTGTTAAAATGTGTAAATTACTTCAATGATTCTGTGTTCAGACCTGTCAAATGCAACCTCAGCACACAGGAAATGGAGGCCGTCACGTCTGTGACTACAGGCGCTTGGTGAGGTTGATGACCCCTGTTTATTGGCTTGGTTTACGTGAGGACCTGTGTCCATCTTGACAGACAGATACAGCATTTGTGATCAGTACTTGGCCAACAGAGCTAATATGGGTTAAAATCTAAAGGGAGACCTGGGCTAAGCAATTTATAAAAGGGTCTTTTATTAGGCCCAAAGCCTGAGTCTGACCTGTAGTGCAGCATTGGGATAGGGAACTTAAGGCCCTATTCCATGGAACGATTATCGTTCATAAACTCACTCCAACGACTGCTCGTTAACGATCACTAAACGTTTTTTTTTGCAAACGATAACACACAACGTAAACAATATATGTAGTGAAACAATTATTTTGCGGTCGTTACATGGTCATTTAAAACGTTCACCGGGGTGATCATGACCATACGACACAACCTTTAAACCTTTTTACGAACGACTGAAAGATTTTCAATTCTACGAACCGATTAGCAAATTATCTTTCAAAGACCAACAATTTTTTTTAGTCATGCTGAAAAACAATCTTGAACGACAATATAACTATTTCGCCTTTGTCGTTCGCTCGTTTACACCAATTCCACGAAGCGGTTATCGTTAACAAGCGGTCGTTGGAGCGAGTTTATAAGCGATACTCGTTCCGTGGAATAGGGCCTTTACTTGTAAAACTAATGGTTTAACGTTGGACATTAAACAGATCCCATAGGCGTTATAGTGACTCTGTACCCACAATCTGACCCCCAAACCACTTGTAGCTTCAGATAGCTGCTTTTAATCCAAGATCTGTCCTGGGGTCCGTTCGGCAGGTGATGCTTACGGTTACTGTCCTAAAAGTAACTTTTAATCCGGCAGCGCTGTGTCTAACGGACGGGGCTTACATTTGTATATGCATTAGGCTGGCACCACCTCTCCGTCCTTCCTCCCCACCCTCCTCATCATTAGGAATGATCCAGGAACATTTACTGCTGTTTGAGCTTTGCACAGGTGTATTAACAATCCAGCCAATGTTTATTATGCACACAGGTGGGGAATAGGAAGCAATTTGCCTGGAGTATTCCTAATGATGAGGAGGGCGGGGAGGAGGGACAGAGAGGTGGGGCCAGCCTAATGCATATACTAATGTAAGCCCTGGCCATTAGACACAGCGCTGCAGGATTAAAAGTTGTTTTCAGGACAATAACCGCATCACCTGCCGAACGGACCCCAGGACAGATCTTGGATTAAAAGCAGCTATCTGAAGGTACAAGTGGTTTGGGGGGGGGTCAGATTGTGGGTACAGAGTCCCATTAAAAGGGTCTGTTGGCTTATGTGATGGAGCTTATCTTATCTTGTTTGGATCCTGCAAAAGAGGTACTTAAGGGCGTCTCCAACACAGATGTAGACATAGCCTTATATATGGGGGCTGATGTGTGTAGTTGAAGCTACTTGATCAGGAAATTTTGCATTGGGGCCACTTACTTCAAGCATTTGTATCTTATGATAATTTGCATATTTAACCTATTGTTTGTTCCAGTTTTTATATTTTATACTTACTAATTCCCCATATACCAATAAGGTGGGAACAGACATGATCATTTCAACCTCCTTGTGTTTCCAGGAAGTACTACCTTAAAGGGGTACAGTGGAGTTTTTTCTTGTGGATATTATTATTCAAGGGGTGTATCAATTGCACATGCAAGCATGTAGGACTATGCATCAATCAGATTTCATGGGGGAGAAGAACTCTACAGGGATGTAGAATACTGTACTTGAAAACAGCACATTGGACTCCTTTGCATATGTGTACATAGTATGTAAGTATACCATACACACATTTTTTTTTTTTTTTTTTTTTTTTTTTTTTTTTTTTTTGCTTTAAACACTTCTGCAGCCTTCATAAACCAAATCAGAAGTGGTTTTAGCAGGAAGAAGTATAAAGCTGGGTTCACGTTTAGTATTTTGGTCAGTATTACCAAAACCAAGAGTGGAATCGAGAGAGGAAAACCGTAATAGAAAGATCTGCTTCTTTTCTAAGGACCCTATTGCACCAACAGATATCTGTTGGTGTAATAGGGTCCTAAGTTTCAGACCCAGTCCTGGTTTTGGTATAAATACTGACTACAGTACTGTTTGTGAACACAGCCTTAAAGGTGTTTTCCAGGCCTATTCACTTGATGGTCTGTCCTTCACTTGAACAGGAGCTGAGCTGCAATAAAGTGGCATCACTACAACAATGATTTGAGTCAACTGTTTCCAGCTCAACCTAGTGTGGGTGGCGAACAGGTTAATCGTTGGGGTTCCAGGGGCCTGCACCCTTATGGTTAGTGATTACTGAGGAAAGGCCATCAATTGTCTTAGCCTGGAAGCCCCCTTTAAAAACACTGCCGCCAGATGTTAAATGAAAGTCAATCGGAAAAAATTAAATTGCACTAGAAGCATTTTTTATATAGTATAGTTATATAAATATGGTGGGAGATTTATCAAACATGATGTACAGTGAAACGGGCTCAGTTGCCCCTAGCAACCAATCAGATTCCACCTTTCATTTTCCAAAGAGTCTGTGAGGAATGAAAGATGGAATCTGATTGGTTGCTAGGGGCAACTGAGCCAGTTTCACTTTACACCATGTTTGATAAATCTCCCCCTTAGTGTATATTATATAATTATGTATACTGTTGCTATATACACCAGCCAGACCTCTGCTTTTAAAGTAGAGTGGTGGTTGGTAACCTGGACAAGGAGATGTGGTTTGTTTGTTTTTCTTCCCCAAACTTTGTGCAGAGGAGCAGTTGCCCATAATAACCAGTTTTCAGCTTTTTTTAAAATTTTTTTAAAAGTCAAAGCATACTGACTGTTTGCTATGGGCAACTGCTGCGCTGGTCCTCTGCACAAGGTGTCTTTTTTGGTGAGTACACCCCAATGCTTGCCTCATAGTAATGTCACAGAGGATCCATTCTTCCTTACATATGGAGAAAACGTTGGAATGACTTGCGGGAGAAAGTCTGAATTATTTAGAGGAATAGATTAGTCATGTTCACCTTCTTCCTTTCTCCTGAGATCCAGGCCTGAGTCGGGAGGGAGGCAGGCTGTGGCTGCACTTGTCTATTACTGACCATAATGTCCCTCTAATTTAATTTTTTATAAGATTTATAAAACCCAATCTCCTTGTCCTGTAGTATCCGGTCAGCAGATGAGAGGACTGAATTACCCAGAAATGCTTCCAATCCCTGAGGTCATGTGACTGTTCATCTCTCGGGCACAGAACTGACAATTCACAGATTATGACAATTTGCCAAAATAAACTATAAGCATTGTAAATCCTCCCGGTGTAAGGAGGCCCTGTCTCCTCCAGCTTTCCTTATGAAATAAAGCCGGCTATGGATGAGGCCTTACAAGTGTGCAATTGTTTCATTATACATAAATATGGATGCCCTTTTATATGCTCAGACAGCTGGGCTCTGTTCACATTGTTGTTTTGGCTGATGCATTCACTGGAAAAATATCCCAACATATTTCCTGAATTCACAGCTGCATATCTGCAATTCTGTACCATACAGGTCCATAAATAATAATTAAAATAACCTGTCATAATTTTCATGCTGCCTGAACCTCAAGTCATCAGGTTCCCTTCATCTTCTCCCTGCCTCTCGTTCTGTTTGGGTATAGCTATAAATCAAAGCAGTGGGGAGAAGCCACCAAGATACCGAACTGATGACTTGAGGTTCAGGCAGCATAAAAACAATGACTGTGTTCTGTGAAATGCTGCTGTGGCACCGGAGAAATGCCTGGGAGGCGGTCTTCCTAACTCCTCCCTAGACCACCTCTCTATAACTTCCCTGTTGAGAGAGAGGTTTTTTGTTCAGCAATATTTTGACCCTTTTTTCTTACGTCACTGTTTGTACAGCAGTGAAATGATGTCAGTCAAGTGACACCGCCCACTGGACTCCTAAGCCCAGAATGACTAGAGATTTAGAGCAATAAGTTATACCGAATCCTTCCCTATATCACTGTATAATAAAGGGGTTGTCCAGCGAAAATCTTTTTCTTTCAAATCAGCTGAGGTCTGAAAGTTATCTAGATTTGTAATTTACTTATATTAAAAAAATCTCAAGTCTTCCCATACTTACTAGCTCCTATATGTCCTGCAGGAAATGTATTATTTTCCGTCTGACACAGTGCTCTCTGCTGCTATCTCTGGCTGAGACAGGAACTCTGTCTCAGTTTTCTATGTATCCCCATAGAAAACCTCTCCTGCTCTGGACAGTTCCTGTTACGGTCAGAGGTGTCAGCAAAAAGCACTGTCCCAGACTGGAAAGAATACACCACTTCCTGCAGGACATACATCAGCTGATAAGTACTGGAAGACTTGAGATTTTTTTTTTTAATAGAAGTAAATTACCAATCTATATAACTTTCTGACACCAGTTGATTTGAATTTTTCAGCCCTGCCCTCTATGGGAAGTGTTGGTATGGTAGTGGCGAGGGATTGGGAATGTGTACTGTTTGTTTTTTTGTTTTTTTCCCTCTACAGTTGTGTTTGTTTGTTTTTTTTTTTTTGGGGGGGGGGGTTGTCTGCAGAAGAAAAAAATCTTTGCTATTTCGAGTGGATGTGTATTTTCCTTTTTGGTTTATTTTTTTGCTGTGGAATTACCCATTACTTACCCACCAGCTGTGTATGAACTTGGAGGCATATAGTACCTTAGCGCACCATACCCCTTTAAGCACAGCTTTCTACACTACGGAGCCATAGATCTGCCATGTGCACGTGGTCTCCCAGCATTTGTGTCGTCCGATAAATGGCCTCGCAGTGGGAGTGTACAGATCCGCTTGGAACTTGGAAAAGTTCAGACGGTTGGAATTTCCTATTTACACGATTTATATTCTTGGAGTTACATAGAGAATATAAACAATGATTTTAGGAGCAGAAAATGTGTTTTCATTTAATTACAGGAGATGAGAGATGACTCGGCCTCCAAGTCTTTCTTTTCATTATCCTATGAAGCGTCCTCCGGAAGCCGCCTGTTCTCAATTATGACTATTGGATTTTCAGTTATACTAGAAGCTCTGCTTTCTACTATTCTGTGCCGCTTTATTAAGTGCTAAATGCTCAGATGGTTGTAAAGGTTCATGGGAAAGTGGGTGAGAGGTTGTGTGTTTACATTTTCTGATATTGTTGCCTTATTTCATATGACAGTCATTAAAAACACTTCAACACAGACTTTAGACCCCTGGTGGAGTGTATCTCGGGAGGGAGAGCCCCCTGGTGGAGTGGATCTCGGGAGGGAGAGCCCCCTGGTGGAGTGGATCTCGGGAGGGAGAGCCCCCTGGTGGAGTGGATCTCGGGAGGGAGAGCCCCCTGGTGGAGTGGATCTCGGGAGGGAGAGCCCCCGGTGGAGTGGATCTCGGGAGGGAGAGCCCCTGGTGGAGTGGATCTCGGGAGGGAGAGCCCCCTGGTGGAGTGGATCTCGGGAGGGAGAGCCCCCTGGTGGAGTGGATCTTGGGAGGGAGAGCCCCTGGTGGAGTGGATCTCGGGAGGGAGAGCCCCCTGGTGGAGTGGATCTCGGGAGGGAGAGCCCCCTGGTGGAGTGGATCTCGGGAGGGAGAGCCCCCTGGTGGAGTGGATCTCGGGAGGGGGAGCCCCCTGGTGGAGTGGATCTCGGGAGGGGGAGCCCCCTGGTGGAGTGGTTCTCGGGAGGGGGAGCCCCCTGGTGGAGTGGATCTCGGGAGGGGGAGCCCCCTGGTGGAGTGGATCTCAACCCGATTCTTGGTTGATTGCCTCTTTTGTACTGCGGGGAAAATATATCTCTATCGGCGGCACATCTCCCTGTGTAAACAGATGTGTGGCCGATAGAAATACATTTAAATGGCCGAATGAACAATGTAGTGATCGTTCATGTGCCTGGGCCGCTCTACTTATAATGCCTTCTAAAGCCATTGCAAACAAGCCCCGATCCCGCTGGTTGGCACTCATTTGCAGCCGCTGGCGGCTGAAGGTGATACCTGTGAATGTGTGAACTGTGGGTATAGGATCTCTTTCCCGATCTGTTTATAGGCTAATAGTACTTGATCGCTATTTGACCGTGTGCTTAATCTCTTGACAGATGGATTTGCAGCGCGCCTAGATAAAGGTGGAGCGTCTCTTCACACAGTTCACCTCCCCTTACCGTTTAAGGTAATTCAATTATTGGGGGATTATTTCAAGTTGTTGGGTAAATCGGTCTCCTAAGTAGTGATGTCACGATACCAGAATTTTGAGTTCGATACCGATACTAACTTTTTTATTTCGATACTCAATACCAGTTCGATACTTAGTAAAGTATAAAAAAACAAAACAAAATACAGTGGTAGAAATATAATACCCCTGCACTATTACAGTGATACCAATTTTTGGACTATTTTTATTTTATTGTGTTAAAAATAAAGTTAGTGATATCTGTCTAAGACAGCTCTGCTGCATCAGCTATCACTAAGACAGCTCTGCTACATCAGCTATCACTAAGACAGCTCTGCTACATCAGCTATCACTAAGACAGCTCTGCTACATCAGCTATCACTAAGACAGCTCTGCTACATCAGCTATCACTAAGACAGCTCTGCTACATCAGCTATCACTAAGACAGCTCTGCTACATCAGCTATCACTAAGACAGCTCTGCTACATCAGCTATCACTAAGACAGCTCTGCTGTATCAGCTATCACTAAGACAGCTCTGCTGCA
This sequence comes from Dendropsophus ebraccatus, assembly GCF_027789765.1. Taxonomy (NCBI): domain Eukaryota; kingdom Metazoa; phylum Chordata; class Amphibia; order Anura; family Hylidae; genus Dendropsophus; species Dendropsophus ebraccatus. The sequence continues at coordinate 113,486,138 of NC_091459.1, read as the reverse complement.
TCAGCTATCACTAAGACAGCTCTGCTGCATCAGCTATCACTAAGACAGCTCTGCTGCATCAGCTATCACTAAGACAGCTCTGCTACATCAGCTATCACTAAGACAGCTCTGCTACATCAGCTATCACTAAGACAGCTCTGCTGCATCAGCTATCACTAAGACAGCTCTGCTGCATCAGCTATCGCTAAGACAGCTCTGCTGCATCAGCTATCACTAAGACAGCTCTGCTGCATCAGCTATTACTAAGACAGCTCTGCTACATCCGATATCACTAAGACAGCTCTGCTACATCCGATATCACTAAGACAGCTCTGCTACATCAGCTATCACTAAGACAGCTCTGCTACATCAGCTATCACTAAGACAGCTCTGCTACATCAGCTATCACTAAGACAGCTCTGCTACATCAGCTATCACTAAGACAGCTCTGCTACATCAGCTATCACTAAGACAGCTCTGCTACATCAGCTATCACTAAGACAGCTCTGCTACATCAGCTATCACTAAGACAGCTCTGCTACATCAGCTATCACTAAGACAGCTCTGCTACATCAGCTATCACTAAGACAGCTCTGCGGCATCAGCTATCACTAAGACAGCTCTGCGGCATCAGCTATCACTTAGACAGCTCTGCGGCATCAGCTATCACTAAGACAGCTCTGCTGCGTCAGATAACACTAAGACAGCTCTGCTACATCAGATAACACTAAGACAGCTCTGCTGCACCACCCATCACTAAGACAGCTCTGCTGCATCAGATAACACTAAGACAGCTCTGCTGCATCAGATATCACTAAGACAGCTCTGCTGCATCAGATATCACTAAGACAGCTCTGCTGCATCAGATATCACTAAGACAGCTCTGCTGCATCAGATAACACTAAGACAGCTCTGCTGCATCAGATAACACTAAGACAGCTCTGCTGCATCAGATAACACTAAGACAGCTCTGCTGCATCAGATAACACTAAGACAGCTCTGCTGCATCAGATAACACTAAGACAGCTCTGCTGCATCAGATAACACTAAGACAGCTCTGCTACATCAGATATCACTAAGACAGCTTTGCTACATCAGATAACACTAAGACAGCTCTGCTACATCAGCTATCACTAAGACAGCTCTGCTACATCAGATAACACTAAGACAGCTCTGCTACATCAGCTATCACTAAGACAGCTCTGCTACATCAGCTATCACTAAGACAGCTCTGCTGCATCAGATAACACTAAGACAGCTCTGCTGCATCAGATAACACTAAGACAGCTCTGCTGCATCAGATAACACTAAGACAGCTCTGCTGCATCAGATAACACTAAGACAGCTCTGCTGCATCAGCTATCACTAAGACAGCTCTGCTGCATCAGCTATCACTAAGACAGCTCTGCTGCATCAGCTATCACTAAGACAGCTCTGCTGCATCAGCTATCACTAAGACAGCTCTGCTGCATCAGCTATCACTAAGACAGCTCTGCTACATCAGCTATCACTAAGACAGCTCTGCTGCACCACCCATCACTAAGACAGCTCTGCTACACAGGATCCCACACACTACAGCCGATCTTATCTGCTCCTCTCAGTCCCGGCCACCTCCCCCACCTGCCAGCCGGCTGGATCCTCACATGTGCTGCACTTCTCCCGGCCTCTCTCCCGGACATCCCGCTCTCCCTCTCCAGCCGCTCTCCTCTGTGCAGCTCCGGTTCCTCTCCCGGACCTCCCGCTCTCCCTCTCCTCCGTCCTCTCTCCCGGACCTCCCGCTCTCCCTCCAGCCTTCTCCTCCGTCCTCCTCTCCCGCTCTCCCTCTCCAGCCGCTCTCCTCCGTGCAGCTCCGGCTCCTCGGCATAAATCATCTCTCTGATAAGAGTCTGGCGGAGCCGGACTCTGTTATCAGAGAGACACCAGCAGCGGGGGTCTGTTACACACAGTAGCCGACCCCCCGCTGTATATGGAGCGGGCTCAGGAGGGGTCAGATGCCGCTGTCAGTGTGACAGCGGCATCTATATACTTAAATAGCCGGCACTAGCAATAGCTAAGTGCCGGCTATTTGAAATTGGCGCCAATGGGAGCGGAGGGAGGGAGAGCAGAGGAGGAGACTGCAGGGGGCAGGGGGAGGCACATAGAGAACACGGCCGGCGCTCAGCTAGCCGCCCACCGTGTTCTCTGCTTAACTTAAAGTTTCGATACCAGGAAATCCTGGTATCAAACCGTTTTTTTGCCCGAAATATCGATAGTAGTATCGATATTTCGGTGCATCGTGCATCCCTACTCCTAAGCAGTTCAGGCAAGATGGCTATCCCTCATAATAATGTTATATATTTGTTGTTGTTTTTATTTTGTATTTTTTTTTTTTTTTTATCACAAAAAAATATGCATGTTCTAGGTGTTGCCTTTTAAATGGTTGCATTGATCCAGGAGTATATGGATCTGTATTTAGCATTAGTGATCAGCAGCATTATTGCTTTTCCCCTAATCCTTTCATGTTGCAAATTATGTCAACGACCTTGTATCAGGTAAGGGAAAAAAAAGGGTCACGACCAGGTAGCAGCTGATGTCAGGTCAGTGGAATGTAATGTGTTTTTTTTTTTTTTTTAAATTTTCGAAAACTTTTCTGTTCTCACCACTGACTGTATACTTTAAACATTGCGTGCAGGGTCTTCTAACATTTGGAGTGAAGTAATAAGCTTAATAAAGGGTAACAGGGAAAGCATTTCTCAGACTGTAATGTTTCAAAGGGCCTATAGGGAGCACATGTGATGAAGCCATAGAGATTGCTATATGGACAAACAAGATTAATGTGTAGATGTGCCACCAGTGATCTTGGTCAGTAAATTTTTCTATTTTGCGGTCCCCCCCCCCCCTACGTCATTTAAAAAGCTTGTCAATGTGGTAGTAACCGATAGAGGAAGTAGTGGTTAGTCTTGTCAGGCCTCCTCGCTCCTTCGCTGATCTCCTTCTAGTGATATTTTATCCCTGAGCTTCACACTACTAAGATGAGTAGCCTGGTCGGTTTCAATGGTTATGCTGCTAGCCTTAATCACGGAAAAGACTTTGGTTATTACACAGATCGGGTGCCAAGAAGTGAAGATAAGTTGGGACTTTGAGTTTCTGCTGTTTAAAAAAAAAAAAAAAAATCTCACTATAAAACCCCTTGAAATTAGAGGTCAAATATCTTGAATCCATTGATATGTTATGTTTGGGTGCACACAGTGCTACCAGGTATGGCTAGAACTTACAATAAAAACAATTGCGAGTACAGAGAGTCACGGATCAATGTGTCCATCAATCACATGACTGCCTTCTCTCTGTGAGTGCTCATATGGTCTGGGATACACAGGACATTCTGTTTTCTGACTCTTTCCTGTTTTTTTTGTGGAAAAAATTCAGAAGACAGGAAGTGCCATGTTCTCTATGATGGCTTAAAAATAAATAATGAATGTAAATTGCAAACTTGCTTTATATCGCATCTACTGTTGATTAGGGTAGCTTCACACTCACCGTATCCCAGCAAATTTTTTTTTGTGGATCTGCAGCGGATTAGATCTCAGTAACCTAACACTGCATCAAATCTGCTGCGGATCCTGTACCTGTGAATCCACCCTTATGGTAGCTTCACACATACCGACTCACAGCGTTAATAACGCTGCGAGTCAGCTAGGTCCTGGCAGATCACTTTCATTACATACACCCAGCGGTCTGAACGACCGCTGCGTGTATGTAATTCTGCCGGCCGCTTAACCCCTTCAGCTGCGCCCCGCCACCCGCTTTGTAAACATTACCTGTCCACGCTGCACGGGGTCCCGGCGTACTGCTCTCCTGCCCGGCCAATCAGTGTGTTGCCCTGCCGCAGCCACTGATTGGCCAGGCGAGAGCAGCAGTTTCTGAAATACTCAGACCAGCCCTTCTGGCACCAACAACCATGCCACGTTCAAAGGCACTCAAATCACCTTTGTTCCCCATACTGATGCTCGGTTTGAACTGCAGGAGATTGTCTCGACCATGTCTACATGCCTAAATGCCGCCATGTGTTTGGCTGATTAGAAATTAAGTGGTAACGTGCAGTTGGACAGGTGTACCTAATAAAGTGGCCGGTGAGTGTGTGTAATATATATATATATAATACACACACACACACACACCTATTACGGGAAATGCTTATAAAGTGCTTTTTTTTCCTGCACTTACTGCATCAAGGCTTCATTTCCTGGATAACATAGTGATGTCACTTCCTGGATAAAATGGTGATGTCACAACCCGACTCCCAGAGCTGTGCGGGCTGAGGCTGCTGGATAGGATGATGGCAGGGGGACACTGAGGGACACAGAGCATCCCTCTGCCATCATCCTCTCCAGCAGCCACAGCCCACACAGCTCTGGCAGTCGGGTTGTGACATCACCATGTTATCCAGGAAGTGACATCACCATGTTTATCCAGGAAGTGACATCACCATGTTTATCCAGGAAGTGACATCACCGTGTTTATCCAGGAAGTGACATCACCGTGTTTATCCAGGAAGTGACATCACCGTGTTATCCAGGAAGTGACATCACCATGTTATCCAAGAAGTGAAGCCTTGATGCAGTACTAAGTGCAGGGAAAAAAGCACTTTATAAGCATTTCCTGTAATAAGTGTATATTGGTGATTTGTATAACTTTTGGGGGGAAATACAATACTTTAATAAAAATTTTCCCCGGACTTCTCCTTTAAGCACTGTTTTTCTACAGAATATCCAGCACATATGGATAAGATCTGTTATCGATTTTACTTCTACAAATCCAAAGATAAAACCGCAGTTCTGTCCCCCGTGGATCCAGCGAGCTTCTTCAGAGCAGTATGGAATTGTGATCCCTATTACCTTGCTGAACGTGTTATGTCTTGTTGCTCTTGTCATATTTGATCAGAAGAATGCTTCACTTTGTCAGCCCTGTCAGTGCTGGGAAGAAGCTTGTACTGTACGTTGGGAATTCAGGTCATGCCAGTTGCTGTATATCAGATCGGCCTTTAAGTTGTAAGTGCAGGTGCATGACGGTGCAGCACAAGCATTCGCAGCCTTTGCACCTGCCTTTCGGGCACTGGAAATGCTGATATATCAGGGGGTGTTCCTGTGGTTTAGCACATCTTATATCTTATTTTATGAAGTGTGATGTAGGATGTTCAGTTGCAGTTACGTAGAACTAGAAGTTTACAAATGGATAAAAAGTGAAACTTTAAGTGCATTCAGAGGCCGATAACCGAGCAAGAGAGATGGCCGTGATAAGCAGACAAATGTATATATAAATATAGGATTTTATTTTATTTTCTTCCTTAACTTCCTCCTTGTTTGTCAAAGCCTCTTGAGTGAATGAGTCAGCGTCAAACAATGCACTGTCTCACTCAGCATTTCGCCTGCAGCGTTTTTCACATGAAAGTCATGCTACCTAAGGCTGTGTTCACATGGGACCGCCAGTGGATTTGCATGCACAAAACCTCCAATGTATAAGAGTGGATAATCCCGTGTTAAGATTAAGACGTCTTTTACACTCTGCAGAAAGTGACCTGCAGTCTGGATTTTAAACGTGTCCGTCACCTTTTTTTTTTTTTTTTTTTTTTTTTTTTTTTTAAGAAATGGGTTTTTATTGCAAGCAGTTTTGCAATATACTCTTTATTTATTTTATTTTAAGTTTTCCTTCTATTTTTATCTTACATAGGGCAAAACTGTGGGCCATGCTCCCTCTGTGCCGATATTTGGTCTTTTCTCTGCTCAAAAAAAGACCAAACACAGGAAGTCCCAGTATTTGGTGCGCTCACACAAGAAAAGACACCTGTTCATCATGCAGGTTATATATCAATTGGGGGCAATTAACATGGGCTATTCATATTATCAGCTATGCAGCTTACCAGTAGACAATGCTCTTTGTAATGTAACAATTTAGTTAGTATAATGTCACTGTGGTTACAGAGGTTTTGGTCCTGTGTGACAGGAGAGCTGACCATACAATGCGAGTGGCCCCAAGTAGCCTTATGTATAATTTAGATTTAAATTGATACTGTCCCCCACCCCCCCTTCCCTCATTCTCATTTCATTTCATCGGTGGACAGTGTCTTCTAGGCGGGTCTTTGGGGCAGTCGGGCCTCCTCTCCCTGCTAGAGAAAGTGCTCAACGGCCGTGAAGCTCTATCTAGGTTGACACCGTCCACTGATGAAATGAAGCTATTTTGGAGCAGAAAGAAAACGCAGTCAGGTTTTATACAGGTATATATGTTGCGGTAAAATGATAGAATTCAGGGATTTGATCAAATCCTGGGAAATGATGAAATGGCCGAGCCCTTCCATCATTTCCCTGTAGAAAGTCAGTGATTTATTAATTAGCACGACAATAGTCATTGAAACTGAATTTATTTATTCTAAACGAATTAACAAAGGAAACAGGTAGCTAAGCTGATAATTTTTAGGGAGCAGGAGGCATCATCACACAGCACACGGGACCGGAGGCGGACAGGGGAGCAGAACGGGGAGCAGGAGGCATCATCACACAGCACGCGGGATCGGAGGCGGACAGGGAAGCAGAGCCGGGAGCAGGAGGCATCATCACACAGCACACGGACCGGAGGCAGACAGGGGAGCAGGGAGGCATCACACAGCACGCGGGACCGGAGGCAGACAGGGGAGCAGAATGGGGAGCAGGGAGGCATCATCACACAGGACCGGAGGCAGAATGGGGAGCAGGGAGGCATCATCACACAGGACCGGAGGAGGACGGGAGCAGAGCCGGGAGCAGGAGGCATCATCACACAGCACATGGACCGGAGGCAGACAGGGGAGCAGAACGGGGAGCAGGGAGGCACCATCACACAGGACCAGAGGAGGACAGGGGAGCAGAACGGGGAGCAGGGAGGCATCATCACACAGGACCGGTGGAGGACAGGGGAGCAGAGCCGGGAGCAGGAGGCATCATCACACAGGACCGGAGGAGGACAGGGGAGCAGAGCCGGGAGCAGGAGGCATCATCACACAGCAAGCAGAGGAAGCAGGAGGCATGTTGCAGGGAAAATATAATATGGGCAGCATCTAAGCTTGTGGATGGTGCGGAGAACTGCACATAGGGTAAGGCGGGGTGGCAATAAAACTTTAAACATAAAGTGAGTGTATTGCAGCTGCTTGCGATCACAACCCCTGTTGATTTTTTTTTAATTTTTTTAGCCATAGTAATGTTATAGGTTAAGGGTCCGTGACATAGCAGTGATAGGATGTGGTTGTGGTAATCCCATGACTGACTGTTTCCCTAAGGCAGCCATGGAGCTTGTGGTATTACTGAAGACATGAGGGTACATCTCCACCAAAAATCTGTTTTTGATTAAGTCAGGAGATTGGGGGCTGATTCCATCTTTTCCTCTGGGGCTCTGCAATGTCTATGTAGGTACCTATACCTATATCTACCCTATGCAAATATAAATGTCACCATGAGGGAAGTGGCTTCTTGCTCCCATCAGTCTTACGCTTGTTTGATCTTGCTTGATTTCTGATGGCTATGACTCTGCTTGAAACGAGTAGACGATAAGATGAGATTTGAAGAATTTCATTTGTGGATACAGTGATTTTGGTGCAGCTCATACACATCCTGTTACAACCTGCTATAAAGTCACTTACACATCTTTTCTAGTAATTCTTTATCAGATGGATGACTATCATGGGAATGTTTTTTGTCATTGACCGCTCAACCTGTAACGGCTCCTCACATCTGCTTTAATTGCACAGTGACGGCCTCACTGCTGTCTAAGCCAGTGCTTCCCAACCTTTTCCACCTCAGGGCACCCCTTGGGGAAAAAAATTTAGCTTGGGGCACCCCTACCAGAAAATGTTCTATAAAATACAAAAAAATGCCAGTTAGTGACTCACAGGTGATGTTTTCTGTGATCTGAGGCATTCGCTTTCGTTTTCTTCTCCATCTGGCCCAGACCTCTATGATGATTTCATGCAGCTACAATTCACCTCTTCAGAACCTGCCGGGCAAACATCTTAGGCTCCGCACATTTCTAGCAACTTTATTTCCTTTCTCTCTCATGCTCTGCCTCCCATATAGTAATGATGTCCTCTGATGTGCCCTCCGTATAGTAATAATGCCCCCTGCTGTGCCCCAATATAGTAAAAACGCCACCTGTACTGTGCCCCAATATAGTAATAATACCCCTGTTGTGCACCTTATAATAAAAATGCTCACTATTTTGCCCTCCCTAATATTAATGCTCCTTATACAGTGTCATTCCTAGTAATAATGCCCCCCATGCTGTCCCTCTCAGCAGTAATACCCCCCATGCTGTTCCCCTCGGTAATAACACCCTCCATGCTGTTGCCTCCATAGAAATAATGCTCCCTATGCTGTGCCACTTACAATACTAAGCCCCCTTATGCTGTGCCACTCACAATACTAAGCTGCCTATGCTGTGCCACTCACAATACTAAGCCCCCATGCTGTGCCACTCACAATACTAAGCCCCCCACATGCTATGCATCAATAAAAAAAACTAAACAAAGAACCTCATACTCACCTATTCCGGATGCAGGGAACAGCTCTTCTGCTGCTTCTGGCTGCATCCTGTGTGCCGCAGGGACGGAACCTCCGGCAGGTGTGATGACTTCACATCACGCCTGCCGGTGAGGGCACGTCCCGGAGTCATATAGGCTGCAGACAGGAAGTGTCAGCAGCCTATGGGATTGAATGTAGGAGCAGGACGCTAGAATCGCTGGTCTAAGCTTTGATGGGACCGCTTCTCAGTGCTGGTATAGAAGACAGTGGTGGCCTTTGCACTATGCTGCTATTCACAGTCTGATATCACTGGGTTTATGACATTCACAGCCGCCTTTTCTTTTTTTTTTTTTTTTTTACAGAAACCTTTTGTCACTTTAATGTTTCCTGAACCACAAGTGGAGGTCCCAGATGACTTATTCCCACCCACCAGCCATGATTGATAGGCCTCTCTTTGTTCGGGTGTAGGGATACATATTTTAATCAAGGCCGGTGGGACAGGGAGAAGCCAAAAAGGACCACCCCAATGACTTGTGGGTATAGGCAGCATGAAAGTGATGACAGGCGTCCTTCAACTGTCTGTAGAGAAGCGCGGTTAGAGAGATCTACTATATAAATTACATGCACCCAGCACAGGCGTGGGCAATTAAATTTCCCATGAGGCCACACTTAATACAGTTCTACCCAATAGTGTCCCATATACTGTACTATCATATACTATCCATTAACAGTAATATATGGTTTAGTTTTACTTCTCTAAGTAAGAGGTCACATTCCAATTCTGGCCAGATGACATGACGGACTGGGGCATGAGCTGAAATACTCTTAGAAAGTGATTGAAGTTACAGATCCAGAATTATAGATGATGGTAATTGCTTATTGTACTGAAATCTATATTAATGATCCTGTGCCTGTGATAAAACTGCACTGTTCATCCTGAGCTTCCTGATTCATATACATGAAAGCAGAACTACTATTAACAAGTGATTGGAGTTACAGATTTAATATATGATGATGATGATGATGACGACATATTATATACAGCAGATTATCCAGGAGATGTTAGGTACAATAGTCCCCAGGTGCTCAGTCTGTGTAGTTGCAGCAGAAGTAGGTGCTGATCGCTACACCCCACCCCCACCCGTGAGTAGTGGAGCAGGAGACACAAGTACTTTACTTACACTGTTAGGGCCCTATTCCACCGGACGATTATCGTTCGCATAATCGTTAACTATCTAAAATGACCGCTATTGCAAAAGACATGAAAACGTTCACTCATTTCCATGGAACGATAATCGTTACTTATGATCGTATTTGCAATCGTTTTTTCTTCGCTATTGCGTTCGTATCTACTGCGAACGACCGAACAACGTCTTATTCAATGCAAACGTTTTGCGAACGAGCAACGATAAAAATAGGTCCAGGTCTTATAAAGCGATCAACGATTTCTCGTTCGGTCGTTAATCGTTAACTGCATTTCAACCGAACAATTATCGTTTAGATTCTAACGATAATCTGAACGATAATCGCCCGGTGGAATAGGGCCCTTAGTTTGGTTACACCCCAGCCTCCTCTCCGGCCCAGGAGTGCCGCTCCCCGCAGTCTGTCCTTAATCTTTGTTTACCATGCAGTGATGGACACAAAGCAATTCTGGGGCCCCGTAGCACAGATACTCTGACGCAGGCCGATCAGAGCTGGTCTGCGGGACGGACAGTGCCCAGGTCTGCCCTAGCATGCCACCATGTGGTTGGATGACCGCATAACATGTTAAGGCATTTTAAGAGGGACTTGAGGAGGACTTGACACCCAGTTGTTTAGTTGTGTAGAGAGCACTGTGGCCCCACACTCACCAGCCAGGGATGGGGATCGAGGGAGAATGATTCCATGCCACCCTCACACATAAAAATTAGCAACAGGAAATAGGGTAGAACATAACAAAAAAAGTCTCGTCCTTGGCTCCCGTCCTACACCAATGTGGAGCGCCCCAGAGGAAGCACTGCCATAATGTCCTAATACATTGAGCATCAGTTACTGCTTTCTGTTTTTAATGTGTGTGTACATTATTATGGGGGCTGCCATCTTGCCTAAACTCTTTTTATTAGCATTTAGAGAAATCCTTTACAGCAAGCCCTCGGGACACAGATACAATGAACAGGAAGTGTGAGCTTAGTTTTGGGTTTAATGGTCGGAATGAAAACTTCATGATTTCATTATTTTATAGTATAAAATGTAAAGTTCTCAAAAAAGAACAGGTCTTTTTCTCGTGACACTATGGGGGAGATTTATCAAAGGGTGTAAAATTTAGACTGGTGCAAACTGCCCACAGCGACCAATCACAGCTCAGCTTTCCTTTCAGCACTGCCTAAAGCTGAGTTGTGATTGGTTGCTGTGGGCAGTTTGCACCAGTCTAAATTTTACACCCTTTGATAAATCTCCCCCATTGCCTTTAAAACGAATGTACCGTCGGGTAAATAGTTTTAAGCTTTTTTACATGATTAGACTGGCGCGGGGATGCCGGAGCCGTGGTGCTTTTTTTGAAATGCAACCTGGCCCGGCCTGAAGCACTGGAGGCGGCCCGCCCGCCCCCAGTGTGACGCAACCCCTTCCCCTCTTTGAATCCAATTAGCTGCGTCACAGAGGGGAGTGCTTTAGGCTGGGCCGGTGCCCCACTATAGACAGGCACTGTGCGCGGGGATCGGGCCGTGGTTCAAAAAGAGCACCGCAACACTGACACCCCCGCGTTGGTGCCGGTCTGTTCATGTAAAAAAAACTTAAAGCAATTTTCCTCATGGTACATTCACTTTAAAGGGGTTTACATGTTACAAGGATATGCTACCTCTTCAAGCTCAGTGTATTGTTCAACAGGGGTAACAGTGGGTGGTCCCTCAGCATTATGCCAGCACTGTCTATGATGAGCTCTTTAATTGTTATTTCTTGTGTCTGTAGCGCTCCTTACCTTTCATCCATGTTTTATATCTGTGCTTTGTGTCCTTTTTTTCCCTTCTAATTTTTGTGTAATTTTTTCTTTAGGTAGATCTCAGGATTTGGAAAACTGAAAGATTTGATGTGGCGAAGGTACGCAAATAACTGTGTGATATGTTTTATTGTAAAACATGTATTTTTGTTTGTTTTTTGCATAGTCTATATTTTATATTCTGCTAGGTAGTTTACAATCACAAGGTGACTTTGACGTTAGGGTATGGTCACATGACAGAAATACGCCCCTCTGATTTTGGCACAGAATCTCTGTGTTGTAATTTACACAGTGCTTTTTTTTTTTTCAACGTAAATTTTAGTTTATAGTTATATTGTTAGTTGTAGGCTGACTAAAATTGCATAATATGTATATATCTCTAAGGCCCCTGGATGTAGCCGTGGCAAGCAGAATGACTGTGATATCCTCCAGAACTTTCACTGTTTTAGGTTCTAGGACTGATGAAATTGTCCAAACTCTTCCCTGTCTTAGTTTAGATATATGGTTATACCAGGAAGGTTTACATTTACTTATTGTAGACTTATCTGCTGGAAGCTTGTTCCAAGCACCTACTACTCTTTCCGCAAAATATTCTCATGTTACCCCTTATCCTTCTCCCAACTAACCCCTGACTTTGTCCCTTCTTTTTGTGTTCAGTTTCTTAAAGCGACTCTGTACCCACAACCTGACCCCCCCCCCCAAAACCACTTGTACCTTCGGATAGCTGCTTTTAATCCAAGATCTGTCCTGGGGTCCGTTCGGCAGGTGATGCAGTTATTGTGCTAAAAACAGCTTTTAAACTGGCAGCTCCGTGCCCAACGGAAGTATCTGTGCCCTAACTTTGCACCACCCCTCCGTCCCTTCTCCCCACCCTTTTCATCATTAGATATGCCACTGAAACATTTTCTCCATGCTGACCATTTGCACAAGTGTCTTAACGATCCAGCCCATGTGCCGGGCTGCCACAGCTGATGAATAGGAGGCAATCTGCCTGGAGCATTCCTAATGGTGAGGAGTGATGCAGAGAAAGTGATAAAAAACACAGGTACAGTGACTCCAGCGCTGCTACCGTAGGACCATCACAGGATTCCGATAGTTAAGATATTAGAGGATTTATCTAATATCTTAAATCCTCTAATATCTTAACTATCGGAATCCTGTGATGGTCCTACGGTAGCAGCGCTGGAGTCACTGTACCTGTGTTTTTATCACTTTCTCTGCATCATTCCTATACGGGCCCCCGGTGGGAGCATCCCGTCCGTTGGTACGTCTAGCTTAGCAGCTACCGGGATCTGGACATTTCTACACTTCTTAACCCTCTTTGGGTGATACGCATCAAGCCCAAGTGGCTCCCTACCCACTATCCCATTCATCCTAAGGTGTTACACGAGGCGCCGGTGCCTGTGTTTTTTTGCTCTCTTTCTTTTAGTTAATGGTGAGGAGGGCGGAGAGGAGGGACAGAGAGGTTGTGCCAGCCTAATGCACACACAATCTAGGCCACTCCCGTAGGGCACGGGGCTGCCAGTTTAAAAGTTGTTTTTTAGCACAACAACTGCATCACCTGCCGAACGGACCCCAGGACAGATCTTGGATTAAAAGCAGTTATCCGAAAGTACAAGTTGTTTGGGGGGGTCAGATTGCGCTTTAATAAAAAATGTCATCCAGTACTTATCAGCTGCTATTGCTCATCTCTATTCTTTGTAGTCTGATACGGTGTTCTCTACTGCCCCCTTTGTCCATGTCAGGAACTGTCCAGAGCAGGAGAGGTTTGCTACTGCTCTGTTCAGTTCCTGACATACGCAGAGTTGGCAGCAAAGAGCACTGTGTCAGACTGGAAATTTTTGAATTTTTTTTTTTTTTTTTTTAGTGAAAGTCGCTTACAGATCTCTTTATTTAAAAAAAAAACAAACAAAAAAAACCTTGCCTATAAGTGACATGCTTGGAATGTTTTCTCTGCATTGCTTAACTAGATGTGGTAAGTGTTTGTTTGTTTTTTTTCATTGTACTTTCTACTTCCTTTTATTTTTGCCTGTACAGTATAAAAGTAACATGGAGTTAAGCAATCTGAAAAGTACTGAGAGGAGAATGTGACTCGGTAATTGCGCCTTGTGCAACCTTAGAAATAACGAATCCCTCAGCGCCGCCAATAGAGACCAGCCAGGGTACAGACCTTTAACGTTGTCTGTACAAATATACCTGGCTCCAGGCGTGTAGATCTACAGTAAACAGGATTCTGAATGGCAGTGGATGACTTTGACAAGAAAAATGATTCTTACTTGTTATAGAGATTAAATGGAGCTAATGTGAGTGAGGGGATTAAATAGATATTTGCAACCTGCTCCTAGTAACAGACTACAGTCCCCCTCAATGAGGCTCTGTGTATGTACCAGGAGAAGCTAAATGTTAAACATATGCCTAGGGCTCATCTGAGAGATACCACCGGCTGCCTTTTTGTCCTTAGTCGGGGTGGTATACATGAGCATATCCCGCAGGCTGCACTCCTATATACAAAAATAATATATACCACATGGTATATGTTTTTATTTTCTCTTCTTCTGGGTATATGTCTAGATATATTTCTTGAATATTCCTCCAATAATTGGGCTCTGGTGGGGTGTGTACAGGACCTAATACATACAATATGGGACCCATCAATGCTGCCGCCTGCATTAGCTCTCATATATAACACAAGTTCATTCCTGTACTGATACAGACGCTGTATAATCTCCTCTGTACAGTGCATACACACACCAATGATGCCTCTGTGTATGATCTCTCCTCTCCTTGCCTCTGCAGTTTCTTAGTTCTCTTCTCCCTCTCTTAGTTTTCTTTACTGCGTGCAAACCTCTTACCCTCCTATATTTGACACAGTGGAGGGAGGGGGGAGGGAGAATGGGGATCATATGAGTGACAGCGGGCAGGAACAATGTGATGTATAGGGTTTATATCAGAAGCAGCAGCACAACCAGCTATGTAAAGGGGTTTCACACACTACAACTTTTTATTTTTTTTAATTTTTTATTCACCGATATTGTACAATTTCAGGAAGGTCCACATTAGAGATTTTTCCTTTCAATAATGCGTTGCAAAAACATTCTTCCTCCTCATCAAACATCATTTTTGGACATAATAAAGGCTCCCCCTCCCCCATGCTGGACAAGATCAGTCTCCACTACTTCCTACCTCATCTCACCACTATAGGCTGCAGTGCCCTCAGTATTCTTCTCTTTGCTGCTACCGTAATGGTTCCTTTCTGTGACATCCTTCTGATATATCTTTTCAGTCAAGCATGCGGTGGCAGAACAAATCACGCAACGGAACAGCATGTGTGCCAGGAAGTAGGGGATCGCCTACTGATGGAACCTGACTACAAAGGAGACTATTTGTAGTCAGACTCCACTTGGAAATCACATGATTCTGTACCCCAGTAGCAAATACACCCTGGATGGAAATACAATGTAGGATGATATAGTAACTATATTATAAAGTGGTGTATTGTTATATTTTGTTGCCATTGGCCAAAATATGTGTGTAAAATAGGTGTTGCTTACACTGGAGTTTTAATGCTGGGATTTGGAGATGTCAAAAGATGTTCTATTTGACTTGTCATGAGCAAAGACCTACAAATCTTTGTTTTGTGATTTATCTTGTTTTTAGGTTTTCTATCATTATCGGAGTACTTTCTATTTATTTCTCAACAACCTACAGGAAAAACTTTTGCATCACCCTTTTTGCTTCTCCTTTCTTCTCTCTGCAAAGAATGAAACTTTTCTTAGAAAATAGTTAAGTTCAGCAATCTGGAGTGTGGAGGAGAGGTTAGTGCAAGCGTGAAAAGATTGAAATGCTTCCATCATCATTGTCCTCCCGCAACTTTTCTGTTATTCTGACAGTAATAGGCTGCTTGTCCCATAGTGTCTAGTAGGCCTTTTTTCTGTGTAAACTTATGAGATCCCTCTATGTAAAGTCTTCAGAGTTCTTTCTCTTGACTTTTCACCTTTCCACCAGAGGCAAATGTAAAAAAAAAAAAAAACTTGAAGGGATTTGAATTACATTACAAGAGAGCGAGCTGTGGCAGAAATTGACATTTTTATGGTGATGTTAAATTCCTGATTTCCTATTTTAGCCTTTTTTTCCTCCTTTTAAATAGATACACAAGGAACCATGAGGGGGCGCTGTATGTCCTTCATTTTCCATCTAATGTACAGACTCTATATACTGCAAATGGAAAACTTTATAGCATTTGGCAATGTCTTGTCTCTTTTATGCTGGATTCTTTGTCCTTATAATAGCTTTTATGTAGTGTGTGTGTGCTTGTTATATATTTTCTCCAAAAAATAGGACAGGGTCTCAAAATATTTTTTTTTCCTCCAAAAAAAGGCTAGGGCTTATTTATTTTTATTTTTTTCTGTGTACCTCTACACTGTGGCCCCACTCTATATGATAGTTCCCCGCCATACTGTATGCCCAAGTATGTTCCCCTATAGTTAGGCCTCCATACTGCATACTATCCCCTACAGGTTGTCCCCATACTGTATACCTCCCTCTCCCCCTCTGCAGCTAGTCACTATACTGTATACCCCCCTCTATTTCTCTGGAGGTAGTCCCCATAGTGTATACCTCAATCTCCCCTCTGAAAGCAGTTTCCATACTGTATACCTCACTACCCCCTCTTCAGTTGTTTTCCCTATACTGTATACATCCTCCCTCCTGCAGGTAGTCCCCATACTTTATACTTCCCCCCCCCCCCCCTCCGTAGTTGGCCCGCGTATCCTCGATCCCTCCAAATATTTAATGTCCCCTACTATGCACCATGTTACCCCTCCTGCCTGTGTTGTGCAAGTGGGGCGTAAAAAGTCTGGCACTGATTGACTGATGCTCAGCCACCCAGTGTTAGGGATCTGGTCAGCTGACTATAAATAGGGATTATTTTTGGAGTAATTATTATATTTTAAGCCTACTATAAAAAGCCTGCAATAAAAATGCCAATATTGGTGCATGGCGGTTTTGTTTTTTTGGACTCCAAAACACTGCAGCCAGTAGGAATATATTATGGCCTTTTTGTGTTTGGAGTTGTATTAGGGCTGCTTGTCATTTTTTCTGTTTGGTAGTTGCTCCTTTTTTTTTCTCTCTCTTTTTTCTTCAAGAGATAGTGTTTTTTTTTTTCCCCCCCGCCCATAGACTTTTATGGGGAAAGAAATTGCCAGAAAAATATTCATGTTTTCATCCTTGTAGGTGTTTTCCCCCAATTCTTTAATAGAATTTTTAGATTTACATGATGAAAGAATCACAGGATTTATAATGAGATAAACGGAGGTTATAAAATACCAGAAAAAAAAGCCTATACTAATGCAATAAATAAAATGCAGTAAAAACTGCTGTCAAGTATTTTTTTTTTTTTTTTTTGGGGAGCAATTGTTTCTATAGCCCCAAAAAAAGCGATTCAAAATTAGTGTGGTGGAAGGCTCAAAGTGCTCCCCCCATTGCATTCCTTCACAAAAATGAGGTAGACTTTTTGTGTCGGTAAAAAAAAAACTGATTGGTTTTGGTCCGTTTTTCTTTTCATCCGTCTTTTGAAAAAAAAAAAAAAAACCATTGCAAAAATGTAGTGTGAACCCAGCCTTACTAAGAGAGTACTGACTGCTAGACCCAACTGAAGACATGTTGCCCAAGCAGACTTTGAAAGGAGGGAAGAAGCAGGATGACCAAGCTGTTAGATGTTGGGAGCATTGGTTATGTGAGAACACACCCATAACAAACAACTTCTGGTCAGACCACCGTAGAGAGAATTGTGTGATCCTCTGACACCCTTGGTAGCTCCTATCAGTTTCCTTGTCTGCCATCCAGACACAGTCGCCCCTTCATTACACAGCCCCATGTCCCCCTGCACTATTTTCAGGTGCTTAGCAGAAGGAAATTTTGGTTACAGCCATTATGTCCTGACATCTTCAGTGGTGTCGTGAATGAGAAACCTGGACTGTTATGGGCTGGAACTGTATAGTCTTTATCTAAGACTCCAGGTTCTGTTTGGGATCTGGTGACTGGTTTTAGTATTGAGGCCTTTTAGTGAACGCTGCCTTTGTTGTGGTGTGACACACTGCCTCCTGCTGGTCAGATGATCATACGTAATAAAGTTTTATTCCATTCCAGTAATTTCTCCATGGTACATTAGTATTTTGTGTTCTTTATCTTTTATATGAATGTGCCGTGCTTACCATGTGCTTCTCTTATGGAGGCTGATAAAGTGCATTTCCATGCTTCATGATGTTTATTTGCCCTAACAGGGAATATGGACAGGGATAATGAGACAGATTCTTTTAAAGGACAACTCCAGCTCTGATTTTAAAAAAAAAAAAAACTGAACTGAAGCTCTAGTTGGTGTCTTCATTTTTCTTTACTTCCTGGTTTGGGCTTTCCCATGATGCACTTTGTCTCCTGTGATGTCTAACTCTGTAGAACTCTGTAGACTCTGTAGAACTGTTAGATGGCTTACATCTTGCTCAGCCAATAAGAGCTCAGCAACCTGAGTCATCTGACAAAGGGAGGCTGGCCTAACAGGGCTTAGACCCACCTCCCTCTTTGTCACAAAATGGCTGAGCACAGAGCAGCCTGGGGTCAACAGTCATTAGGTAAGAATGAGTTTACTTCATTTCCTGGTGGGGGGTAATGGGGGGGGGGGAAGACAGGGAAGGGAGGCAGATAGGTGATTGAAGCATATTACAAAGTTATATAACTTTGTAATGTGTTTTAATAAGGGTAGCTTCACAGGTACCGCTCGCAGCGTTAATAACGCTGCGAGTCGGCTAGGTCCATGCACGCAGTGGTCGTTCAGACCGCTGTGTGTATGTAGTGAAAGTGATCTGCCAGGACCTAGCCGACTCGGAGCGTTATTAACGCTGCGAGTCGGAACGTGTGAAGCTACCCTTACTGGAATAAAGCTGCCAAGCTGCTGATCCTGCACCACTTGTGTTCCAAAGCTTTCAAGACCAGCCAGTCCCTGTACTTACTGGTCCCTTTGGACAACGACTCACAACTACAGTAGCCGATGACTGGCTCTAGTAGGTCAATGTTGTGGCTATTGAGTAATGTGAAGAGAGACCAGGAGACTAGTGGGACCTAGGAACTGTCAGATTGCTATGATAGGTAATGTGTCATATTTGTACAGTCCTAGAGGGACTGACATATGTGTAGGGGTCCTTTTACATGACTGTTTTGTAAACAACCCATGGACCTTACTGGAAGAACCTCCAGTATTAAAAATAGGCGTCCTTGGTTTTGCAGTGAACTTGAACTGTGGCTCCCCTTCCTGACTACGTTGTTTCATGCATTGTCTTATTAGACTTAGAAACAGGAAACTGTAACACTTCTATTTTATAGCAAACAATACTCCAGCAAAGCTGCACTCATTACTTCTCCCCGTACACTGACTGCAGAGACAGACACAACCACTAAGTATGTCACACAAAGCAAAGTTCTCCCCAAATAACAAAACTTTTTTATTAATATCTGATCTTGGTAACCCGAAATTCTCGTGATCGTGGGGACCCCTGTCCCTCTGTCCTGGTAAAGGTGGTGGCATAACAGAGGGGGTATTTTGCTGTGAAGAAGTATATGATACAAAGTAAAAAAATTTATACATGTTTAGAGTGAAGGGGGGAGGCTCCTGCTGCGGGCGGGGCAGAGAGGGGGGAGGCTCCTGCTGCGGGCGGGGCAGAGAGGGGGGAGGCTCCTGCTGCGGGCGGGGCAGTGAGGGGTGGGGGCTCCTGCTTCTGGCAGGAAGGGGGTGGCTCCTGCTGCAGACTGTTTTACAGTCAGACACAGTACAGCAAGGAGCGGGGAACAGGATATGGCCTATCTTCTGGGAAACAGATAAATTTTTTTGATTGACATCTTTAATTTATTTGAAATATGAGACAAAATATCAAATGAAAGTATGAGAACATGGAAGGAATTACTGAGATTTTTTTTATTTGTGTATCCTTGTGAAGTATGAGACAAAATATCACTAACGGAAAGAATGAGAACAAGAAAGTAATTTCTGAGATCTTTTTTTACATTTTCTATGTTCAGAGTTCTTTTAAAGGTTAACTAAACATAGGTTGGAAGCACCTAACCTGCTGTTATGCTCCCACAGGTAATTTTCTGTTAGGTAAATTTTACAGTTTGTCTAGGAGAACATAAAAATAAGTCATACTCACCTGCCCCAATCCTCCGCCAAATCCTGTTCGGATGTTCCACATCCCTGCTGTTTTCTAGTTACTGTCATGTATTGATCCCACAGTGACTGTAAAAATCAGTGACTTTATTATTTTAGTCACCTTGATCCAGTTGTAATTTTTTTTTTTTTGCATGGGCTTCAGTACTCATTTTATGTGTGTTTCTTTGTATATTACTAATTGTACACTATATACGCTCATACTCTGTTTCTTCTATGATTAAAGGGGTAGTGTGGCGGTAAACAATTATTCACAGAATAACACACATTACAAAGTTATACAACTTTGTAATGTATGTTATGTCTGTGAATGGCCTCCTTCCCCGTCCCACCACCCCCACCCGTGTACCCGGAAGTGTGGTGCGCTATACATACCTGTCACATGCCGACTCGTCTCTGATCTTCAGTCTGCTATGTCTTCTTTGGCCGAATCCCTCGTCCGTCCTGAGTGCCGGACGCCCTCTGCCGCGTTTGGCTGAGCATAACTGTGCTCAGCCAAGCGCGGCTGAGCATCTGATGACGCTGAAGAGGACGGCCAGCACTCAGGACGCTCGGAGGGATTCGGCCCGGCCGTCCGAAGACTACACCGCTGACTGAAGATCGGAGACGAGTCGGCACGTAACAGGTATGTATAGCGCACCACACTTCCGGGTACACGGGTGGGGGTGGTGGGACACGGGGAAGGGGGCCATTCACAGACATAACATACATTACAAAGTTGTATAACTTTGTAATGTGTGTTACTCTGTAAATAATTGTTTACCGCCACACTACCCCTTTTAAGAAGCTATGTCATCTGTAGTGCTAAAACATAGCCTTCTATTGAGGTATAAATTAACGGAGATTTAGCATCTTGTCAACTATGTCACTTACTATGCAGCTTGTGTATGTATAAAAGAATAATAGTGTGGCGTGTTTGTCTTCCATTTCAGTGCCAATAAGATTAGAAGATGACGACAGAAGAGGTGGTTGTGGTCGCAAAGTTTGACTACGTGGCCCAGCAAGATCAGGAGCTGGACATCAAGAAGAATGAGCGCCTCCTGCTTTTGGATGACTCAAAATCCTGGTGGCGTGTTCGCAACTCCATGAACAAAACCGGCTTTGTACCTTCCAATTATGTAGAGAGGAAAAACAGCGCTCGAAAGGCCTCCATAGTAAAAAATTTAAAAGACACGTTGGGTAAGTTAATTCATTGATTATTTGCTAAGCTTTTCAGGAGTCTTGGAGGACAATGTCGCTGCTCTGTACTTTGCTGTCCAGGAAACTTCCTCGTGTGATTGTGTCAGCCTATAACCATTTTGGCTCTTTAGCAGAACTGCCCTTTGTGGAAGAAAGCGTTCACAGTAATATCTTTATTCCACTCTTGGATTTGTATCATAGGAGTATAAATGGCTTGTAGACTTGGACGCTAACAGAGCGTGTCAGAAACTCCTTCTAAAAGAAAGCATTTTGCTAATTCTGTGGCTCAGCATAGAACTTTGAAAAGGAATACAGTACTAACAATGCAAACCTGGAGACAAGTAATTTCTTTGTTGTACGTGTGTTAAAAAAAAAAAATAATAATAATGTGTGTGTGTGTGTATAATAATTTTACACACATCTTGTAGTACAGGCGTCCGTCCCAGTGCAGGCATTACATGAAAATCTACACCGGCTCTGAAGCAGGTATAGATTTTTGCCTAGTTTATGCCTTTTTTCCAGGCCACGGCTTTTTCTCGCCTTGTTGCAGCCCCCTGCCCGCCTATCAGATGAATGGGGGATGCAGCTGGCGTATGAGTACGTTTTTTATGTATATTATATACATCTGTTGTTTTCTTAAAAAAAAAAAAAATAGGGGTAGATCTTCTTTTTTTTTTTTTTTTTTTTTTCTTTGTCCACAGTTGTTAGGCCTCAATACTGTAAGTTCCCTTGTAGTTAAAGTGACACTGTCACCCCCTTTGTGCATTCTGACATCTCTACACAGGTGTAAAGGGTAAATTTAGCGGTTTTCATACCTTATTTTATATCATACGTCATGGTGCTTGTTCAAGTAAAAAGTCATCCTTTATCAACTGCAGATTGTGTTAAGTGGGCGGGGCCTCGTGGCATCAGCGCCACTTAGCACCACCCACAATGCCGCCATTGGCCAACGACCTTTAGGCCAGCCTGTTCCAATGGCTGGTGGGGGGGCTAAGTGGCGCTAATGCCGCTAGGTCCCGCCCACTTAACAATCTGCAGTTGATAAAAGATCACTTTTTACTTGAACAAGCACCATGACGTATGATATAAAATAACGTATGAAAACCACTAAATTTACCCTTTACACCTGGGTAGAGATGTCAGAAAGCACAAAGGGGGTGACAGTGTCACTTTAAGCCTCCATACTGCTAAAAAAAAATCTTTTCTCATCCCATGTCTCAAAATCAGCTAATTCAGTAGATTATTTATTTTTTGCTGAAATCTTTAAATGCTGCAACAATTATTTATTAGGGTAGCTTCACACGTAACGGATTTGCAGCAGATTTCCCGCTGTGAGTTTGTGGCGAAATCCCCTGCGAATCCTGCTACTGTGATTTTTCAATAGGATTACGTACCCGCATCGTAATTTTCATTCATTCATACACTGCGAGTATGTAGACACTGGCCCCTTTAACCCGCCGCTGCCCAGAGCATCCATTACCTGCTTGGCGCCCCGGCTGCATCTGAGGCTGTTCACTGATTGGCTGAACGGGAGCCCCAGATGCATGTTAAAGGGTCCGGTGTCTACATACTCACAGCGGAATGAAAATTTTCTACAGGATTCGCAGCGGATTCTGCTGGAAACTCGCAGCGTAAAATCCGCTGGGAATCCATTACGTGTGAAGCCACCCTTATGAGTAGGACCCAGATTAGGTCCTGGGTCACTGGCACCTGTCTCTTCCTTTAGTGGTAGCATTGTGCTTTATTAAATGTGTATATTATATATCTTTAAAGCGGTAGTGCGGCGCTAAACAATTATTCGCAAAATAACACACATTGCAAAGTTATACAACTCACCGCATCTCGTGTCGACCCCCGTCCTCAATCTTGGGACAATGATGTAGTCTTCAGGAGGCCGGCCGAACCGCTCCATCCGTCTCTCATGCTGGCCCCCCTCTGCCACATCTTAACTGTGCTCAGCCGCGATTGGCTGAGCAGTTATGCTCAGCCAATCGCGGCTGAGCTGCTGATGACGGGGCAGAGGGGGGCCGGCATGAGGGACGGATGGAGCGGTTCGGCCGGCCTCCCAAAGACTACGTTATTGTCCCAAGATGGCGGATGGGGGTCTACACGAGATGCGGTGAGTATAATGCACCACACTTCTGGGTCTGGTGTGGGGACACAGGGAAGGGGGCCATTCACATACATAACATACATTACAAAGTTGTATAACTTTGTAATGTGTGTTATTTTGTGAATAATTGTTTAGCGCCGCACTACCCCTTTAATCTCATTGGTTTTGCCGTCTTACTCATCGATGGTCGTACTGACTGACTTCCGTGACCTTTAGTATTAACTTGTCTGACTAAGTACACTGGAAGTGATTTCCTCACAGGCAGGGATCGTCAATGTAATGTTGTGAAAACCTACAAGAATGTTGTTGCCTTCCTTTAGCTTACAGTCCTTCACGCTGATGTATAGGACTCTGGGAAACGCGTTCATTGTTCGAAGATTTAGCTGGAATTGTTGCGTAATCTTCACATACGTATCTATGTATATTTCAGCTAAAAAAAAAGTTATGTTTTCATAAGCAATATTCACTCAGTGAATTGTGTTCTGTTTTCATGGACGGTGTCCACAAATTTTCACATGGATTGTAATATCTTGTAGAACGAGATGAGTAACATATTATTTGAAGAGGCTAAAACTCCTTTTTTTTTAATACATGTTTCAGCAGCTGCCCCTTATTGGTCTGGTATCAGTTTCAGCCATTAGTGAAGGGGCTGCACTTGTTTTGTCACTTTTAAAGGGAGTGTACCATCAGCAGATGCATATTGGCTGAAAGCAGACACTTTTTGTCAGATTTTTTTCCCCATCTTTTCTAGTGGGTTTTAATTTCCACAAAAGATTTATCATGTGTCTGATTTCTTTTTTTTTTTTTTTTTTTGCTGATTAAAGCTGATCAGAAACCTGAAAAGAGAATGGGGGAGATTTATCAAAGGGTGTAAAATTTAGACAGGTGCAAACTGCCCCCAGCAACCAATCACAGCTCCTCTTTCCTTTCACCAGAGCTGGAAGCTGAGCTGTGATTGGTTGCTGTGGGCAGTTTGCACCAGTCTAAATTTTACACCCTTTGATAAATCTCCCCCAATGTGTGCATTTTTAAGATGTCCTGACATATTTACTGACATATTTACAGTTTGAAGTGCATTTAATTTGCACTTAGCTGACCAACTTTTAAGTGTCACTGGTTTTTCCCGCAGAAATCGATAGTACAGGCGTTTTAAGAAACTTTGTATTTGGGTTTATTAGGCGAAAAATGCATTTTTATCATGAAAAAGCAGTTTGAATCTCTCCCCCCTGTCTTCATGGTTCTCTTATGGAGAGGGGAGGGGTGGAGGGAGATGAGGCACCAAAACAGGACAACAAAGAGTTAATTTACAGCAACATCACCGGGCTATCTCCTCTGAAGTCAGCGCTGACCTCTCTGACCTCTGATTAGAACTTTAACACAGCTCCTGCTCTGTAATCCTTTGTTCTCTGCTCTCTGCTGCCGACTAATCTCCCTCCTCCCCCTCCCCTCTCCATAGAGCAGACAGGATCCGACTAATGTAAACCAGTCAAGATTTCCTGATAATGAGCAGTGTGGGGGGGGGGGGCTGCCTGGGGAAAGGCTTTTTGAATGCAGTTAATGGCATATTTGCCTAAGAAACCCAATAACAAAGTTTCTTAAAATCGCCTGGACTATTGATTTCTGCAAAAAATAAAAAAATAAATTAAACGACAGTGACACTTTAAAGTGGAGCAGGGTTGGTAAGCCGGGTTATAATGGTGCACTGGGGGTGGTAGGTCCACCCCCATTGCACCAAAACAACTAATTAGCATAGTTATTAAACTTCTGATAGCAAAGAAACTGCGCCGAGGAGCAAGGTAAGAAAAAGCTTTATTTCTTATGTACAGTTGTGCATCCAGTTAAAAGGAACTAAAATGTAACACACAAGCCATATCCATCAAGAAAATAGGAGCAGAACAGAACTGAGAACACCTACAAGACCACTTCCCTATTGGTGGCAGGCCCGTTCAACAGGCTTCAGGGTAGTGCCCTCATCTATTTATCAGATTTACTTTCAGGTACTATAGCAGTGCAGTTTTTATTTCTTCTGATTTTAATGAAGCATTTGACTCGTCGTAAGACAAGTAAACCAGAATATGGCGTGCTGCTGAGCGTCAGAGCAACAAGTTTTGTTTTCTCTCTTCTGTGTCCTTCGTACAGGTGAACCACCTCATATTATGAAAGTGGAAATGGGAACTGGCATAGAAACTTCTGCCCAGCTGTATTTCCTCTTCTGAGAGTTAGAATGGTGCTGAACAGCTTTCAGTGGTCTTGAGGAAGACTGGTTATGGTTTCTAAGTCATTGTGCTATGTAGTCAACAATGATCGATTGACCCCTTTTGACTAATTGTGATAGCAAGAATAGTGCTGTATGCTCCATATGTAGATATCGGGCAGATGTCACTCATTTGCTTTTCTGAATCTAAAAAAAAGTTGTAAAATCTTGTAGTTTTCCTTCTGGCCACTAAGCCTAATAATATGGTCATTTCTCAGTTTTTTCCCTTCCTGTACATTGATGTCTTTACAGGTCAGTGCGTGCCTGGAAAACTCTCCCATAGAAGTAGACCGGTTTGGTCTGTTGTTAAATTTGTCTTGCTGTGAAGCTTCTCTCTAAATGCTTTTTACACAGCCCTCTTATCTGCGCAGGGCTGCAAGAACGATTGCTGGATTACTTGTTCAGTCCTTCTCTTGGATCGGTGCTATAACGAACACCTCTTTATGGTTTAGGTGATAAATATCTGATTGCAGTGGTCCACAGGGGGGCAGTATGCGCAGTGGCCCCCAGGGGGGCAGTGTAGATCAGGAGGACATGCACCTACCTCCCCGGATTCAGCGATGGGGCCCGCTGTCCTCCTCTCCCCCGGACACTTAGTGGTATGAGTGGGGACCCCGGTTGAGACATGTCAGGCTTGCTTAGCCAGTCTGTGGCCGTAACTGAGTTCCGCTACAGTCGTGCTGGTTTTCCGTGTACCGCAGGCTGTGTAGAAGGCTCTGAGTGGAGCGGTGGCTGAGCAAATGCACTGCAGTATTTCTTTTTTATTATTTTTGTACTGTACGCTTTGAACTGTACGTTCTATATGTAATGACCGCTCTCCACCACATCTTTTCACATGTGACCCCCTCTAGTTCAGAATTCTTCTCTTCGATGCTTACACACAGGATGCTCTATGGCCCTCTTTGCGGAGTGCTTATAGTTGAAGCTAGGTGAATCTCAATAGATTTGTGTAATTGTTGCTTTTTCTTATCCTCACTAGTTTCCCCTGCAATTGTCTAGAAACTATATTTCCAGAAACTATAATTATCTAAGTGATCCCTCATTAACAGGCTTAGGAATCTCCTACGGCTAGACGTTAGCCGTGCCTAAACCATAAACAGGTTTTGCGTCCTCTATTCTCATCATTTTATCTAATCCGGTGGTCTCCTTTTTGGACAACAAGACAATGGGGGAGATATATCAGAAATGGCCCTGTTTACCCAAAACAAGCGGATACAAAATTCCAGCTAAGCTGTGGATTGGTTGCAACTGGGTGGTAGGTTCCTATGGGAATCCCTGTTTCCTCAATTGTAGAGGAATAGTCAGATTCACGTATATGTTGCTTCTCTAGGGTTTTCTCACGCTGTGTAGAATAACGTTTCTGTACGTCATAGTTACATCAGGGAGAGGTTGCAGGTGCAGAAATGTTGTCATACCTACAATGGTGGTAAGGCCTTTACAGGTAATGACTAGTATTGAAGATAATTACAAACCAGACTGTTCAAGTCTCTTAGATGACCCAATTTCTTAATGCGGGGAGGTGTTGTATGAGAGTATAGTACAGGCATGTCAAACTGTGGGCCAAGTCTGGGCGGTGGGGCCATTATTTTTGGCCCGCAGAGGATATCAATTTCCGATATCTGGCCCACCGATAGGACAGCTCAGCTAACTATAATATGGTAGAGTTCTATATGGGGCACTATTGAGGGGGCTGACTACTGTACGGTGCACTATTATGGGATTACTTACTGTGTGGGGGAAATAATGGTATAAATACTCTGTGGGGGCAACTACTTTATTTTGTATATAGGTGGGTAGGAGATACTATAAAAATGCAGTGCCTAAGGTGAAATATAGACCTAGGGGCAAGCTCTCTGAACAGCCCAGGGCCCATGGTTATGTTAATCTGCCACTGGCATCCACGTCACTGCTGTATGCACCACCCATGTGGCTGGATGCTTGATGCCATAAAGGAACCACCATACTAGGCTGCAACCCAGCCATCCCTATAGGACACATACATGCATTAGGGTTGGTACATGCGGCAGTGACATGGACGGTTCCATGACAGTATCAAGAATGCCACACGCAGGCTTCAGTAAATATCAAGGTTGGACCACAACTTTGTGCAATGTTTTAATTTTGGCCCACTGTCTATTTGAGTTTGACAACCCGGATATATTACATGAAAATACTGAAGTGTTATTAAAAAGCTGTCCGATCCAGATCCAGTGGTTCTTGATGGTCTTTGTGACGTGTCTTGCATACATATGACTGCTGTAGCCAATCACTGGCCACAGTGGTGATGGTAGCCTGTACTGGACATGACCTCTATGGCTAATGATTTGGTGCAATGATTGTCATCTCTAAAGGGCAAGTAGACCAAGTGTGAGGAACCACCAGGCAAACCACTGGAGTGGCGTTAGATTGGGCAGATAATGGTTGATTTGTTTTTATAACATTTTGTGTGCGTTTTGATGTGTTGGGGTATGTGTGTTCTGACCACCAGTGATGGTTAGATAGAATCAAGAGAAGCACACCGCTTCACTCCCCGGCTCGCTACCGGAGATTGTTTTTACTAGGTCTATGGTCTCCGAAGACTTATATCTCCTTCACAGATATGGAGATTGCAGTGAGCCAGGATAAGTTTGAGATTCTGGTGGTGATCCAAATAAATGGCGATCCATTTCAGTCCTTCAATCACTGACTCTTGTTTGGGGGATGGGTGCATGTATATGTGTATGTCAGAATGTCATGGTCTTTTTTTTTTTTTTTTCTTACATCGAAACAATGTAATGAGGAAGCAAACAACTAACAAGGAAGTCGGCAGTAAAAATGACTTTTTACTTTAATGCAGAATATTTTAGAAATGATGTATGAACATGCAGGAAAAGTAAGTAGCATGGATAATCGCAGTACATAGGGGTAGTGATGAAATCTGTCGCTAATTGTGGGTGTGATTTGTCTCCTATAGTAAGCCATGGTATAGATCAGCGTACCAGTTGCCCACGTACTGTATACCACTGACAGACTTGTGTAAACGCTGTGTGAATCCGCAGCCTAAAGTTGCCCATACATTTGCAGTTTGAAGTTTAGATTTTTCTAGCTGTTTTTGGCAACCAAGACCAGAAGTGGATTAAGTGAAAAACCTTAGTGTCTGTCCTTAGAGAGTCCTACTTGTCTCTTAAAAAAAAAAAAAAAAAGATTTATTGCCAAAAGTTTTAACGGTCCGGGTCCGCAGTCCCAGTGCGCTACTCTGCCTGCTCTGTGACTGAGACCCGGATGGCCCCATTAATTTGCTTTGGGAGTCTGTCCATGTCACGTGACACAGAGCCAGAAGTAAATGTGCTATGTGTGGACTTAAAAAAAATCTTATATAATGATGCAGCTAAAGAGAAAAAATAGGAAAAATAAAGTTAAGAAAAAGTTATACTTGCCTATCCCAGATCCCCTGCTCCTGTTGAGCTCCTCCTGACCTAACAATGCCAGTATTCTTTGTCTGCTTCATAGATGAGCGCTGTGAGCAGTACCTGCCAATCACTGGCTGAAATCAGACAGGAATAAACACGGGCTGCTTATCATCCAGGAGTGTTTCTAGAAACGTTCCCATTGGCCCATGTAATAGTGGCAGCGATCAGACCAGGACTGGCAAAACGCCCGATCCTCAGCTGATCGTGTATTTAGAGCAGGCTTTAAAATTTATAGTTGTTGGCCACACATCCTCCTTTTGTAAACAAGCTTTGTGAGCCCGATGACTATAAAGGGAAACTGACAGCATGGATATACATATATCTGTGCTGTCAGTTTCCATATCACACAACACTACATACTTACTGCTGCTGATGTGATCCTGCATCCTGTGTCTTCAAGCCCTGCCTCCTGCTGTCAATCATTCTGGAGAAGGTGGGGCTGAAGACAGCTGCTGGACAGAAAAGCTGGAGGAACAGGATGCCAGATCTCATCAGTAACGGTAAGTATGTACTACTGTGTGATATGAGAACTGACAGCATGGATATATGTATCTCTGTGCAGTCAGTTTTCTTGCCTGCACTAAGGATACATGGATCGTTTGTGCATCCCGCCCGCTACATTTCTTGTGTAAAGGCACAGCAAACAGCACTCGTTTGCATCCCCCCCAGCAGAGAAATCTACTGTCTAAAAGGACCCTTACAATGAAGACCATGTCCTATAGAATGATGGAAAAGGCAGCGCACTGGGCGGTGCGACACTTTGCCAAAGAACTGCTCTATTTTTTAATTTTGAGGCTACATTACTGCTGTCGTGTTTGTTACATTGTGGGATTTTACTGTGATACTCTTGATCACCAATTTTGGCTTGGAAAAAAAAATACAGTAGGCTACTGTTTAGTACATATGGCTATGTACTTGTATAGATTAAGTATATTATGTGCTTTACCTATACAGGCCAGATTGGGTATGGGCAGCAAATGTCAAGTGAAGAATTGGGCACATTGGACCTTCGCTGCCTGACCCTTTTGTTCTCATAAGGATAAGTCTGTGTAAGAGCAGTCTGGCTGTGACCTACCTCTACTCATAGACAACACAAACTGTAGCCTGTCCCTAACATTCGTGTGTATAAGGATGTCGGGAAGGATACCACTGTTCTAGACCTTGATAGAGACTGTGTGGGTACGTTACAGACAGGAGTGCCTGACCGGTTGGACTCAACAGAAGTTATTTGACTCGTTCAGAACAAAGGCAACCCAAACAGAAACGTCTGAACAAAAGAGGCCGTCTGGTCCTTCCATAATAAGCCATTGGTTACAGCTAGACACCAGCAGACTCTATGAGCAACAGAGTGAATCAGTGACTTGTGTTCTCCCTGCACATGCCAGCTGTGCACTATGTAAATAGGTCCTGTAAATTAGCATTTCTATAGGGCTCTAAGGCAATGTGGAAGCCAGGGTTGACTTTGACTGATCTGCGGCTTCCCCCAGGCCATGTGCATCCAGGCTGTTATCTGCAAGTTTACACAAGTCGCCCCCCAGCCTGTACTTTCACAGCCTCCCAGAGGTCAGCATCCTGTGACCTTGCAGTCTCCGCTTAAGCCCCCCCCCCCCCTCGCCTTCTTTAGGTTAGATTGTTCTGGACACTTGTCTCATATAATACCTAAGCTGTTCAATCGCTTTTGCGTTTAACCCCGTCTGCACCAGCACTTGACTACAAGTCCCATCATTGTTTCTATATCTTCTATTACAGTGTTCTCTAACCTATCTAGTTGCAAAACTACAACTCCAAGCATGCACAAACAGTTAAAGTATACTGAGAGTTGGAGTTTTGCATTGATTGAGAACACTTTCCCATGCAGTCCATTCTTTAAATGCAGTTTAAAAAAAACAAAAAAAAAACAAACATTTATTTGTACTTTTTATAGCTATTTTAAGCAACTTATTCTGAGGTTTTTTTAGCCTACTTTAAACATTAACTACAACTGGAAAGTCCGAGCTCTAGGAACCAACCCCAGGACGAGTTTCACACAGAAGTGACGTCTTCCCTGCTTTGGTATCCATGGGGTTAAGGCAGAAGTAGGATAGGCCAGAGAATTGTCTGTGTTTCCGTAGGAAGGGCCAGGTCATGTGACTGCGATTCTCCCCCACCCCAGGGCCAGGAAGTTTTAGGCTGTGCTCCAGAGAAGAGAGAGAGCTCTCCGGGAGAAATCAGGCGCTGGGGACAGAATGGATCTTCCAAACTTCTTCAAACACTGGTTCAGTAAGTTCTAAGATCCATGGATTCTTCCTGCCCTGTATAACCTGTGGTCCCCTTCCTGTGGGATGCGTCTCATTATAGTCCCTGCTTCTTGAAGTCCTGGGTGTCCCTCCTCCAGGGCTGAGATGTCATACAGGGGTGACATGCTTCACTGCCGGTGAACTCTGCAAACCTGCCTAGACTTTGCCTTCACCCTATACAAGGTGGAGTCAAGGGTGTAATGTCAGACTATGCGCATTTTCTGCCCTTTGAAAAGTCCCCGGGCTGAAAGTATTGCGGCTTTATCATATTATATGTCTGCCATGTCTATAGGTGCGTTCTCCAACTTGTGGCTCTCTAACTCTTGAAAAACTACAACTCTCAGCATGCCCTGACAGCCTTTTTGCAAGAGCAAAGAGTGGGGATCAGGGCTCAAGGTTATACTTTACATTGACAGCTGCTGTCACTCAGTATAGATGTAGCAGAGCTGGATTTGTGCCCTCACTGCGATCTGCTCAGCAGTTAAGATGCTTTGTCTGATGTGATACCAGAGGGCTCTGGCTTATTTCTCTCCGCTTGGCTGAGCAATTGGGTTATTGGGGAATCCGGACACACATTTTATCCCTCGGTTAACTTTTCCATTTTAACCTTTTACTTAAAGTTGCTTATGTAAGATTTCCCAATAAATGCAAGTAAGATCTAGACTTACTAGATGATTAAAGGGGTGCTCTCCAGGCTTTCTTTCAGAAACAGCACCACCCTTAGCCTCAGTTTGGATTCAGTTTTGTAGCTCTATTCTAATAAAGTGAATGGAGATGAACTGTTATACCACACACAACCTGAGAATGGGGGTGGTGCTGTTTTTTTGCAGGAAAGTAGCTGTGCTTTTTCTAATGCTATATAACTCTTTTTAAAGGGGGTAATTCCAAGACCAAAAGTTATCCACTACACACAGGATGGGGCATAGCTCATCCCCTATCCTGTGTGTAATTGGTAGGGGACCCCAAGTGATTCCGAGAATGGAGCCGAGTCAGTAGAGGAATAGCATACATGCATGGCCCACACCTAATGCTACAATGTTAGAAGCCCCATAGGCAAGGAATGGAGCATTGGTCGCATGTACTCTATGCATTCTGGACACCCCCACTGATCAACTATTCCCTATGCATAGGATTACTTTATACAGTGGTGCCTTAGATTACGAGCATAATTCCTTCCCAGGACCGCGCTTGTAATCCAAATCCACTCTTAACCAAAGCAAATTTTCCCATAAGAAATCATTGAAATGCATACAAATGGTTCCACACCCCAAAAATATATTTTTTTTAATTCTGAATAACATGTAGAACACAGCTGAATATGTGATATTATAAGTTACTGTACAGTATAGCAATCAGCATGTGGAGTATAATGTATAGTAACTGCATAAACCTGAAAAACAGCAGCAGTTTGTAGATACAGGATGGAGGTACAGATCCCCATAATGCAGTAGCGTAGTACAACAGGCTAGAATATACCCAGGGCTTCTTCAAAGGTCTGTGTGGTCACTGCAATGACAAGAAGGGGGGTGGGGAGTTCTGCATGGACCAATCAGGAAGTGAGAGTCAGAGCTGTGCCGGAGGACAGTGACAGAAACTTCTGTATATAGCAGTGTGAATGGCTGAGTGTAAGTGCAGGCACATTATAGCAGCAGTGTGAATGGCTGAGTGTAAGTGCAGGCACATTATAGCAGCAGTGTGAATGGCTGAGTGTAAGTGCAGGCTCATTATAGCAGGAATGGAGAGGAGGGGAAACACAAAGACTGACAGACTGTAGGGAGCATGAAGGAATGAGCAGGGCAGATGTGGGCACATAAATGCAGCGCTCTCTGTCCGGGGAGAGAGGGGTTACAGCTATGAAGAGATTACCCCCACAGTCCTGTCCCCTGATGTAAGCCCCAGCCTGAAGTGGATCTGCTATGATTTGGAAGGTGAGGGAGACTTCCTGGGTCAGAGTACAGTGCTGTAGACCCCACTATGCAGGCCATGCCCCTCCTCCACTCCCCCTCCTACCCAGTACAGGGAGCTCTTAAACCAAAGCAATGCTCTTAAACCAAGTCACAATTTCGAAAAACTGTGAGCTCTTCTTGCAAAACCCTCTTAATCCAAGTTATTCTTAAACCAAAGTACCACTGTATTTCGTAATCTAATCCTTCTCTGGAACTACAGTAGTGTCACTAGATATGGCATAAAAGAGCTGTTGGAGTGAATACATATCTCACTGGTACCTTGCACCCAAGGAGCAGCCTGTCCTCAGCTGATTTAAAATGGGGTAAAGGAAAAGTGAAGCCATTGCCAATAGCAACCACTTTTGAAAGGGAAAGATACAATCTGGTTCCTGTGAGTGTCTTCTTTGCCAGTAGTCTTTTTCACTTCTTCCCAGTAGAGGTTTACTTCTGTTCCACAGATCAACCAATTATTTTAGGGGCAGGTAGGTATCACCGCAGTGGGCACCAGCAATAACTATTTACGGGTTAGCTGGTTCTGCTATAATACATTGCGATATGACTGTGCACCAGAAAACCGTCTGCCGGACACGAGTTCACTTCTCTGTTTTTGTACAATGAAGGTATAGAGCGCATTGTTTCCTGATTTTTTTCAGTAAAGATTATCAGCAGCGTGGAGCATTAATACGGCCTTTATTCCAGACTGGAGACACGGTGAACAATGCTCGGTCACAAGGCTCCAGTAGACTTTGGCAGCTGGTTCTTCACAGGAAATGGATGTGAAGTCAGAACTCCTGGCAGGATTAGGAGGCACAGAGAAGGGGTTAAGCAAGTTTTGCGTCTTTCTTTTATTGGGATTAAGGGCTTTCGGCTTCTTACAGGTCACAGTAATACCATGTAGTTTTACCCAGATTAGCATTGCTTCACATACAGTCCTCCTCCAGTATACACACTTCACAGGAGGTGATAAACTTTAGCACATCATGAAATATTACCGCGTAGTGAGCGGCTTCCGAGAATTTCATAGTCATTAAAGAGTCTTTAGCGTCGCAGAACTGGGAACTGCTGAAAACAATGGGAAATGGCCAGTTCTGAGATGAGCCGGGGAAGCAGACTGGAATTAATATTGGATTTAATATGGGTTTTGTCTGTTCCATCTCTTTTCAGAGAACCAAATTAGTCATGCTAATTCTGCAGGGTCTCTATCTATCCGGATTACGCTGCAAATTATTGACCCTGATTTCTTGGTGGATAACTTTCTCCCACTTTTTATATTCTTTTATCATGAACGACAGTAAAGCAACCTCATACACTTTATGCTTCAGGCGGCCAAACCCACTGTATGTTGTATGAGGGCCTCCTGACTCTCCACCGACAGATCATGCATGATAGATATTTATTGCCTGACCCCTTGGAGGGGTAAACTGGCAGTGACTTTTTTTCCCCTCACCATATGGAACAAATGAAGTTATTGAAGGTGTATAGGCAACTTTAAAGGGGGATTTTTTTTTTGCAAAGAAAGCATTGTAACGGATTTGTCCTGTGAAAGAAAATATTTTAAAAGGGGGTCAAGCTGCCTTTAAAATTAGATATTCACCTTTTAAAGGCCATTCTCGATCTCCCAGGTTGTCAACCTATTCAGTCCCGGTTCTGCTCCATGCTGAGAGATGATATAACTGTATTGTGGTGTAGCCTTCTTAGGCTACGTTCACATTAGCGTTTGACTATCCGGCACCATTCCGTCTACCTTTTCTGTTTTAGAGTAAGCAAAACGGAAACTGTCGGATCCGTTAAAATCCCCATAGATTCCCATGCTATTTTAGTGTGCTTCGTTTGCCCTAATTGTGCTCCGTTCGCATGAAATCCGTTCAAGATCCGTTTTTTTGAACGGAAGAAAAAAGTGTTTGCAGTATTTTTCTTTCCGCTTAAAAAAACTGATCACGAACGGAAAGTGCACTTCCGTTTTCTTTTTACACTGTAGTCAATGAGGACGGATCTAAAACGGAAGGTATTTCCGTTCACATCCGTTTTTTTTCATCCGTTTTTGCACTGAGCATGCGCAGAAGCAGCGAGAAACCAAAGAAGAAAAATAAGCGGATAGAAAAACGGATGCTGACTGATGCAAACGGATGCAAACTGATGTACAAAAGTTTTAAGCCAAAATACAAACGGACCATTAAATAAAGATGAACATTTTGCAATCAGTTTGCATCAGTCTGCTCATCAGTTTATGTTCATCCGTTTAATTAATATAGACGGATCCGTTAGAAACAAAGAAAAACGCTAGTGTGGCCGGGCCCTTGGTCAACCCTCTGTGGGCTACAGTGTAGGAAGCTTGCAACTAGTTGTACAGCTTCCTCAATGTATCAGTCTGGATCCAGGTTGCTTAGCTCACGGAGCATTTGCTAAACAGGACACAGTTTTAGCCACTTCTCATCTGAAATGGAAAGAAATGTTCTCTTTCACTGAAAGCATTTTTTTTTTTTTGGAAAGGAATTGAAACTTAATATCCCTAAAGGCCCTATTACACTAAACTATTATCAGCCGTATTCGGCCAATAATCGTCTCGTGTAATAGACATGAATGATGTCGGCTGATCTTTTTCAAAATCTTGAAAAACAAACGACTAAGAGCATTGATTATGCTGTTGTCGATTCATGGAATAAGAGCAGCGACAGCAGACCGCTGCTATCTTCTGTGGGCTGCACGGATGATCCAGTGATCACCCAGGCATCAACTGCAACTGCGGTCATAATTTTACACAGCGCATGTCTGTAAAAGTGCCGATGGTAGCATTTTCTTATTGGTGGACTGTAATAGGCACAAAAATATAGCCAGTAGCAAATTGATTAAAATAAATAAGTTGCAAGTAACAGATGAGAGGTTATCTTGGTAACAGGAAACATCTGTTGGCTGCAGGAAAGGAGTTACAATGTGGCATCACTCCGCTGGGACAATGAATGGCCCCCTGATTGAGATAGGACTCCATTATGACATAGTAGATTTCCTCCCTGGTGTTCGAAACATCGGTATAAAGTCCTTGTTTAGTCATGATGGACAAAACTGCGGCAGCCATTCATGTAAAGATGATTTCTTAGGTAATGCGGGAAATACAACAGAATTAGTTGTGAGGCGTTTGACCACCTCCAATTTGGCCGCTCAATGTTTTCCACTATTATCTGAGCTTAAATACAACCAGGGAAACATCTGTATGGGAACGATTTGGACGATTATCGCTTCGTGTAACAGGGCCCTATTTCTCCTGCTTTTTTTTTTGGGGGGGGGGGTCCTCCTCACCTTTTGGAGGCATCTAACATGCTGATTACAGATGAGCAAGACTCGAGTCTGCATGACAAAGTTATATGCAGCCCTAGGGAGTCCTGGAAAACGTGGTTGAAGAACTGTTTCCCCCCCAGAGTGGAGAGATGGCTGCATAGAGTCCATGGAAGAGAGATGGCTTTGGCTAGAGTAAGATCAGTATTTGTTTGCAGAGCCTTTACAAGGCCGGGCTGTTTGAATAATCACTGGATCATGTGTTATGGCCAGGGCTGTGGAGTCGGTAAGCCGTAGCTCCGACTCCTGAATTTTATCAGGACAGACACTGACTCCTGCTCCTTCATAAATGGCCGGTCATATAATGGGGGAGTTATTTATCACACTGGCTCAGCAGCTTCTCCCTAATGTCCTACATGATCCTGGGGCAATATCTGAGGGAATAAGGAAACATATAAAGCAGCTTCTCCTGTGTGTGCAGTGTCTCCAGCCTCCATGTCCTGAACAACTCAGAACTAGACTAGATGGAGCAGGTGGTCTTTTCCTGCTGACAATCTTCTATGTTTCTGACTAATTATTCACCATACACAAAGAAACGCTGCTAACAATGCCAGATACATGTGATATAGAGGTCAGCCATAGTGATATACAGGGGGTCACACATAGTGATCTAGAGGTCCCACAGTGATATAGAAGGTCACTGTGGGGGCACGCAATAGCACCCACACACACACACACAGCCTGCTGCAGCCATAGCACGCACACACACACACACACACACACAGCCTGCTGCAGCCATAGCGGACACCACACACAGCCTGCTGCAGCCATAGCACAAACACAGCTTGCTGCAGCCATAGTGCACACCACACACACACACACACACACACACACACACACACACCCTGCTGCAGTCATAGCATACACACACAGCCTGCTGCAGCCATAGCGCACACACACACACACACACACACAGCCTGCTGCAGCCATAGCGCACACACACACACAGCCTGCTGCAGCCATAGTGGACACCACACACAGCCTGCTGCAGCCATAGCAAACACAGCTTGCTGCAGCCATAGTGCACACCACACACACACACACACACAGCATGCTGCGGCCATAGCACACATACACACAGCCTGCTGCAGCCATAGTGTGCACACATACACACAGCCTGCTGCAGCCATAGCACACATACACACAGCCTGCTGCAGTCATTGAACACTGAAGAAAAACACACAATATTCTCCCAGAGAGAAAACACCACACTGAGGACAGAAGTTACACCTACACTACTTATGTCTTCTCCTCCTCTATATTACACAGGATATCTTCATATTACACTGCTGTTCATATACAGGCATCCAGGAAGAGAACAGCACAGATCTCCCCCCACACAATGGACTCTTCCAGCTCAGAAACAAACTGCCAAATAGTGACTGACAATTTTTCCATGACCCCCCTTATGTTATAGGGCCAGTGTCCTATTAGAATGTTGCTCATAATATATATTCATGAGCAAAACTTGTAAAATTCAAATCAAAATTCAATTCTAAATTTTTTAAAGATTTTTTTTTTTTTTTTTTAAAGCTGGAGTCGGTACATTTTTTTCCGACTCGAACTCCGACTCCAGCCAAAGCTAGCTCCAACTCCGACTCCACAGCCCTGGTTATGGCCGAACGTCATCATGGTCATCAGCACATTCCCATTTACACCAGATGATGTGCGGGCGACTAGTGATGATTTAAATGCCTGCACAAGAGATGTGATCAGCCGATGAATGAGAGACTTCTCATCCCTTGGTTGATCGCTCGCCCCTTTTACACAGAGCAGTTACTGGCAGCGAGGGTCCCTTCCTGCCTGGGTACAGGGTATTGGCTGGGCTGCCTCTTTAATGCTGTCTTAAAAATTATGAAGAATTATCCTGCCGCGTTCCATATCCATTCCCCACCACTTTATATACGTAGCAAGCATTTGCTATGCAAAATTTGAGTGTAATTTTTGCATATTAAAGCAAAGCCCAGATACTGGTGAAGTCATCTTGCTTTTCATCTGTCGTGTCCCACTTGTGAACCTTTGCACTTGTCCTTTCATCCTTTTTATCCTTTATAAACTAAATGTCAGGTGAGTTTTGTAAATTAGAGACTACCACAACTCGGGCATGCAACTGTAGTTCAAACGTTCAGCATTTGCTCACTAGTGGCTGAAGAAATTGGATTACAATTTAAGCCAACGATCAGCACTCCAGCTCACCGGGGTGCCCAGGGAATAACCAAACAAATGTAAAGAAAATAAATCCCGGCACTCTCGTATTTGAAGCAGGTAAAAGTCTCTGTGTTTACTCACACATGGGACGCTGCACGCGTTCCGACCATGGTGGGGTGGTCGTAACGCGTGCAGCCTCTCGTGTGAATAAACAAAGACTTTTACCTGCTTCAAATACGAGAGTGCCGGGATTTATTTTCTCTACATTTGAAGAAATTAGATGTCGCCCTAGGGAGTGTGGAAAACCATATATACAGGCATAGGCCTTAGTCTGTATCTGTTTTCCCAGACTCCCTAGGGCAGCATTCAACTTCTCCAGCCACTGGGAGTCCATTGCCGAATGTTCAACTTTAGCTGAACCAGAGTGTTTGGCAAGTTTGCTCATCACTAGATAAAAAGCATTGTTGGGAACTAATCTTGAAGAGACCAAGGAGACGTCATTTAGGCATATTTATCTTTGTGTGCCTTGGAAAAGGCACAGATTTTTGCCTTTTTCCGTGGCGTATACCTTGCTTGCTTAATAGGCAGTGGTGTGCGCAGTAATGTGTGAGAGAGGTGTCATTGCCTCCTTTAGTGTTTAATTTATCATGGTTAAAGGTGTAAACAATGCCACAAATCAATCACATCCGGTCAGCTTACCTGTTCCTTTTCTCCACTCAATGCTCGGAAAACTGAGAACCAAGTTGAATAGATGCTGAACATATAGTCTAGTAGCTGGTCTGGTCTGGTTGACACATTTGGCAAACTTACCTTGCTCACAACCAGGGAGCAGGTGTAGATTTGTATGGCTGGGATAGGTCCTAACTAGAGATGAGCGAATCGGGTTTGAGTCAATCCGTACCCGAGTGTTCGGTATTTGATTAGCGGGGGCTGCTGAACTTGGATAAAGCTCTAAGGTTGTCTGGAAAACATTGATACAGCCAATGACTATATCCATGTTTTCCACATAGCCTTAGGGCTTTATCCAAGTTCAGCAGCCACCGCTAATCAAATGCCGAACGATCGGGTTTGGATCGACTCGAGCATGCTCGAGGTTCGCTTATCTCTAGTCCTAACTGATTTACTAAGAGGCTCTTAGTAAATCTGGCGGGATGAGTTGGAATGGGGCTTCATTTAAGACCAGTTTATGAGTTAATAAATCTCCCCCTTTGTGTTTTAGCCCCCCCCCCCTCCCAAATCTACCACAATAGCATTTCAACGTTCAGGCCGTGATGAGGCTTGGTGCCAAAAAAAGGAAAACCTTTCCTTACGATTTAGCTCTGTGAATGGTTTCCCTGCTTTGTTCCTACAGGATCCAATCCTATTCTTGGCACTTAATTATATGGTTCATGGACAGACCCATATAATGTATCCTTGCACTCGTGTGGCACAACGTATAACACGGTATATAGTTATATATACAAGTACTCCAGCGGATGGTGGGAATACACTACCTAGTGATAATGTTTTACCTTTTACCCCCGTCCCATCTAGTGACCACGGAGATCCCTTATACTATACATATACACAAAATTTGGATCCACACCCGTATAAAATTTAGATATCTTTTATTAGCATTAAACATACAATATAAAACCAGAAAAACAAGAGGCAATTCCAAACATGAAACCTTCCAGACTGTGTGCTTTAGAAATAGGGTTCAAAAACAATTTTTTGCAACAATAGTAGTCAAAGTGCAAAAAACAGTGCAAATGAGAGGCTATGTCAAGGAGAGGACACAATGTCTAGAAATAGTCTCAATTCCACACCCCAATGGTGTCTCGCTACCTGTGTCCTCAATGTATTCCCTTTAGCTCCTCTCACTATGGACCATCCCTGCACATAGCATCTGACCAGCGCTCTATATGTAAACAATTTAACATTAGTACACAATCTTACTGTAGTAACTATTTATCTTACCCATAATCATACACGTCTGGTCAATTCCCCAACGCACGTTTCGCGATCATAAAGCGATCTTTTTGCTTCCTCAGGGGGCGTTGCCTATTCTATCATGTGGGCTCTTTTATGTGCTGATTCGCTGATGTCATCCCTACTTCCGGATATCTTGGCGCATGCGCGGATGGTTTCCGGAAATCACACCACGTCATCCCAGGCGTCCGGTGGCGCGCCGATGCCCAAGACCAATGTGGCCGAGAATCATAGGCGCGTCACCTACGTCCGCCCGGATAAGCAGCGTCCAGATCTTACATCAGCGCATGCGCTCATCCGTATTTAGGGCTATTACAGAAAATGTAACACGGAGATACAATTATGATGTTCGAAAAGACTATTATGGATCACCACTAGTTTATGTTGGGTAAAAGGGGGAAAGGGAGGGGGAATTTTAAAAGCATATATTACATGTATTGCATTTTTGTGATTACGTGTACATAATTACAATCTCTATAAGTGCCAAAACATTTATAAGCAAAAAAATGTAAAGTGCATAAAACTCCCAACTACTGGAGAATAAAGTGCAATCCAGTGACTATATATAAAGCTTTTTTGCACTAATATTTGTATTTTCTGAGGATATTGGCATGTTACTCTCCACTAGTTTAGAGATTTATGCACTTTATATATAGTCACTAGATTGCACTTTATTCTCCAGTAGTTGGAGTTTTATGCACTTTACATTTTTTTGCTTATAAATGTTTTGGCACTTATAGAGATTGTAATTATGTACACGTAATCACAAAAATGTATTACATGTAATATATGCTTTTAAAATTCCCCCTCCCTCTCCCCTTTTACCCAACATAAACTAGTGGTGATCCATATTAGTCTTTTCGAACATCATAATTGTATCTCCGTGTTACATTTTCTGTAATAGCCCTAAATACGGATGAGCGCATGCGCTGATGTAAGATCTGGACGCTGCTTATCCGGGCGGACGTAGGTGACGCGCCTATGATACTCGGCCTTATTGGTCTTGGGCATCGGCGCGCCACCGGACGCCTGAGATAATGAGGTGTGATTTCCGGAAACCATCCGCGCATGCACTAAGATATCCGGAAGTAGGGATGACATCAGCGAATCAGCACATAAAAGAGAGCCCACATGATAGAATAGGCAACGCCCCCTGAGGAAGCAAAAAGATCGCTTTACGATCGCGAAACGTGTGTTGGGGAATTGAACAGACGTGTATGATTATGGGTAAGATAAATAGTTACTACAGTAATGGTGCGTTTACACAGACAGATTTATCTGACAGATTTCTGAAGCCAAAACCAGGAACAGACTATAAACAGGGAACAGGTCATAAAGGAAAGCTTGATTTCTCTTCTTCTCAGATCCATTCCTGGCTTTGGCTTCAAGAATCTGTCAGACAAATCTTTCTGTGTAAACGCACCATTAGATTGTGCAATAATGTTAAATTGTTTACATATAGAGCGCTGGTCAGATGCTATGTGCAGGGATGGCCCATAGTGAGAGGAGCTAAAGGGAATACATTGAGGACACAGGTAGCGAGACACCATTGGGGTGTGGAATTGAGACTATTTCTAGACATTGTGTCCTCTCCTTGACATAGCCTCTCATTTGCACAGTTTTTTGCACTTTTTTGACTACTATTGTTGCACACAATTGTTTTTGAACCCTATTTCTAAGTACACAGTCTGGAAGGTTTCATGTTTGGAATTGCCTCTTGTTTTTCTGGTTTTATATTGTATGTTTAATGCTAATAAAGATATCTAAACACGGTATATAGGTGGTGAGATGGGCCATTCTAGTGTTTAATCCCGTCCTCCTTGTTGGTGAGCATTGTCAGCATGTTATTAGAAGTCGTGCTAGGTGTAGCCATGACTAATAGAATGACTAAGAAAATAAAAAGGGTTGGGCACTTCCAGACCATTTTTATTTACCCTGTTGGGGCATATTTAGCCAGCACATAGGAGAGCCCCATATAGACGAAGGCCAAATGCCATGTCCAGACACACTTGAACCACTGTGCCACCCCCGTAATCCAATTCTCGTTTGGTAATGGGTATATCTGGCAGGATTGCAGCTCTGACATGGTTAAGGGTGATTAATGTCTGAATACCTGAAATATCACATAAACGTGGAGTGGAGATGGCCGAGTGATTCACTCATGTTAAGACTTCTGCAACAGGTTTAAGCCGCAGAGTCCTATATAATATGATTAAAAGAGAATGTGTTGTCACCCGCCACCTCCCTCCCAGTAAATATATTGCAATTCATAGACCTATCCTTTATTGAATGTCAGCCTGTTATGTAATGATCTGATGTCGGTATCTAAGGTGCTGACAGTTCAGGTCGTTGGACCCACATTTGGACTTGAAATGTGCCTCTAAGACCCTTATGTAAAACTAGTCTAAATCCTTTGCTTTATGCTTCATCTTGGACTTTTTAATAAGTTTTTGGGGATTATTTTAAAGTGTGTTTTTTTGTTAGTATATTATAGTCATTACAGTATGCTATGTATTCATTTTAATAGCTGACGAGCGTTCTCCACATATACACACAGACTCTTACAGAATTTTAGCTCTAAATTGTTTCTTCCTTGAGTCTGTTCACCCTGGTGTCAACATACTGTTAAAGGACATGAGAAACTTCTACCCTTTTAATCCCCAAAGCGGGATGGCGAAGGTCACGTCAGCGGAGCCTACAGCACAAATGGAACATTGAAGGTTCCCATAATGAAATCTTAATGTAGGAAAGCCTCCTAATGTAATATTCAGATGGTGATCGGACATGGTAATGGCTTCTGTGGAATGTCACACACATACTGTGTCCTCCTCACAGCTGGACAGATATTGTAGATGATCCTAGTTATAATACTAGTGACCCTTCCCGATGAATATTGCAATATAGTGTTTTGTTTTCTTCTTATCCTCCGAAAGTCACTCGAGTAGTCTTATGTAGACACTTCCTTTATGTGATATGTTGGTGTTGGCCAGCGACAGACAGCTATGGATTTTCAGGCATTGTAGGCACAA
This sequence comes from Dendropsophus ebraccatus, assembly GCF_027789765.1. Lineage (NCBI taxonomy): Eukaryota > Metazoa > Chordata > Amphibia > Anura > Hylidae > Dendropsophus > Dendropsophus ebraccatus. The sequence goes on along the minus strand of NC_091459.1, from coordinate 113,442,756 downwards.
TTTATTATTTTTTTTTTCCTTTTTTTAATTTCCATACTCTCCTGTCCCAATCTTCTGCAGATGCTGTGCCAATGGTTTCTGGTCCCCATTGCTCTAAAGAGCTTACTGCATGGGTCTCCAAGCTGTGGCCCTCCAGCTGTTGCAAAACTACATTTCCCATCATGCCTGGCGCATTAGCTGTCCAGGCATGATGGGAGTTGTAGTTTCGTAACAGCTAGAGGGCCGCAGTTTGTGGAGACCTATAGCTTACTGGCTTCTGTAATGCGTTGTCTCCACAGGGGCTGCCCACTCAGCCAATCATTGGCTGATACAGAACACCGCTGATCGGGTCAGTGATTGGCTGAGTGGGGAGTCCCTTTTGGGAATCATGTCACATAAAGCAGCTGGGACTGGGAGCTGTCTGGGGTGGGGGAAGGGGGCAGATGAGTATGCTTTCTTATTTTTACAGCAACTAAAGGCACATGATTTTGTGCCACCACAATACCCCTTTAATGCCACATCCTTATCATAACTTTTTTTAACTCCATATTGGAGCAATACTTTAGTCTGAAGTCCTGGAGTTAGTTTATCCATGTTTTCCAGGGCTCCCTAGGGCTGCATCCAACTTCTTCAGCCACATGAGCATGCTCGATGTTTGCTCATCTTCAGTCACTATGCCAGTAGTTTGCCATTAAATATTCACTCTTTTAGAGTGTCATCTTTTTTTTCTTTTTTTTTTTTTTACCCAAGTCTGACTTACGAGTGGATACTACATGTAAAAATGTATTGTGGATTACCGCTTGATTGGTAAACGCACTGATTTATTTCTTTTTTTCAGAATCTGAATACAAATTTGTTTGAAAAATGTATTTTTGTTGCAGCTGTGTGAATATTCTGTCTCAATGTGCATGATTATGGCCTTAAAGAAAGATGGCTGAAATCTGATCAAATACTGAAATGTGAATTAGATCTAAGGGTGATGTCATGTGATAGCATATTTAATGAGGATTTTCTGCACAGAATTTCCATGTGGAAAACCTGCAGCAAGATACAGCTAAGTGGATGAGCTTTAAAAAAAAAAAAAAAAAAATACCCACATGCATGTCAGCTGATGTGCCAGACCCACTTTACTGATGGTAAGTTGTCTTAAATGGGTTATCCAGGATTAGAAAAAAAACATTGCTACTTTTTAGCAAAAACAGCACCACCCCTTTCCTTAGGTTTTGTATTGTATTACAATTCAGCTCCATTAACTTCAATGGAACAGAGCACAAAACCATACTAAGGACAGGAGTGGTGCTGTTTCTGGAAGAAAGAGTCCATGTTCTTCTAAGCCTGTTTTAACCCCTTTAAGTTGTGCATACACCTTATAATTGAATCAGCCAGACCCGCTATCAACTGCTTAAGATATGTATGGTGGCAGATGTGTCAGTGAACGGAAGGGTCAGGTGTTCTAGAGTTTTAAGGCCGACCCACTAGTGCTGTCTAGCTGCTGCTTACCCCTCTTCATACAGTAGACAGGAAAGTTTGGTCATGCCGAATGTCCATGTGTATGTAGTGGTGTGGAGAGCTAACATTGACAGCCTTTAGGGGTGACCCTTAATGCTCATATATCATGCATAGTCCAGGGTGAGGTCATACTGTGCATTTCAAGGACTTATCCAAGAATATAATAATTACATGAAACAAGCTGATGGTTTGACCTTATGGAGCATTGATGGCGCAGTGGTGTATGGCGGATGCCTGCCGCAATCTGCAAGTGATTGTGATGATAATCATCTGTATTTCTCAGCACAACTGAATAAGAAAAGCGTAAGACTTTAATTTGGCGGATAAATAATTCATTGTGTACCTGTAAATCAACTGCATTGTAAATCTCCGTCAGCTGCAACGTTTAGAAAGTAGTTTTTGAGAGGATTGGAGCAGGATGCCGCTGTGCACAACAGGAAGAAGACATTAAAGTCTCAGGATGGAATGTTTGAAATGATTCCAGCAGCCAAATGTTAAACAGCTGAAAAGCATCCGGCTTCAAAAACACGCAGGCCGGATCTCTAGTGTGCCATTACCCATTAAGAACCCTATCGAGAGTCTTGTCAAAACAAACCTAAGGACTGGCACGGTGGGTTATCCGCCACCATCGTGGCTGTGCATGGGATTTCCAGGTACCTACTGATGGTCAGGGGATTTCTAGCCATATGGACCCCCTGCAGCCCGGGAACCTGTGGCCTCCCCTTATGGATGGCAGTACACCTGATGATTAGACTTTGTTATGGTGCGTTTACACAGAACGATTATTGTTTGAATTTTTGCAATAGCAATCGCTTTTGAGTGATCGGCCCGTGTAAAAGACAGTGAACGAGAACGATAAGCGAGAAATCGTTCATTTTGATCTTTCAGCATGTTCTCAAATCGTTGGTCGTTCGATAAAACTTTGCAAACCGCTTCGTGTAAACAGTCTCTCACAGATTTACCCTATGCAAGAGATGGGCTTAATAACAATAACAATTTTTTAAACTAATTTTCACTTTGTCTAAACGCTGATCGTAAAAAATTGTTGCTTCAAAATCGGTAAACAATTGATTGGACGAATTATCGCTCCGTGTAGCATTAGTCTGGGTTCTTCTGCTGCGGCTGTAGCCAGTGGCCTCAGTTTTGCTGATGAAGCAGTATTAATTGCAAAATCGTTCATCTGCGTGTGATGGCTAGAGCTAGAGAACCTGGCCTTGAAACATCCTCGGCTTATGTATTGCTACAAAAAACTGCAGTGTTGAATTACAAAAAAAATATGAACTGCAGCACTCCAGTTAATGGTGAAACAAGAAAGTGATGCTCTTTATTATAGTATATTCCAAAAAAAAAACAAAAAAACCAAGCCAGCAACATTTCAATTCCCCCTCTCAGCCTGATAAGCATTTGCTGTTTATATTTGGTTATATGTAAATAGAGGGCTGCGGTTCATCTCCTTTTGTATATTCTTTAGACCCTGTGTCTGGGGCCAACACCACGTTCCATGTTCTCTCCTTTAAAACACGGGAGGCACAGACGGTGAGTGCCTGTCCTGGACTGTTTCCCTGCACGGCATGATCAATGTCATGCCCGGAGCGGGGAATTAGTTTGAATCTCCATAGTACTGTAATGGCACAGCCGCGGAGATTCAAACTGTTTCCCCGCTCCCGGCAAAATATTTATACATCATGCCTAGAGATGAGCAAACTGGGTTCGGGTTCGAGTCTATCCGAACCCAAACGATCGGTATTTGTTTAGCTGGAGCTGCTGAAGTTGGATAAAGCTCTAAGGTTGTCTGGAAAACATGGATACAGCCAATGACTATATCCATGATTTCCACATAGCCTTAGGGCTTTATCCAACTTCAGCAGCCACCGCTAATCAAATGCAGAACGATCGGGTTCGGATGGACTCCAGCATGCTCCAGGTTCGCTCATCTCTAATCATGCCATGTGGGGAAACGTTCCAGGACAGGCATTCACCATCCGTGTTTCACAGAGAAAAAACGAAACATGTGAATGTAGACCAACTCATTTGGGGAGTGACAGCCTGCCAGTCACTGACTAAGAAAGGACAGCATTGTGGTCCGAGCGTGCTTTCACTCCTGAGACGAGTTTGGAAGTGGCGGCTGCAGTCACAAGGAGACACCGGAGATTCCACGACATGACACCAAGGGAGTGCGGAGAGGTATGTATACCATGTTTATTATGTTTTCCAACAGGGTATCATTAACAGTTGCATTAGCAGCAACACTGTGTGAACATTGTGGTGGGACATGGCCTAAAGTTTCTGATGATGATCCATTGGGGTATACACTACAGCCAGACATCGCTTATCCATTTAAATTTTCAAGCAGTTTTTTTTGTGCATGTTTTTTGGTCAGTCAGGAGAGAAGGCCGGGTGTTTGTCCGATCGCTACCTAACATGTTATGCCGGCACCTTTTGCTTCTCTTCATGTACACAAGGAGGGATAGTGTTTAGCTTTGCCCGGTCATTATTAGCAAACTGGCTCCCAGCCAAAGACAAGGCTGTACGAGCCCCACACCTCTTCCTAAACCTATTGTTCCCATTCTGTAATCTCTGGAGTAGGTGGAAGGAGAGGGAGGCAGCATGAATGCCTCCCAGGAAATATACACAAGACCTGTTTTGTCACTGTTCATTTATGTGCAGGCAGCTCAGCTGCTATGGCACCGAGTGCTGGTGGAACATTCAATATGGGAGGTTTGGGATTTTTAGCGATTCACCTTTTGGGAAATCTATGAAGCAGATTTATTTTTGACAGATGTGAAAAGGATATTCCGATTTACTGCAGCCTGCTAGGGCTGTAAAATAACAGCATGCACGGCTTTCCTGACCCTGTATCCAATCTCTTTTCCGTCCCCGTGCCTTTGTACTTTCCATGATGGCGCGCTCTCCCTCCATTGCGGATAGTGCACCTCAGGCTTCAGTAGGGTCAGAGCTATTTAGGTTGCAAGTGCGGGGACCTACACAATATTAGGCAAGCGGTTCTTGTGTTACATATAATTGGTTGTTGGTTTGTTTTTCTGTTGTCCCGTTTTTATTTGTCCGTGATGAATCGCGTTGCACCCCATGTTATTAAACCTTAGCGTTACTCATTCTCCGCAGATTAGGGATGTGCGGAGGCAGTGTGTGATGTAGTGACTCTGTTTTGTGACGTACTGAAAACTACATCAGCGTCAAGAACGTAGGAGATCTATTTACATGTCGGGTGTGAACACACATTGTGTACAGCTTTGAAGCAGGAAATATTGTACTATGTACTGCCACACTGTAGAATGTAAGATTGATTAATATGGTGAAATACAGCAGCCCCCAGAGAAGAACATTGCAGAAGTTAAATATACATGTTGGTTTTAAACTTTTAATATTAGTATAAATGTAAGGCTAAGTTCACACTGAGTTTAAACAACATGTAACAGATATTCAAGGAAGATATACTGTGGTGAACATAGTCTACTACTAAGTAAGTTTGGGCAACTTCCCGCTGGTGTATGCCAGTTTACCAGGACTGTTTTGTCCCGGTAATTTAGCTTATGCGAACAGAATATAAGGCTGCAGTTACACGTCAATTTTGCAGGACTTATGGACGGTGAATGGCTGTCCTGAAATGTTTCACCACCCGGCATGATGTATGAGTACCGTGCCGGCAAAGGGGAAACTGTTTGAATCTCTGGAGCACTGTAATAACATAGACATGAGGCCCTGTCCCTACAGTCCCACAGAGATTCAAACCATTTCCCCGCTCCCGGCATGATATTGATCATGCCAGGGCGGGAAACAATCCAGGACAGTTATTTACCGTCCGTAAGTTCCGCAAAATTGTGGACGTGTGAATGCAGCCTTACCTGAATACAGTCACTACCATTGAAAATAATGGGGCCTGAGCCCGTACACCAGAGTATCCACACTTTGACGTTTTCTTCAAGGAGAAACATAACCCTTTTGGTCCCACTTGGTTTCAACTTGTCTTTTCCTTGCAATAAATTTTACTGACTGCCATGAGGAGAACAGCCTGCCATCTGCAGAGGACAGCAGGGTTCCCCAGGATGGTAAAACTACTCCATGTCCATTCATTGGTGACTATTATGCTATGGGTTATATTGGCTGCTTCATAATATGACAGCTTATCACATAATTTTCTTCATGTCACAATGAGTAAGTACATTGCGTTTTAGAAATGTTTTTAAGAGACATAAACCTGTAAGTAGAAATAAGATTAAGATGGTATATAGAAAGTAAAAATATCCTGACTCTGTGCTTTTATTTATAGGTATTGGGAAAGTCAAACGAAAAACCAACATGCCAGATTCTTCTTCCACCGCAGATGAAAGCTTCTCTGACACTGAACGCTTATATGACCTCAACATGCCGGCCTACGTGAAGTTCACATACACAGCAGAGAGGGATGATGAATTGTCTTTGGTGAAAGGCACTAAGGTGATTGTAATGGAGAAGTGCAGTGATGGATGGTGGCGTGGCAGTTACAATGGACGCGTAGGGTGGTTTCCATCAAACTACGTAACTGAAGAGAGCGATAGCCCGTCTGGTGACCAAGTGGGCACATTGTCTGAAAAACTGGCAGCAGTTGTCAACAATCTCAATAATGGTCGCTCACTACATGTCGTACAGGCTCTGTATCCATTTAGCTCGTCCAATGAGGAAGAACTCAATTTTGAGAAGGGAGAAATGATGGATGTTATTGAGAAGCCAGAAAATGACCCAGAATGGTGGAAATGCCGGAAGAGCAATGGTCTTGTTGGACTGGTGCCAAAGAACTACGTAACTATTATGCAGAACTTTCAGCCAAGTTCAGGGTATGAGCCTTTACCACCACGATGTGATTACATTGGGCCCTCTGTGACGGGACGTTTTGCTGGCAACCAGTGGTATTATGGAAAAGTGACACGGCATCAAGCAGAAATGGCACTCAACGAGAGAGGGAACGAGGGGGACTTTCTTATCAGAGATAGTGAATCTTCAGTAAGTAAATAGTCCGTATAAGAAACCATGAAGCATGTAAGCTGTAGACTTGAATGTGAGGTCAACCATGTAACCAGAACAAAAATGTACTTGCGTTGTGCCTGTCACTCAGCTATATTTAGAGTTCAGTGAGTGGGTGCTCAACACTAAGACCCCAACCAATTGAAACTGATCTGCTACATGTAAATTTTTTATTTATTTATTTTAATAATGTCGAGAACACTTTAATGCGACTCTGTACCCAGGAGTCCGATTGGCAGGTGATGCAGTTATTGTACTAAAAAAAATACTTTTAAACTTGCAGCCCTGTATCAAATTGGCGTGGCCTTAAATGTGTGCCAAAGCCTTGCACCGCCTCTTTGTCCCACCTCCACACCCTCCTCATCATTAGAAATGCCCTAGGCAGGATTTTTCCTATTCATCACTTGTGTGAACACTGCACATGGGCCTTAATGATCCAGCCCATGTGCAGTGTTTACACAGGTGATAAATAGGAAAAAATCATGCCTAGGGCATTTCTAATGATGAGGAGGGACGAAGAGGTGGTGCAAGGCTTTGGCACACACACTCTAGGCCACGCCAATTTGAGACAGAGCGGCAAGTTTAAAAGTAGTTTTTAAGGACAATAACTGCATCACCTGCCAAATGGACCCCAGGACAGATCTTGGATTAAAAGCAGCTATAAGAAGGTACAAGCAGTTTGGGGGGGGGGGGGGGGCAGATTGTGGGTACAGAGTCGCTCTAACAGTGCTGATCAGAAGAGCACCTCTTGCTCTGTGGCGTTCAGTTTTCATGGTTTATTTTAAAGGGTAGAATGCAGAAGGAGCAGTAGAAAAAAATCCACACTCTTATCTTAAAAGGGTTGTCTGACCAGGACCCCTATTTTGTGGAATGCTATAACCCTAGAAAACACTTTGCTGATATTCCCCTTACCATTTAGAGAAAAATGTGATACCAGTTAGTGAATACTAACTTTAATGGGTAATCGGTTAGAGCCAGTAAAAAATGTACAATAGGCTTAACAGCTGCTTACCCGACCTGTATGGCTATTCATACAGCATGTATTGTGTTACCGTGCCAAACAGGGTTAGGGCTACAGGGGGATGTTCTCTGCAAAGCGGGCCAATATCATCCTGTGTAATAGGTCCAGCAATCAGCCTTCAAGTGAGCAATTGTCATGGATATCTCCACGCCAGGTTCGTTCAGTGTACAAGCCTTAATATGGTTCAATAGGGCTATTGTACGTAACTCACCTGGCATTGAAGTACCCATGTTAACCCGATCTTTGGGCAGGAGTGGTATCTGCACACCAACTGGGGCAGATCTGCAAAGTGACCGATTCACTTTAAAAATCCTTGTTCATCTCCCAGTGTATTTTGGCACATAATACTGTATATATCCTTTTCAAAACAAGCATGTTTTGGACTATAGCTTTTTTCATAGCCAAAAATGTCCCAAATGCAAAAAGAAGTCTGGAAACACATCTGCCTGTAAAAATGGTATGTGAACATTGTAGCCCTATTAGCAATAATGCTTTAAAGATACTCTGATAGGAAAGCATAAACCTAATGACAAAGGGTAGTATAAACTAATGACAGAGAAGCTGAACGGAATGATGTATCACTTACATTGTTCTGTGCAGCTGATTCAGAGATATCCTCCTGAATAACAATAACTAGCCCTCTCAATTATCTGTGTGAGCTCATTAGTCCTTGATATTCATGAGCACCAGCACACTCCAACCACCAGCCGCTGATTGGCAGTTATTCATACATGCTGTGAGTCATCTGTCACTCAGTAGCTAGGAGTGAGTGGTGCAACACATCTGCATATCAGATGAATGGCTTAACAGGATGATGGAAGTAGTACAGTGGTCTGTTCAGCATTTCTGTCATTAGTTTATGCTGCCCTCATTTAAGGCAGCATAAACCCAGTGACTGATTCCATTTAAATATTATGTATTTCAAAACACTATTTAAGCCATACTGTTCAGATAGATGAGCGCTGCTTCATTTCGCTTTGATACCAAACAGAATAAAACTTAAAAAATTAAATAAAAATAGGCATCGGCTTATTTTTTTCTGAGTTTTTACACATTAAAATATATCTAATAGCACCATCCTAAAAGAACCAAAAGAAAAGAATTTACCGTAATTAAAAATGGGCTTTAAGGGATTTAAAATCTCTTTCATAACCAAAACATTTAAAGAATATGAGTTTTGTGTACCTCTCTTCTGTATCAACTTATGTGTGTAGTTCAAGTTCCTGTATACGGGAGCCCAGAGCGTTCCTGGACGATTAGACCTAAAACATGGTGTAAAAGTATAAAACTAGTATAATAGTATTTTAAAATTAGTAGTTTAAAAAAAAAAACTGCGTAGCACATAGCTTTGGGCTTATACCTTTAAAGCACATCCTGGCAGTCCTCACGTTATTTACTGCCAATGATGGCTAATCCAGCACACTTACTATTGTTGGATGCCAGTAGTCTCCTTTGTTCCTGAAATCTGTCCAACTACTGCTGAACATAACTTGTAATACTATGGTCATAACTACTTCCTTGTCCCTTAAAAGTTTCAATGACTAATTGAAAAAACTTTTAATGTTTTTAAATTTCTTTTTTTTTTTTAGCCGAATGATTTCTCTGTATCGCTAAAAGCCCAGGGCAAGAACAAGCATTTCAAAGTTCAGATGAAAGACAATGTATACTGCATCGGGCAGCGCAGGTTTAACACCATGGAGGAGTTGGTAGAACATTACAAAAAGGCCCCTATTTTTACCAGCGAGCAAGGAGAGAAACTCTATCTAATCAAGCCTTTGTCCTGAGACTGCTTTGCGGAGAGTTGGGAAATGGACTCCATCTTTGGCCAAGTCACTGAACGGCGGAACCCTCGGAAACTGAGAACCCCAGAATAGAACCAAAGGCCTCTTCTAGCCCCCAATGAGAATGACAATTGTTATAATAAGAATTGGATGATACGCTGTAATTTTCTGTTTAGTGTCTGAACTCCTTGCCATGAGCGCCCCCTATCTTTTTTTTTTTTTTTTTTTTTTTCTATTTTGCCTTACTATTGTAACGTACCTGAGATGTAAAATTACATAACCTTCTGTGCACTTGGAGGTTCCAAGCAATGTGATTGTGGTTTGTTCCCTACAAGGATCATGTTTGATTTCGTCCACATATCACATCTACTGTACATGCTGCTTTCTGTTTCTCGAATCCCCCCCGCCCCTATCTGTGCTCTGGACACAATCATCGGCATGGATCGAATGCTGTTCTCACTGTGGATATACTCTCGTCTTTTGTCCTGTTCACTTTGTATCTGACAGGCACCATGTCTGAGCAGGGTGTCTTCATTTGTACTTCTTCTCCAAGACATTTCATATTTATTTAAGACGCATAGGGTGCCTTTCCGGTCAGTTACTAGCTTATATATATTTAATGTACCCACCTACTGTACAAGATCTTCATATTGTTCTATTCTTGTCCCAGCAGGTATTGTATAATTCACAATGCTGTCAATCATTTACTTTTGTTTGCTAGCAAAACTTCATATATTATAGTTCTCTTGTATTGTTTTTATGTTTTTGGTACCCATCTAAATGGGCACCCTGTCACACTTAAGCTATTCGTAAAAGAGGAGTTCCTTTATGTCTTGGTTGTGGTAGAGGAGTATCCAAGCCAAAGCTTGTACTTCTTCCATACCCTCGGGGGCAAACGTGGACCTGGCCATTGTATGCTGGTTATGCCAAATGTCAGGCCCCTTTTTACAGTGCCCCAAAAAGACGCAACGGACAACACCAGGAACCTATGTAATGTAATCACTGGGTTCTGCATGGTAAATTCACCTATATGATATAGCCTTATGTTCCCTCTTTGTTGGGCAGAGGAGTGCTACGAATGTGATATAATATTAGGGGGGGGGGGCTTGTAACTGTTTATTTTATTAAAGAAACAACTGAACAAACTAGATTATTGTGCCAAATTGCATATGTGTTAACTTACATATCTGTTTATTGTTGTGTAGTGGTGCTCTTGCATATATGTGTATTTTAACTCATTCGCACCAAAGCCTTTAGTCAATCAACATGTAATCTATTCCAGAATGTGTTTCCGTTTAGTGGAGGACGCTAGTAGATCTAGGTACCGCAAGTCAATGTAAAGATGAGGAATATGGCTATAATACTAAGTCCACATGACTATATACTGTGTGTATATTTGACCGCGTGTACCCCAAATTCTTATTTATGCACATTGTTTGTATAGACAATGCAGTAAAGTAATTCTCGTTCTTCTCATTTATTACCCAACAGATTGTTACTGGCAGATACCACAGATTTCATTATTAGCTGCACAGATATAGCCAGGTAATAAGTATTATAGGACACGAGCATTGCACACTTATCATAATTACATCATCACATGCAACGCCAAAGATTAGTGTTCTGGGCTGTGTCTTTTGCATAGTTATGATGTTACAGGTTTACTATGTGCACCTTGTGTCTCAGAGGTGGCTTATACCCAGTAGCATGAGATGCAGTCAGTTGCTATGAATAAAGTCTTTTACGTCCCTCACGTTGACCATGGCTTTCATATTATATCCTTGTCATTTTATGGACTGGACCAATAGTCAGGGAGGCGTGTGTTATTACTTATGCTCCAATTATGAAATATTGGCACAAGCCCTCAAATGCTAATTCCATTATACCAGGCTACTATTGTCACCATCTTCTTCTGGTTCCTTTTAGCTTGCTGAAGACCACCACATTGCAGATTTCCCTCATGTGATTTTGTTTATCAAATTTTACTATATTGGCATTATGCAAAAAGCCAAAAAATTCTGCTAGGAGGCAACAATTTGTCTTCCACGTATTGATCACTGCCGAGTCTGTAACTGTTACCCGAAACATGCAGATGAAGCTGTTGTTTAGAATCAAGCCTGACTGTAATAGACATTTAGTAAGAAGCGCCAGATTCGTATGAGTGTAAAACATCAGCCTTGTGTGTCTGTTAGAGGTGTAGGCCCTGGTTTAGAGACCTGTAATGAAGTCATAGGGCTCTGTGGTGCTTTAATTTGTGTCTTTAGATCTGCAGTTGCAGTAATATTACACAAAATCACAAAATGCGGTTGTATTCTGTTTCTATATTATACATGCTTATTAGAGATGAGTGCAACTTGACCGTGCTCCGATCGTTTGACATTTAAATACCAGTGGCTGAAGTTGGATGCAGCAGAGTCTGGGAAGAAATGTATACAGCAGTATCTGTGTCTTCCAGGACTCCTTAGGGCTGCATCCAACCGGTAATCAAATGCTGAACAATTGGATCCAAGCATGCTTGAGTTGCGCTCATCTCTAGTCCTTAGAAGTTAAATAAAATTGTCGGCCAAGGATTTCCCAAGCTGTAGAGAAACTGCTCACTAACAAGTAACCAGGGCCTCGTATGTTTCGCATAATTTTTCTTTCCCCTTGTTACTTTGTATAATGTACTATATGTAAAGCAAATAAAATATAGTAAAGGACCTGATGGCAGGTCCATGGAAATCTGACAGTCAATACATATCATGTCTTATTTTGAATCCAGAAGCGCTCTCTGTGGTAAAAAGACATTTAGGTCTCGTGCACATGACTCTAGTACAGATCTGTGTAACAATGAAAAAAAATAATAATAAAATAGCCATACTATACATCATATGCCCCCAATGATTCTAGTATGCTATGTACAAAGAATAGGCCTTGTCTGTAGATTGGTGGAAAAAATGGCATCTGCTTCTTGACCCTAATATTGCTACATTATATCCAAAAATGTGCATGGCTGGATGGTGTTTATGCATTCACATAGCCAGATTTTTAGTCCATAATACAACTAAACCACGAATGCCGCAAATGAGAGGAAATAGTAGAGATGCGCATCGATTACATTGTGTAAACCCACTCTTACAGGGTATTATGTGTCATTTTATAAGACGTTCTCCACTTGATGTGGATTAAATTTGGCCATTACTATCTGAGATCCCCCTATTTCTGGTGCTGCCAATTGAGAGGTGTCTGGGAATTTTCCACACAAGGTGCTGTGTAACATGGATACAGCCGTAGGCCATAGGCTGTATCCATATATTCCAGGACTCCCTAGGGTTGCATCCAACTTCAGCCACCGGTAATCAAATGCCGTCCGCTTGGGTTCTACAGAAAAAGCCTTATACAATGACTTAAAGTTGTTTTTTTAATTATTTTTTTATACCGTGTTGGTCATTGTGTTAAATACATACATTTGCACCTTTACATGTCTGTGTACAGATTTTGCAGAACTCAGTATATGGTAGCATGCACTGACTATCATCCTTCAAGTGGGGCATGAGAATTTAGGTTTTTCTATACTGGGAAAAAAAATGTAGAGCTAAAAATAAACATGAGAACTTGCAGTGTGTGGAGTTATCAATGCTTTCATAGTGAACCTCAATCTGCCTAGAATGCCTTTTGCTCGCTCTCCAATACTTTTTTATGCCCCACCATTGCCTGGCTACTCTACCTGCTACCTACCGTATTTTCCGTTGTATAAGGCGACTGGGCGTTATAAGACAACCCCTGACTTTTAAGAAGATTGTCAGCAGTTCGCCTTATACGCCGGAAAATGTTAACCCCTACCTGACCGCAGCCCTGCAGCGCGCCTCCCGTACCGTTCCAGACGCAGGCAGTGTGATGTACACCACTTGCGGCGGAGATGGGAGATTCCTGAACCTCTCCTGGGCAGCCGAGCGTCCCCGATGAGATGCTCGGCTGCCCAGGAGAGGTTCAGGAATCTCCATCTGCCGGGAGAGCTTCGGGAACTTCTAGCGCCTCTCTTTTTCTCCCGAAGCTCTCCCGGCAGCCGAGCCTCTCCAATAAGACGCTCGGCTGCCCGGGAGAGGTTCGACCATCTCCAACGCAGGTAGTGTACGCCACAATGCCTGCGTTTGGAACGGTATGGGAGGTGCGCCAATGCCAGGAACGGACCCCAGGTTAAATTTTTTATTTTTTTTTTTAAATAGTGGTGGCTCCATACAGTTAGGATGCAGTGATTTTTTTTAGTCCTCCTACCGTATGGGGCGACCCCCCACTTCTAAGAAGATTTTTCAGGGTTAAAATGTAGTCTTATATCCCGGAAAATACGGTAGTACCCACCCAGGGCTAAAGCTGGCCAATGTGTGTGATGTAATTGGCAACAACATGTACCTTAAGGGCGGAATCAGCCCAATATAGATCCCATGCCATATAGAGCTTGCGATCTACATCAGGAAAGGAAGCAGATGGGGTTGCTTACAGCGTGTTTTCTTCATCAAAAATGGATCACCTACCCACAGGATAGAGGAAAAGTGATGTAGTGGGATCCTGAGAATGGAGCTCAGTACTCTGCAATGTTTGGAAGCCACATAGAGAATGAATGGACTGATGGCCACGGATGTTCTCTGCTGCTCTACTCATTCAGAGGACATTTGTCATCTGTTCTCGACATCGGTGGGGGTCCCAACAGGCGACCTCAACGATTTTGTAGTTTAACATTTGATGATGAGTTTCAGCATCATCACTTTGGGATGAAATTATGAATAGGATATGTTAAAGAGATGCTTTTTGCTGCCTACCGATTAAAAAAAAAAAAGTTGATGCATTGACAAAATTATGACCAAAATACAGGGCCACATGCAGGAAAAAAACTGCGTATGTCATGATCTGCTTGGCGTTGTATTTTAGTCTACTGCTATGGTGGTTTGCATGAGGCCTAATACACGGAAAGATATGCCGAACCTGAGAATGTGTATTGTTCTTGAACCGATGTATGTGTATGTATAAAATGATAATGTACTGCTGTATGTGTAATTTAGTGACTTTTGGATCTTTGTATTGGCATGTTTTCATGTGTTTTAGTTTGTTTTATATTTGGGTGGAGAGTATTTATATCACAGCATAGGACCATATAGAGTAAAGTTTAGAATCTCTTTTTGTCTCTTCCGACTCTGGCCCTATTCTCTCTCACGCACAGTTTTCCTTCGAGGTGTTGCTGTGTGGCCTCCATGGTGCATCCTGTATAGATGTCTTCTGAGCAGTGGTCTGGAAGGGCAGAAAAGACTATGTAAACAGGTTTTACTGATACGCCACTTATTACATTGTAAATCCCCAACATCTATAGAGAACCCTACAGTCAGGAGGGCACCAGTGAGAATTAACCTTGTCTCATTTGGCCTCATGCACTGACTCTTGGGATTTTAATAAACTTCGGCATTTATTGGAAACCCGAAAATTATGTGAAGATGGATAATCCCGTTTTACTATATTGAGACTGTCATAATAAATTTTCCAACACAATAAAGTTTGTTTATAATTTTACAAAAAGGAAGAGGTTTCTGTACTATGTACATCAGTCCGACTTTGTAGGTTCCCGATCTTTACACTTGGACAAGAGCACTGGAATATTAAAAATTGTTTTATGGTAATTCTGTTGTTTGCAAAATGCACTTCCCAATATTGGTTCAAGTTGTCCACATCTAAGATATAGTATCATTCGAATACATAAAAGAAAGGAAACACCTGGTCCATGTAGTCTGTCCTCTTAGTATTTCCTTCTTATTATCTTAGGATAGATATATGTTTATCCCAGGCAGGTTTACATTCAGTTATTGTAGATTTACCAACCACATCTGCTGGAAGTTTGTTCCAAGCATCTACTACTCTTTCAGTAATGTAATATTTTCTCTCGTTGCTACTGATCTTTTCTCCAACTAATCTCAGATTGTGTCCCCTTGTTTTTGTGTTCAGTTTTTAAATTTAAAACCACTTCCCTCCTGGACCTTATTCAGTCCTTTAAAGGAGAAGTCTGACAACATTTTTATTAAAATATTGCATTGCCCCCCAAAAGTTATACAAATCACCAATATACACTTATTACGGGAAATGCTTATAAAGTGCTTTTTTCCCTGCACTTACTACTGCATCAAGGCTTCACTTCCTGGATAACAAAGTGATGTTTCGACCCGACTCCCAGAGCTGTGCGGGCTGTGGCTGCTGGAGAGGATGATGGCAGGGGGACACTGAGGGACACAGGGCACTGGAGGGACACTGAGCATCCCTTTGCCATCATCCTCTCCAACAGCCACAGGCCGCACAGCTCTGGGAGTCAGGTCGTGACATCACCATGTTATCCAGGAAGTGAAGCCTTGATGCAGTAGTAAGTGCAGGGAAAAGCACTTTATGTGCATTTCCCGTTATAAGTGTATATTGGGGATTTGTATAACTTTTAGGCTATGTTCACACTACGTAAAACTACGGCCGTTGGGATGGCTACAACGGCCGTAGTTTTTGCGGGGTGGAACAATGCCTTAGTTTCAATGGGATCCCGGCCGAAGCGTATACACATCGTATACGCTCCGGCCGGGATCCCGTGTGGCCCCGCAAATAACTCACATGTCTGTTTTCTGCGGCCGTAGGAAACCCTGTCAGTTCACACTATGAAGCGAGTGGCTCCGGCCGCTCGCTCCATAGTGTGAAAGGGGGGAAGCTCTGATGCGGGCGCACACTGATGCGCCTGCATCAGAGCTCTGCGGCCGGTACATCCGGCCGGCCATGATGATCCGGGCAGAGACCGGCTGTTCCATGACCCGGCCGGGGTCACTGAACGGCCGGTTGTTCATGGTGTGTGAACATAGCCTTAGGGGGCAATACAGTATTTTAATAAAACTTTTTGCTGGGTTTCTACTTTAATGACCAGGGGCGTACATTTACGCCCCCGCTGTCTGGGCCTTAAGGCAGGAGGACCTAAATGTATGCCCTGCTCGGGTCCCGGGCTATGGAGCGAGCTCAACAAAAGTATAAAAAAAAGTCCCAAAACCCCTCCCCCAATAAAAGTGAAAATCACCCTTGGCCTTCCCATTTTATACATAAAACATAAAAATAATAAAGTTAATTAACATAAAATACTATAGTGTGCGCAATCGTCCGATCTATTAAAATAAAACAATATTGTTCCTGCACGGTGAACGGTGTGAACAAAAAGCAGTAAAAAAATACGCAGGGATTGTTTTTTTTTAATTAAAATATAAAAAGCTATCAATACTTTTTATCTAGAAAAAAAAATTTACTAATAAAAACTAGAGATCATGGTGCAAAAAATTATGCCCTATATGACCCAGTAGGTGAAAAAAAGTTTTACTGCTAATAAAACTAGTAAAACATTAGAAAACCTAGTAAACATGCATGTCGCTGTGTTCAGACCGACCTATAGAATAAAGAAAAAAATGACAGTTTTACCATAAATTACGTAAACACGGAAGACTCCCAAAATTTGCGGAATCACATTTTTTTTTTTACCTAAATTCACCCCATAAATGATATTTTGGGGGTTCCGTCATTGATTTTATGGCAAATTGAAAGAAGCCATTACAAAGTCCACCTGTTCCTGAAAAAACAAGACCTCACATGGCCCTGTAGGTGGAAAAATGAAAGAGTTATGGGTCTTAGAAGGCGAGGAGGAAAAAGTGAAAACGCAAGAGAGACAATTGGCCCGGTCCTTAAGGGGTTAAGGCTGGCTTCACACTGCCTTAAAATTTTGGAAAGACACCATGGCGTGTTTTTTTTTATTTTTATTTTTTTAGCTGGAAGTCAATGGAAGTTTATGATTTGCCTTACACAGTTTTTTTGGGGTGGCGTTTTTCTCTCCTCTCTGGCATTTTTGAGGCTTTGTGGCAATTTATCCAAACCGCTGAGGGTGTTTTTTTGTTCTCCCATAGACTTTAATAGGATTGTTACGGTTGTCTCAAAAATGCTATTGCTGTGCGTATGGCGTTTTGTTTTTCTGGCATTTTTTGTCACCTTTGGTGGCCCAGCAACTAGGTCATGTGATGGTAGAGGAAAAAAGTTCAGCACATAGAAACCCCTCAACCACAAAAAAGATCATTCACACATAAAGTCGAAAACACTAGAAAAAAAATGGCAGAAAAAAACCCACAAATACATGAAAAAAAAAAATCGATATGCGCTGCATTGGTAGTTTTTCTGGCATTACCTAAAATTCACCAGACAAAAGGTGTGTGTGAGGGCGCCCTAACTTTAATTAACTAGAAGTCCACGCTCAGCATGTTCTTTTCCTGCTCACATGACCGAGACAGCTGTATAATTTAAGTCTATGGGGACACCTAGCTCACAAGCACAAGTGATATACACCCCCCCTGCAGACAATCACTGTAATTGGCTGGTTAATTCAAACTAGCCAACTACAGTGAAAAACACCTTTTCAGGTCATCAGTGACCCGACGAAATCAATTAGTGTGTACAGTAAAGGGGGGCCATGGTGCCACCTTCCAGAATTAGTTTGCACCCCTCAGTTAGATAGCTGAGGTGTGCAGACCAGGTGTGTGTGGTGTGTGTGCACCATACTCACCTGATCCAGGCGTCCAGAGCGAAGATTCTGCGATCCTACATCGTCCTCTTCTCCCGGTCATCTATCTTCGGCTCCTGTCGTATGTCTTCGGCTTTTTTCATCCATCTTCTGCTATCTTCGTTCAGGTACGTTCTACTGCCCCCTAGCGGCTGATTAGTGTATATAATACACTGATCAGTGGCTTTGGGGTGTAGAGGTACTTTTTCATTTCTTTATTTTTTGCGCCCTACTGCCGTTGATCAGCAACTCCTTTTTTTGGGTGTAGGTTTCCCCCCCCCCTCCCCCCTTTACTGTTAAGAAACATGTAAAAAACACTATTACAGTACACTTGCTTACATAACACTACACTACACTACTTACACCCATACCCTGATATACCAATCCCCATATAAAAAATGGCCCACAGGGTGTTTTTGGCAGAGGAGGCATATGCTATTATTGCCTCCGACTCTGAAACAGGCAGTGAGGATGAATGGTGGGATCCTTCTTTCCTCCATTCATCCTCATCATCCAGTGATGATGACTATCCACCCAGGCGTCCAAGGAAGATGCCTTGGGCTGCCCCCCAGACACACCATGCCATCCCATCCCACCCCCTGCCCCCCAGATAGGTGACCCCATCTCGCCCCCTGCCCCCCAGACAGGTAACCCCATGTGGATCCCAGACCCCCAACTTTATCAGCCCCAGATTCCTGCCTTTGTAGCACGAGCAGGAATCCAAATTAACCCCACAGGTCTCAGAGAAAAAGAGTTTTTCAAGCTCTTTTTCTCTGATGACCTTATAAATTTGATGGTGGCGCAAACAAACCTGTACGCACCACCAATTTATAGCTCTGAACTTCTCCACTTCTTTTGCTAGGCCCATGAACCCCTGTTGATGCAGCGGAAATGAGAAAATTTGGGGGGCTCCTGCTGCACATGAGCCTAGAGCCTAGTTAAAAACCACAATTCGGCATTACCGGAGTGGAGATATTATATATAATACCCCACTTTACAGTATGGCCATGGCGCGGTTTCAATTCGAAGCCCTCCTAAAATTCTTGCGTTATAACGACAATGCAAGTTGCCCCCTGCAAGATGGTCCCTCATATGACCGCCTGTACAAAGTACGGCCGGTCATAGATGACTTCTCATCCAAATTTTCTGAGATGTATATCCCTGAGAAATACATCTCAGTAGATGAGTCCCTCCTGAGCTTCAAATGAAGACTCCATTACCGCCAGTACCTTCCCAATAAAAGATCACGGTATGGTGTGAAACTATACAAACTCTGTGAGCGTACCTAAGGATCAGGGGCAAATTACCTTTACCATGGACCCCAGGCTGTTCACCAAGCCTGGCCCCCCCAACCCACTGTAACTATGGCAGTACTAGCTTAGTGTTCATAGTACAGGATAGATAATGTCATGATGCCCTGAATTGTGCAAAATTGCTGTAAAAAAGCATTTTTTTTGCAAATCATGGCAGAACTGTAGCTACGAGACATTACACTACTAAAAGTATGTCTTTTTTGGGTTGCCTTGTGCCCCCCAGGAACTCAGGGCCCCGGGCTACCACCCGAAACAGACCTTTTATAATCCACTACTGCTCAGGGTACACTTACAGATTTAGAGTATATGAGGGTAGGGACACCCAAAATCAGCCAGCAGGATGCCCCAGTTAATTGGAAGAACGTTTGGGAACTGATCTTCCCACTGCTGGATAAAGGTTACCACCTGTATGTTGATAACTTTTATACCAGCAGCCCCCTCTTCCGGTCCCTCGCTGCCCGAGCTACTGTAGCTTGTGGCACGATTCAGAAAAATCAAGGAGGCCTCCCACGTCATCCGGTAAGACAACCAATGCCAAGGGGTAAGAGCAAGGCTTTTGTCTGTGAAAATATGTTGTTGGTCAAATATAAGGACAAACGTGATGTCCTTATTTTGAGCACAATTCACGGGAATAGCACCACCCCTGTCCCTGTGTGAGGTACCACAAACGTGGTGAATAAACCTGATTGTGTTCTAGACTACCAACAGTATATGGGAGGAGTTGATCTCTCAGGTCAAGTCCTCAAACCATATAACGCTACCAGAAAAACCAGAACGTGGTACAAAAAGGTGGCCGTACATCTGGTACAAACAGTGATGTACAACGCTTTTGTGCTGCACCGATGTTCCGGCCACCCAGGGAAATACCTTGAATTCCAGGAAGCAGTAATAAAAGCCCTGATATTCAGCAGCCACGGAGAGGGCTCCAGCGCTTCTGGATATAAAGGACCCCGTATCGTACAGGGACAACATTTTCCAGGTGAAGTCCCTCACACTGGAAAAAAGGGGAGATCCCAAAAGAAGTGCAGAGTGTGCCACAAAAGGGGGATCAGGAAGGACACCATTTACCAGTGTGACACCTGTCCTGACCACCCCGGCCTCTGCATAAAGGATCGCTTCAAGGCGTACCACACGTCATTGGAGTTCTAAATTTTCTAAATTCTTTCCCTTATTCCTATTTCAGGGGTCACGTTGATCCAGGGATTATTCTGATTGCTATTTTGGAGTCGGGAAGGAATTTTTCAAAGATCCTGTTCTGCTAAGACAGTGAACCCCCCCCCACAAGTGACCCCATTCTGAAGACTACACCCTATAAGGAATCTAACAAGGGTTGCAGCGGGGATATGTACCCCTTGGTGATGGGCACATTTGTGCCGTAAAAATGAAGAAATTTTTTTTTATTTTCACAGCTCATGTTTTACATATGTGCCCATCACCAGTGGGGTCCATATGCTCACTGCACCCCTTGTTAGATTCCTTATGGGGTGTAGTTTCCAGAATGGTGTCACTTGTGAGGGGTTTCTACCGTCCTGGCAGCACAGGCGCTTTGTAAATGCGACATGGCCTACATCCTCCATTTCAGCCTCTGAATGGGGCTCAGTCCCTTTGGTGACTTGCCCTGTGCCCATATGGCACATTATGCCCACATGTGGGGTATTTTCGTACTCAGGGGAAATTACCCTATACGTTTTGTGTTTTTTTTTCTCTTTTAACCCCTCGAAATGAAAAAAAAATCAAGGCTAGACCAACATTTAGTGTAAAAAAAAAAAAAATTTTTACACTAAATCATTGATCTAGTCTTGATGATTTTTGCATTCTTACAAGAGGTTAAAAGATAAAAGAAAACATGAAATGTGTAGCGCAACCTCCCCCAAGTACGGAAATGCCCCACAAGTGGACATGAAGTGCCATGCGGGTGCAGGGTAAGTCTCCAAAGGGAAAGCGCGCCATTTGGCTAGAATAGATGGTGAATGCCATGTCGCATTTACAAAGACCCTGTGTTGCCAAGACAGTGAAAACCCCCCAAAAAGGATATGGACCCCTTGATGACGGGCACATTTGTGCCGTGAAAATGAAAAAATGTTCCACATGTTCACACTATTCCACATTTGTGCCCTTCACCATTGGGGTCCATATGCTCACTGCACCCCTTGTTAGAGTCCTTGAGGGGGTGTAGTTTCCAGAATGGGGTCACTTGTGGGGGGTTTCCACTGTCCTGGCAGCATATGAGCTTTGTATATGCGACATGGCCCTCGCTTTTTCCCTTCAGAGGCTCGTTTTGTGGCCGCATGTCGCTTTATGACCACATGTGGGATATTTCCTTATTCGGGACTCGTTTTATGTTTTTTTTTTCTCTTTTAAACCCTTTTGAAAATGAAAAATTCACGGCTAGGCCAATGTTTAAGTGTAAAAAAATTTAGTTTTTACTCAACATCATTGATCTAGTCTTGACATTTTTTATTTGCACAAGGGGTTAAAAGAGAAGAAACAAAACAAAACATGTAGAGCAATTTCCCCTGAGTACGGAAATATCCCACATGTGGACTTAAAGATGAGCCTCCAATGGGAAGGAGCGCCATTTAGCTTTTTCGGGCTGGATTTTGGTAGAATGGATTTCGAGGGCCATGTTGCATTTAAACCCCCCCACAAGTGACCCCATTATGGAAACTACACCCCATAAGGAATGTAACAAGGGGTGTAGTGAGCATTTAGACCCCACTGGTGACAGGCACATATGTGGAACAATGTGGCGTGAAAATGAAATATAAAATTTTTTACACTTTAATGTTGGTCTAGTCTTGATTTTTTCATTTTCACAAGGGGTTAAAAGACAAAAAACAAACAAAATGTGTAGAACAATTTCCTGTGAGTCAGTAAATACCCCACATGTCGACATAAAGTGCCCTGTGGGCGCAGGGCAAGCCTCCGAAGGGAAGGAGTGCTATTTGGATTTTAGAGGCTGGATTTGGCTAGAATGGATGGATGATGAACGCCATGTCGCATTTACAGAGCCCTTGTGCTGCCAAAACAGTGGAAACCCCCCACAAGTGACCCCATTCTGGAAACTAAACCCCTCAAGGAACCTAACAAGGGGTGCAGTGAGGATATGGACCCCTTGATGACGGGCACATTTGTGCCGTGAAAGTGAAAAAATGAAATTTTTCACTTTCACGTCACATTGTTCCACATTTGTGCCCATCACCAGTGGGGTCCATATGCTCACTGCACCCCTTGTTAGATTCCTCGAGGGATGTAGTTTCCAGAATGGGGTCACTTGTGGGGGGTTTCCAGTGTCTTGGCAGCACGAGGGCTCTGTAAATGCGACATGGCCCTTGAAATCCATTCCAGTGAAATCCGGCTTCCAAAAGCCAATCCCTTTGGAGGCTCGTCCTGCGCCCGCTTGGCACTTTATGTCCACATGTGGGGTATTTCCGTACTCGGGAGAAACTGCGTTACTCGTTTTATGTTTTATTTTCTTTTATCCCCTTGTAAAAATGAAAAATTGAAGGCTAGAACAACGTTTTAGTGTTAAAAATTTAATTTTTCCTTTTTCACGCCACATTGTTCTGAAAATCTGTGAAGCACCTGTGGGGTCCAAATGCTCACCGCACCCCTTGTTACATTCCCTGAGGGGTGCAGTTTTCTAAATAGTGTCCCTTTAGGGGTGTTTTTTAGGTTTTGGCACCCCAGAGCCTCTGCCAACCTGAAGTGGCACAGTCAAAAATGACCAAATATAACGGAACCATTGAAATTCACTAGGCGCTCCTTTGTATCTGAGGCTTGTGGTTGCGTCAAATAGCATAATAGGGCCACATATGGGGTATTTCTATAAACTGCAGAAACGGGGGAATAAATATTGGGGTGCATTTCTCTGGTAATAGGTTTATAATTATGAAAGATATTGGATTACAATAAAATCTCTGCACAGAAAATTAACATTTTTAATTTTTGTACACACTTAGCTTTTATTTCTGTGACTCACCTAAAGGGTTAAAACACTTTCTGGATGTGCTTTTGCAGAGTTGTTTTTTTTTTTTTTTTTGGGGGGGGGGGGCATTTTTGAAATGGGGTGCTTTGTGGGGCTTTCTAACATATAGTCCCCTCACATACACTTTATACTTGGACAGGTCCCTAAAAAAGTCTGATTTTGACATTTTACAAAAAATTTGGAAAATTGCTGCTAATGTTCCTAAGCTTCCTGTTGTCTAAAAAAATTGTAAGATAGTTTAATAAAAGAAAAGTTTCAAAGTTGTAAAAATGCATTTCTTTCATGAAGATTCGTTGTAAGTATGGACTCCAATTTACCAGAAATGTAAAGTACAATATGTCACAAGAAAACAATCTCAGAATCAGCTGGATAGGTAACAGCATTCCCAAGTTAATAACCCCTTCAAGACCGAGCCTATTTGCACCTAAAAGACCAGGCTCATTTTTCAAAATCTGACCTGTCTCACTTTATGCTCTTATAGCTCAGTGATGCTTTAACGTATGCTAGCGATTCTGAGATTGTTTTTTCCTCACATATGGCACTTTATATTAGTGGCAAAATTTGGTCACTACTTTGTGTGTTTTTTGTGAAAAACATCAAAATATCATGAAAAATTGAAAAAATTAGCATTTTATGAACTTTGTAATTCTCTGCTTCTAAAAAAAGAAAGTTGTATCACATAAATTAGTTACTAAGTCACATTACCGATATGTCCTCTTTATTCTGGCTTCATTTCATAAACATATTTTACTTTTTTAGGGTGTTACGGGGCTTAGAAATTTATCAGCAAATTACCACATTTTCGTGAAAGTTTCCAAAACTGATTTTTTTAGGGACCAGTTCTTTTTTTAAGTTGATTTAGGAGGTTTGTATACTGGAAACCCCCATAAGTGACCCCATTTTGGAAACTAGACACCTTAAAAAATTAATCTAGGGGTATAATGAGCATTTTAACCCTACAGGGGCTGGAGGCAAGTATTCACCATTAGGCCGGGAAAAAATGAAAAATTTAAATTTTCCAATAATATATATGTTTAGATTAAAGTTTCTCATTTTCAAAAGGAACATAAGAAAAAAAGCACCCCAAAATTTGTAACGCAGGTTTTCTTGAGTACTATGGTACCCCATATGTGGGCATAAACCACTGTATGGGCACACAGCCGGGCTCAGAAGGAAGGGAGCGCCAATTAGCTTTTTCAATGCAGATTTTGCTGAAGATGTTTCCGAGCGCCAGGTGCATTTGCAGTGCCCCTGTAGTGTCAGCAGAGAGGAAAACCCCCATAAGTCACCCCATTTTGGAAAGTACACCCCTCAAAGAATTCATCTTGGGGTAGGATGAGCATTTTGACCCCACAGGTGTTAGAGGACAGTATTCAAAATTAGACAGTAAAAATGAAAAACTCTAATTTTTTCCAATAATATGTTCGTTTAGTTTGAAATTTCTCAATTTCACGAGGAACAAGAGAAAAAAAGTACCCCAAAATTCGTAACACAGGTTCCCCTGAGTAAAAAGGTTCTCCTGGGGTAGGATGAGCATTTTGACCCCACAGGTGTTAGAGTTTTTCATTTTTACTGTCTAATTTTGAATACTTTCCTCTAATTTTTTCAAATAATATGTTCGTTTAGTTTGAAATTTCTCAATTTCACAAAGAACAAGAGAAAAAAAGTACCCCAAAATTTGTAACACAGGTTCTCCTGAGTAAAAAGGTACCTCATATGTGGGCATAAACCACTGCATGGGCACACAGCCGGGCTCAGAAGGGAAGGAGCGCCAATTAGCTTTTTCAATGCAGATTTTGCTGAAGAAGTTTCTGAGCGCCAGGTGCGTTTGCAGTGCCCCTGTAGTGCCAGCGGAGTAAAATCTCGCCATAAGTCACCCCATTTTGGAAAGTGCACCCCTCAAAGAATTCATCTTGGTGTGTGGTGAGCATTTTGACCCCACAGGTATTAGAGGAAAGTATTCAAAAGTAGACAGTAAAAATGAAAAACTCGAATTTTTCCAAAAATATGTTCCTTTAGTTTGAAATTTCTCAATTTCACGAGGAACAGGAGAGAAAATTCACCCCAAAATCTGTAACGCAGGTTCTCCTGAGTAGAACAGTACCCCATATGTGGGTATAAACCACTGTATAGGCACACAGCAGGGCTCAGAAGGAAAGGAGCGCCAATTAGCATTTTTCGTGCAGATTTTTCTGAAGAAGTTTCTGAGCGCCAGGTGCGTTTGCAGAGCCCCTGTAGTGTCTACAGAATAGAACCCCCCAAAAGTCACCCCATTTTGGAAAGTACACCCCTCAAAGAATTCATCTTGGGGTAGGATGAGCATTTTGGCCCCACAAGTATTAGAGGAAAGTATTCAAAACTGGCAAGTAAAAATTAAAAACTTGAATTTTTCCAATAATATGTTGGTTTAGTTTGAAATTTCTAAATTTCACAAGGAACAGGAGAAAAAATGTACCCCAAAATCTGTAACGCAGGCTCTCCTGAGTACAACGGTACCCCATATGTGGGCATAAACCACTGTATGGGCACACAGCAGGGCTCAGAAGGGAAGGAGCGCCAATTTGCTGGAGCAAAACCGCAGCTAGTTATTAGAATAGCGCAGTTACTAAAATACAATAAAAAAATTAGATTACAGGTAATGTGGGGTGGTTACGGACAGTCTGGGGTGGTCACGGACAGTCTGGGGTGGTTCCGGGTAATCTAGAGGTGGTTACGGGCAGTCTGAGGTGGTTACGGGTAATCTGGGGTGGTTACGGGTAATCTGGGGTGGATACGGTCAACATGGGGTGGTCACAGGCAACCTGCTGTGGTTACGGCAACCTGGGGTGGTTACGGGCAACGTGGGGTGGATACGGACAACCTGCTTTGGTTACAGACAATCTGGTGTGGTTACAGGCAACCTGCTGTGGTTAGAGGCAACGTGGGTTGGTTACGGACAATCTGGGGTGGTTACGGGCAATCTGGGGTGGTTACAGACAATCTGGGGTGGTTACGGACAATCTGGGGGTGGTTACAGACAATCTGGGGTGGTTACAGGCAACCTGGGGTGGTTACAGGCAACCTGGGATGGTTACAGGCAATCTGGGGTGGTTACGGGCAACCTGGGGTGGTTACGGGCAACCTGGGGTGGTTACGGGCAACATCACTCTTTATCCCCTGTCACCAATCATTCATATAGTATATACCGCTGATCGCTTGTACCAGGACCCCACAGGGGGGTCCCGATGACTGCCCCATGCTCTCCGCTACCTCCGGTGGCGGAGAGCATGGGGTTTTCATTAATTTTTACAACACGATCACTGTGAACAGATATACTCTGTTCACAGTGATGGCGGCGGGCATCTTGGATCTGATGGCCGCCGCGGGGAGGGGGGATAGTGATCGGGGCACTAGGGGGGCTGGTCTGGGGTCTGATTTTACTTATTTCATCTCCCCCCACCGTGGATTCACGGTGGGGGGAGATGAAATATAGCGGCGACACCAGCCCATTAGTGACCGCCGTTTTGGCGGTCAATGGGGGTCAGCTGCGGGATCGCAGCTGACTCTCATTACTTCCGGGGCTGCAGTCAGATGAGAGCGGGATCGCTATCCCTGCAGCGATCCCGTTCTCATCACAAAGCCCCCTTAAGTCAGGAACGTATATGTACATTCCTACTGCACGGGGCATGTGTAATAGGAACGTATATATACAGATTGCTGACGTGAAGGGGTTAATGAATAAAGTGACACAGGTCATATTCATAAAATTTGCCTCTGTCCTTAAGGCAATTTCAAGCCCGTTCCTTAAGGGGTTAATGCTACCTTTTCTTTAAATCTAGACAGTGATTTGCAATGGTGTTCATTAGTCCTTTTGACATTGATTCTTGCTGCCTCCTTTACTACATGTGATAGTGTTTAATTTTTGTGCTTAGTATTTTTATATTTTATCATAATTACAATTCCTATTCTTTATAGAATCTTTTTTTCTTTTTCCCTCCCCAGGTACGTGGACCTATTCATGCTATATTCACATATTTTCATAGACAATCTGTCTGTGCCACCTAGTGGGTTAGTCTAGTTTTTGTAGACTACATTATAATATGCCATTTTCTATTAGGCTCCGCTTCTTACACCCCGACGTGTTTATGTATATAGTATGTATAATTTATAATGCTGTCTCATAGCAAGCATTGTAATATATGTATTTTTTTTATATATTTTTTTATATTTTTATAAGGTAAGCTACAGCATGCATATAGGGGAATTTAGTTTGAAAACAATATATTTAGAATTAATTTTATTTATTTTTTGCAAAATATAAAAAAATGAGGGCTAAGCTTTCTTTGAAAAAGCCGACCATGACCGTTTTTATTTAGCTTCATAAACACTTTCCAGTTTCACTTTGTTATCTTCTTGTTATAATGTTTCTTGTTGTTATAATGTGGAAATGTACAAAATAGATTTACCACTCTGCTTTGTGAGCCCTTCATCCGGTCTTTTGAAACAAACAAAACAAAAAAAAATCCAGTCTTCTTTGTATATGCTAAAGTGAAAAGAGGAAGAAAACAATGAGGGGGGAAAAAAAAAAAAAAAAAGTAAGCTGCGCCCAACGTGGGGCTCGAACCCACGACCCTGAGATTAAGAGTCTCATGCTCTACCGACTGAGCTAGCCGGGCTGCTGAGATTCCTGCCTTTCATTATAGCCTGTGTGTGTGTGCGTGAGATCAAGGCTCGTGCAGACAGAGAAGAAAGCTGTTGAAGTTTCAGGAAGTAAGAAGAGCAGGCAAGCATTGGTGGTTCAGTGGTAGAATTCTCGCCTGCCACGCGGGAGGCCCGGGTTCGATTCCCGGCCAATGCAGCCCATGTTTTTTTTTTTTATTCCTTCTTCTTTGTTTATCAGGTATTTTAACAAATAATAATTTAAATAATTAATATAATAATAATTTTTATTTATATAGCGCCAACAGATTCCGCAGCACTTTACAATTCTAGAGTTGAATCAATTACTGTACAGAATACAATTCCTGTTCTTTGGCGCACATATAGTTAAAAGAATCAACTCTGCTTCACAAATACAACTGTGCTTTGCATAGAGGTGCGGCTTTGTAAACTTGCCAAACCCACAAGCCTGGGCTGGTGTCTTTGTTCTATGCATACCTTTTTGCATAATGAAATGTACAATATGTTCATAGGTGGGATTAAAATATATCTTATGAGATAAAAAAAAAAACATTGCTGACTTTCAGATATACGTGTAAGTAACTAGAAGAAAGAAGTGGTTGGAGCTGAAAACATGAAGTATATTGTGTACAGCAGTTTGTATTCATTTAAACTTGATTCTTAAAGCTGCTAGGGAAAAGAATATATATATATAAATTTATATATATATATATATATATATATATATATATATATATATATATATATATATCTATATATATATATAGGCTGTGTTGTTTGTTTAATATCTGTTTTTCGTTCTGCACAGTGTGAACCAAGCCTTAGGAATGTAGCAAAAATAGTCGCAGATGTATTGGCATCTTAATGGAAGGGGTTAAAGAGGTTCGGGGTCCAGGTAATTTTAAAAGCCTATAAAAAAATTGAAGATGATAGAATATTTCTTACCTGGATTACTTTTTGTCCTTCATTCTCATTTCTGTCATGCCATGTGACCATATGATCCAATGGATGATGTGTAAGATTATATCACTGTAATGCTATTTCACTGTAGTCTATAGAGAATAAATTATGTTGTCAGGTTATATCACAGCAGAACAAACATCATTGTAGCCTAGTGAATGCAATTTTATTTTTAACTCTTTATGTACAAAGAACAGACATCTTCTGTCAATTCACTGACTCAACACTAGGTGGAGACATTCGTTTAGTATTGAAAATGTAAAAAAAAATAAGTTTTGTGATCACTTTTATGAATCAAGTAGTTACAAGAACACTGTGCTATCTGAAAATAGTCGCCCTATAACGCCATCTCTGCCTTTTTCTGGCCTGTAGGAAGGGACATAGGCAGTGTGACTGCATAATGCAAGAAGTGCCGACAAGAACTGCTTGGATCCAGGTGTACCCATACACCACCAGCCACTCAGATTCCAGTTGTAAACCTTACATAAGGACGTGAGTACAACTGAACACAGGGGAACCAGTTTTCCGCATTGTTTCTCATATTTACAACTGGTTGGGGCAAACCAAAGAGAGCTGGACTATTCCCACCCCTGGAACGGGGAACCCTCAGCCACCCCTTAGGCCTCATTTACATTTTTCTGGACCTCCCGCTATTTTTTCTCTGCGATCCATGGAAAATCATCCATAATTGCA
Source organism: Dendropsophus ebraccatus (assembly GCF_027789765.1). Classification (NCBI taxonomy): domain Eukaryota; kingdom Metazoa; phylum Chordata; class Amphibia; order Anura; family Hylidae; genus Dendropsophus; species Dendropsophus ebraccatus. The sequence goes on along the minus strand of NC_091459.1, from coordinate 113,413,253 downwards.
TCCGTTTTCGTAAAATGTGACTAGTACTAGTTTGCATTAATGTGATCCGTGTTTTTTATGGACGTCACGAATCACAATCACGGACCACAATTACAATCTGCACTAGGACATGTCCTTTTTTTATGGAATGGTATATGGATCAAAATTAACATGGACTGTGTGAATAACCCAATATAAATCAATGTGCCCTAAGTTGAACCATGATTACTGATCTGCAATTACGGACAACTTTACGGGACGTGTGAATAAGGCCTTACAGGTTGTGGTGGGGTGGTGGAAGAAACTGTCAGATTTGGACTCAACTCCTAAGGGACTTATTGTCCACCCAGCCACATATGTTGTAATAACATCTACTCCTACAATAAGATTATTATAGTAGGTGGGGCCGTATCCTTCTATTATCTCACTATGTTACATATATAGATTTTAATTAATTTACCATGACGTCATTAGAAGGAGGGACAGGTATAGTACCAGGCACTAGGATGTGTGATAAGTAATACAGCTGGGATCGCCCTATAAGTAGAGATGATCGAACAGCAGAAAATCTTAGGTTCTATAGAACTCGAACCTTGCCGAACCTTCCGCATTTGATTCCCGATGATTTCCCGGTCCGTGGGGAAGGAGGAGACAGCTGGGTACCGCCTGGAATTCCGTGATTCAGCCTAGGTAATAGGCTGTATCCCGGAATTCCAGGGGGTACCCTGGCTGTCTCCTCCTTCTCCACGGAACAGGAAGGCATCAGGAATCAAATGTGGAAGGTTCGGCAAGGTTCGAGTTCTATAGAACCTGAGATTTTCCGATGTTCGATCATCTCTACCTATAAGCAGCCTCCATGTACAGATAAAATTCACTATTTTCCATAGTTTTACACCTTGATTAGCTTCTCCGATCAGTATGGGAGCAGTGTTATATCACTATTTATATGTACAATGATCTGCATCCTTTTGCTTAACCTCCCACACAGGAAGACTGCCTTCTATATGACTGGTAGAACATATGTAAAATCCTCTTTGCTGCTGTATCTGTGGTTGGTTCCTTGGCCACACCTCCTGAGAAAAGTTTGTAGATGAAGAACAGGATTTCCAGGTCTCGGTGTGGTGTCAGATATGAGTGTAAGCAGTATCACTGTGCGGCGCTTCCACTGATCAGAGCATGGATACACAACTCAGTCCTTCAGCTTGGAATATACTGATATGGCACTCCGCTAATGTCACCAGACAATGGGCATGCTCCGAGGATATGTAGTTCAAGTGATCCTGATCGCCTGGATTTCTGGTTCTCTGGCAGGTAGGGTTTTACATAGGAGGACTACGTAATACAGTGAAATTTCAACATGTCTCTAAGAGACAGACAAGTCCTATAGTAGTATAGAAAGATTCTGATATAAATATATCACTGATTGTTCAAGATTCAAGAAGTCTCATACTAATATTTTTGTTATTGCAATTTAAAGGGTTTGTCCAGGATTAGAAAAAACAGCACGGCTCCTGTCCTCAGGTTGTGTGTAGTTTTACAATTGAGCCCCATTCACTTCAATGGAACTGAGCTGTAAAACCCAATCCAAAATGAGGACAAGAGTTGCTATGTTTCTGGAAAAAAGCGGACATGTTTTTGTAAGCCTTGATAACCCCTTTAAACCCTAGGTCCAACTTTTCCTATACCACTAGGCCAATTTGAGTCTAATGGCCCATTTTTGCATCCTCCATTTGCACTATTTAAACACAATGGGGGAATTTAGACAATATAGACTGATAGTTTGGTAGGAAAAGTCACCAAATTTTCACCAAATTTTTCTGCCGACTTGGGTAGATGCCCCTTGTAGGCATCATTTACATCTATGGGTATCTTGTACAGTTGATTTACGACGTGTGACTTTTCTGCATTTGTTGTATTCTGACCCCAAATAAATGTGTGGTAATTGATTTAGACTTTGCAAAAATTTCTGAAAAAGTTGCATGCGCTTTCAATCCTCCAGTCTATTACTTACACTGCGCAGCCTGATGATAAATTACCCCCAATATATATGTCTACATATATTATTTACCGATACTTGTTAATGTCCTATTAGATTGCCTGATCATTAACTGTAAACGAGCGCCGATCTGCTAGATCAGTGCTCATTTACTGAGCAATTAGATATGCTGACTATTGGGCACCAAGGGTTGCACGAACATCGTTAGCGATGTCCATGCAGCCCTTGCCTTTAGTATAAAATAATAAAGTAATAACGCACCTTACCAAATTCCCAGGTGTCCTCTGGCCTTCTCCGGTGTTCTCAGAGGCCTTCCCGGAAACAGTATTGTGCCTTCTCTGCACTGACAGGCTGTCGGCCTGTCTCGGCCTGTGATTGGCTGAGCGACCGCTAGTCTGTCAGTGCAGAGAAGGCAGATGTGCTGTCACTGGGAAGGTCTGCAAGGACACCAGGGAACGTGAGTTATTATTCTATTCTACATTCATAGGCCACTCATAGCTATTACACACAGCAATGCGTGCCTGATGATTTTGGGTCAGGACCTAAAGAAACTCCACTCTGTGTAACAGAGAGAATGATCAGCCAATGAAACGATCATTGGCTGATCATTCTGTTTGGTCCTCCAGCTGTTGCAATAGCACAATTCCCATCATGCCTGGACAGCCAAAGCTTTAGCTTTAGTTGTACATTATTTCTATTAAAAAATCTCAAGTCTTCCAGCACTTATCAGCTGCTGAATGTCTTGCGGGAAGTGGATTTTTCTTCCCAGCCTGACACAGTGCCCTCTGCTGCCACCTCTGTCCGTGACAGGAACTGACAGTAAATCCCCATACTGCTCCGCTCTGCTCTGGACAGTTCTTGTCACAGACAGAGGTGGAAGCAGATAGCACTGTGTTAGACTGGAAAGACTACACCACTTCCAGCAGGTCATACAGCAGCTGATAAGTACAAATCTGTATAACTTTTGGCTACCAGTTGATTTTAATTTTTTTTTCCAGAGTACCCCTTTAATAACGTCTGTTATTTCGCAAGAGTTGAGGAATAAAAGGTTTTAACATTGGGTAATATAAATGTATTTTCTATCTTCTGAGCTCTAATAACTTATCCCCTGTCCACCGGCTAGGACATTTGTGTGAGATCAAGGGAACACTGGGACCTCTAGTGATCCAAAGAATGGGCACCAAGTCTTTGATATGTATTAAGCAACAAGTCAGGCACCACTTCATTCATTCTCAGTGGCAGCCGCCAAAGGTAGCTAAGCATTGTACTTGGTTCTCTTTGGCAGAACTATATACAACAAATTGTGGGACTATTCTATTCTTAACAAAGACTCAGGACCACATTCTGGACCTCCTGTCATCTGACACCCCATTAAACTAGGTGCATGCCATCATGTGTTGACATAATCCATGTGTTTTCACAAGCTTAGTCGGTTTACCTATAGAAAACAAAGAGCAAAGAATGACATGGAAGGAATTGCATAACTGACCCTCTTTGGGGCCATGAAGTACTGGCATGTTGTTATACTGGAAACTGGTATGCCATCAAGCAAAACAACCCTAGGGTGAACTTGTTCTAGAACATTCATGGTTCGTCGATATCACATGAAGCTCAATGGCCGCCCTATGTAAGAGGTTGTTATGAAATAAGGACATGTCTGCTTGGTGTTAACCCGGCCTCTCTGACCTCTCCTCCCCTCCAGCCTAAGGGCCATCACCCAGGAGATTTAGAGTGGATTATCAAGTAGGTAGCTGCACTGATCCCTACCTAACATGACAGCCAGTTTGTGACGTTTTTCTATCATAGACCCCAATAGATTTTTTTTTATTTAAATTTAATAAAAAAATATTAATTATATTATATTTTAAATATAAATATTTTAAATGAGAAAAGTGCAATTAAAATGCAACAAAAACAAATGTACTAAAACACACCATTTTGAGAAATAAAAGCTACATAAATTGCATCATGGAGCAACGAAAATTTTCAGCTTTTGTGTGTCTTTTTTAAAACAAAATATAATATAGAAATATGAGGCTGAATCCATTTTTGTTGCAGTTATTTTGTAGTGATCCAGAGTTAGGCTTCTTGTAAGTCAAGAATAGCCATTGTTGGCGATTAAAACAACGTCCTTTCTTGCCTTAAAATAATGCACTGCATTTAACTCTATTGGGAACAGTGACCGTTGTTCACACACTGTATTGAACAATGGCCATTGGTTCCACACTGTCCACACAATGTATGGCCGTTCCAATGGCCGTACATTGCATTGACTTCAATGGTTTATTAGATTCCAGGCACACCCAAATGTGGCCACAATCCAAATAAAATAAAATGATGTTCCTTTGGCTTCAAACACCCTCCTTTTGTGGCCTGTAAACCAACAGACTAATCTCTCGCCAACCTACTGTATCTTTAAGGGTGCCTTCACACGTACAGTATCGCTGTGAGTTTCTCGCACATAAATCCACAGTGATACTGATTGCTATAAAGTCAATGTATGTGTATTCTCGCTGCGTGTTTGGTGCGATTTTTACATGCGAGTTTTGATTTTCACATGATTTTCACAGGAGAGTTTAACACCACAAAAAACGCAGCTACTTTCGTACGAGTTTCATGCGAGTTTCGTGCGATAAAAACGCAGCAATACGGTATGTGTGAAGGCACCCTAAAGGGGTTATCTAGAAGCCGTTGTAGATTTCTTCCATGATTTACACCTATTTGAAATCATCCAGTCAACCAGTAGAAATCATTTATCATGATTCTCCCCTTCTTGTCGCGACCCCTGCCCTTCCATCAGACGAGTGGGTTCCTACATCAGGGAAAAGGCACAGATTTTTTTACGTAAACCTCTTGGTCTGCATCGGCAAGTCTGAATGGGAGGTGGGAGACTAAAAAAAAAAAAAGTTGTTTCCTTCCCCCTGCTCCCTGGTGCTGCCCCCCTGCAAGGTGCTGCCCTAGGCACCGGACCACGGGTGCCTAGTGGTAAATTCAGCCCTGGTGTATGCCACAAATTAATAAATCCCCCCCCCCCCCCCCGTGTGTCTGGACCACTTTCTCCTTTGATGTTTTATGGTTTTCTTGGTGTTTAATGTTCTTGGTGTTGCTTGGTCTTTGGTCAAGATTTTAAAGAGTACAGATTGGTTCCAAACAGAGGATGGATGAACCTTGGTTCTGACTGGCTTCTGCCAGTTCTTAGCTGATGGCATTGTTGACTATCTTCCAATTTTGAAGGGAAATAAGCATGATGGCTGAGGTTTATCAGTCTGTCCGCAACTAACATTTGTCACATTTTTTTCTCGGACACCTTGGTATAACTGGTTAATCATACATCCAACTATATTATTACAAAATCCCTGACTTTGTGTCAAGGCTGAGGGACGCTTGGTGAGGGAAGAGATGGGAGAGACACAGACAATGGACCCTGCACTTTTCCCAGCCCACTGTCCCTGTCTACTTGCTTCAACCAGCCCTAGGTGGCTGAGGACAACCACGAAGCGGGCTGCCGCTGCTCCTATTGCACGGAGCAGCGGCCAGCAGACCATCACTATCGTTCTAGTTTTACTCAACATGTTAAAAGACAAGGATCAGCCGACATTGTGCATGTCAGCTGATTGTTGTCTTTTAACAGGAGCTATCACACCAAGTGATTATTGGCCGTAATGGCCGATAAGCAGCCAAATATGGCCGATAATCACTTAGTGTAATAGGGCCTTAAGCAATAGCAAAGGCACAGAAGCAGGCAGAGACTAGCTCAATAACCAGCAACAGATGACTGACAATGCATGTACTAAATAGGAGACAAGAGATCCGGTCCAGAGAATGATTGTGTGATCAGTATAACAAAAACTTGTGGCCAGAACAAGCTGACTAGCAGGGAGATCTGCCAGTCAGCCTAATTCAGCAGCAGCTCTCCCACAGCGTCCTTGGTAACCAGGGATGCCATCTGGTATCTGTGATGTAACCGGCAGGTGGGGAGCAGTCCGGAAAACGCCCCAGCAGCAGAACGCTGCCAGGGCTGACCCCAGAGAGTCTGAGGCAACACCTCAGTTGCCGAGAAGGATGGTGCCAGATACTGCTCAGGTAAGTTACTTACAAACTGATGCTGTTCTGAAGTTATGTTCACACACAGTTAATTAGCGTTAATTAGTGCAGTTTTTGCCACAAATTGCACAATTTGCGGTAAAATAAGGCTAATTAAACGCTATGTGTGCTTGTCATTTACTTTGCATTTTGTAATTTTTTTTGTAATTGTTTTCCACAACGTCTGTATGTAACCTTAGCAACCTAAAACAATATTGATGTAAAAGTCTTTACTTCCTTTAATAGCTTGTTTTATTATTTTTTTTTTAGACCAAATTTTGCTTCCAGCCCCGGAAAACATCTCTATGGTCTCGATTAACATGAAGCATTTTCTACACTGGGATCCAGTAATGGTGGCCGGAAATGTTACTTATTCTGTTCAGTCACAAGGGTAACGGCTGATTTACATATTGTGTTTTTTTATTGGACAATCTGCTTTGTCTCTTAAGGAAGTGTCTCTAACAATTTCCTTTGACTCAAGTTCATGTTATTTGGGAATGTGCATTCTTTATACCTACAAAAAGCATGACAAATTTCTAAGGAACCAGTAGAACCAGACATAGGTAATGCAATAGAAAGTAATTAATGTGGGGACTGAAAAGACGGCAAGAATCATGTATGTTTGGATTTTTACCGATGATTGGTAGGACAAAAGCTGTAAGGAAGTCAATTTTACTTTCACTTGCTCTAATGTAAATGTTTAGCCCCGCGGAACATTAATGATAAAAATGCAGATGGATAGTTTTTATTTTTGTTTGGAGCACTTTAAGGGAGTTTCCATCCAAAACATATACCGTATTTTCTGGTGTATAAGGCGACTGGGCGTATAAGGCGACCTCTGACTTTAATTACATTGTCAGGGGTTTGCCTTATATGCCGGAAAATGTTAACCCCTGCCTGACCGCAGCCCTGCTGCGGTCAGGCGGGGGTTAACTGCAGCTAAATTAAAAAAACAAACATTTGACTCACCTGGGGCCCGTTCCTGGCATCGACACGCCTTCCGTACCATTCCCGTTGCAGGCAGTGTGACGTACACTACCTGCACCGGAGATCTCCGAACATCTCCCGGGCAGCCGAGCGTCTCATCGGAGAGACTCAGAGACGCTCAGCTGCCAGGGGAGCTTCGGGACAATGAGAGAGGCGCCAGAAGGTCCCAAAGCCTCTCTCATTCTCCCGAAGCTCTCTCGGCAGCCGAGCGTCTCCGAGCCTCTCTGATGAGACGCTCAGCTGCCCGCGAGAGGTTCGGCGATCTCTGTCTCCGGCACAGGTAGTGTACGTCACAATGCCTGCGCCGGGTATGGTACGGGAGGAGCGCCGATGCCGGGAATGGGCCCCAGGTGAGTTAAATGTCTTTCTTTTTATACAGTGGTCGCCCCATACGGTGGGGATGGGGCCATTTTTGAGCCCCCCCACCATAGGGGGCGACTATACCCGGCATATAAGACGACCCCCGACTTCTAAGAAGAGTTTTCTGGGTAAAAAAGTTGTCTTATACGCCGGAATATACGGTACATCTGCATATGTCCATTTATTTTTGATTAAAAGTGAAATGTTGGCAGATTAGTTGTCACTATTAGTGGGCTTGTCTAAGGGTCTTTTTACACGTAAAGATAAATTGCGTAAGTGCTCTTTTAGCGACGAAAACTGATGATTTATTTATTTTTTTAAATCGCTATGAAAAGTTGTTAATGCAATCATATTTGTCATCGTAAATATGATCGGAATTGTGGTCATATATGTACTGTGAATGATCGGAATTGCGTTCCTATCTATATACTGAAAATAATGAGTGTTTACACTGAAAGACCTGAGAACGATTTACATTTTGAGGTCAGCACAAAAGATGAGATCAATGACATATGAACGAATTTTCGCTGGTAGTTTGATCATTGTCGCGTTTACAGCAGCAGATTATTGCTTACATTTCTGAACAATTTCGCAATTGTTTGCACAATAACAAGTTCAGCTTGTGTAACAGGCCCTTAAGGGTCCTCTAACATGGCCTGATATGGGGCTGTTCAAGGAGGCAGATGAGATCGGCCCATCTCCAGTGCATAGAGACAGAAAGAACGGCACAGAGCATGGGAACTGGGAGGCTTTTTGAAGAAGGACTGCGACACCAGGATCCTCTCGCCGGTGCCGGGTACTGTGAAAAAAAAGTGATGTACTTGATGGTACATTTGCTATAGGCTTAAACTAGACAGTCCAAGGACATGTCAGATTTATCATTTAGACTAATACGCAGTGATAAATATGGCGCATTTGACTGTTCATTTAAATCTGCTTTGTCTAAGGATTTGACAGTTTTAGTAAATCAGGCCCCATATGTGTGGAGCACTAAAGAAGCCATACACATTAGATGAAGGCCAATTTGAAGGAATAGCTGTTGTCCCGTGTATCAGTGATGGGTAGGTAAGTGGGTTAGAGGTAAGGTATTGGTCTCCCCAATAGATACATTTGGTCCCACTATTAGGTAGTCCCCCCAGTACGACGTTTCCCCCATTAGGTAGGTTCTACCAGTATATAGTTTCCCCAGTATGTAGATAGTTTCACCAGTATATACAGTGGGTATTTCCCCCAGTATGTACACCCCTAGTGGGTATTTTCCCAGTATAAAACAATAATTAAGTTTATTTATATAGTGCACACAAATTTCCCAGTCCCTAATAGGTTATTTCCCTGATATATAGGCCCGCAATCGGTGGTTTCCCCCCTTTAGGTAGTTTCTCCCTGTAGGTAGGCCTCCACTAGGTAGTTCTTTCCCCTGTATATTTTTGGTGGTATGTAGTTCTTTGCTTATGAAATAATGTCATTTTTTATAGGCTAAAAGTCTTCATGGATAGCCAATAACTTGATCATCTCCTCCTCTCTATCTCCTGTATGATAATTTTCACAGAATTTGGTGTTTTTTTTTTTTTATCCTTGTAGTCTTCTTTTAGCCTGAGACTCCTTTGAAGGGGAACGAATCTAACCCACTGACAGCCCTTTATTGTGCATGGGGTGCTGAGGAGGAAGGTATATGTGTTACCTTCCTCCTCAGCACAGTTCCCGTGCAGTTAGCAGTATAATCCTCGTCCGGAGCAATGCCCCGCCCCCATAGAAGTGACTTGATGACACAAATCTTCTTCTCAACTAATATAATAAATCATTGTCCATTGGAAATAAACTAATTATATAACTAACTATATCCTAACAGACACTATTTAATATGCTGAACTGAGCTTATACTAAGAGTTCCAAGAAACAGCAAATCCATGCTTCCATGTGAAGTCAGTAATATAAAGGAATGGTGTCAGCAGCTGCGTCTCCACTTCTCACTATATGCTGAAGAGTGCAATTAACTTGCAGTAGCAGTATAGGGTGTAAATTCTTTAAACTCTGCATAATTTGTTTTATATATATATATATATATATATATATATATATATATATATATATATGTAACTAGGGCAGGGCAGTCACATGTATTCTGCAAGGCTCAATTGCATGATGCAAATACAGAATCTAACCCCCCCAAAGTGAAAATCATAAGTTAGAAAGACTTGCATGCAGAAATTCAGCAAATAATAACAGTACCTGGGGATATGATTTACAGTCACTATTAGAGATGAGCGAGTAGTGAAATATTCGACTTTCGAGAATTCGAATCGAATAGGTACCGAGATTCGACTATTCGAACGAATATTCGATCCCATTATAGTTTATGGGGAAAAAATTCTCGGCACTTCAAAATCTAAATCGGAAATCAAAATTTGACCACTTGGAGGTCACCAAGTCCCCCATGAAACCTACCTAAACGATGTGAACACCTCCGGAATGACACTGGGACATTAGGGGGAGCATGCCTGGGTGCACCCAACACCCCAAAATCGCAGTATAATGCCACTCTCCGCAGTTGCGAAGGAAAAATATTTGCGAACGCTTTACGGCAATGTTCACACATTTCGTTCGTATTTCTTGCACAGCGTTGCATACATGATTCCAATGTGCGTCTGTAGAGCATCATGTTATTCGCGCGTATCACGCATCATGCTGTACGAACGTTACTGGAACAGTATGTATGACGTGCCTTTTTCTGGGCTACTGGAACAATATGTATCACGTGCCTTTTTCTGGGCTACTGGAACAATATGTATCACGTGCCTTTTACTGGGCTACTGGAACAGTATGTATCAAGTGCCTTTTACTGCGCTATTGGAACAGTATACAGTATATCAGGTGCCCTTAGTGGGCTACTGGAACAGTATGTATAACATGCCTTTTACTGGGCTACTGGAACAGTATATATCAGGTGCCCTTACTGGGCTACTGGAACAGTATGTATGACGTGCCTTTTTCTGGGCTACTGGAACAATATGTATCACATGCCTTTAACTGGGCTACTGGAACAGTATGTATAACGTGCCTTTTTCTGGGCTACTGGAACAGTATGTATGACGTGCCTTTTTCTGGGCTACTGGAACAATATGTATCACATGCCTTTAACTGGGCTACTGGAACAGTATGTATAACGTGCCTTTTTCTGGGCTACTGGAACAGTATGTATCACGTGCCTTTTTCTGGGCTACTGGAACAATATGTATCACGTGCCTTTTACTGGGCTACTGGAACAGTATGTATGACGTGCCTTTTTCTGGGCTACTGGAACAATATGTATCAAGTGCCTTTTACTGGGCTACTGTAACAGTATGTATCACATGCCTTTTTCTGGGCTACTGGAACAATATGTATCATGTGCCTTTTATTGGGCTACTGGAACAGTATGTATGACGTGCCTTTTTCTGGGCTACTGGAACAATATGTATCAAGTGCCTTTTACTGCGCTATTGGAACAGTATACAGTATATCAGGTGCCCTTAGTGGGCTACTGGAACAGTATGTATAACATGCCTTTTAATGGGCTACTGGAACAGTATATATCAGGTGCCCTTAGTGGGCTACTGGAACAGTATATATCAGGTGCCCTTACTGGGCTACTGGAACAGTATATATCAGGTGCCCTTACTGGGCTACTGGAACAGTATATATCAGGTGCCCTTAGTGGGCTACTGGAACAGTATATATCAGGTGCCCTTAGTGGGCTACTGGAACAGTATATATCAGGTGCCCTTACTGGGCTACTGAAACAGTATATATCAGGTGCCCTTACTGGGCTACTGGAACAGTATGTATAACGTTAACGTGCTCTTAGTGGTGTTAAACCAGGGACACTATAAGTCACTTGTACACACGGGGTACTGGAATGAATCCACCTGCTGATGCCGATGCTGCTGCTGTTATATCATCTATGTCTTAGCACTGAGAAGGGTTTTGGATTCAGAGATTACTTTTTCGCTGGATATTAGCCCTGAAAAGGACTTTTGGGTGCTGTAGTAAGTCTGCCTAACCAAAACACTACTAAAACCTATCCCTGCTGCAAGATCTTTCCCTGGCTAGGTTGAAAGCGCATCTGTGGTCGAGAGGCGGGAGCCAAGTATTTAAGATTTGAGGTCACGTGGTTCAACTATCCAATGAGGGTAGACGCCGTCCCTCACGGCCTCCCTGCATGGTGATTGGATTAAAAAAAGCACCAACTGCGATGAGAGGGCTTTCGAATGTTTCCCACGTATTCGCCACACTACTCGATTGAATTCGAAACTTTCGAATACCGCAATATTCTATCGAATATCATCTCAATTGAATCGTATTCGCTCATCTCTAGTCACTACAAGCCATTCTTTAGGGACTCTGCAATCTGCTGCCTGAGGTGAGATACTCCTCTTGCCTCGGGGCAGTTATGTCCATACCCTTACTGCACTTGCTGCACAGGCAAATAATTCTACAGTCAACAATCATAGAAATATGCAAAAATTTCCAACCTCGCAGAATCAGTTTACCCTTAGAAACTAGACCATAAATTCACTGTCCCTTTATTTACTTGCCTCAGCATACTGCATATATTTTAATTTATGAAACCATTTAACTTAAATACTGAAATTCTCATTATTTATGATGAGCATTTTTCAATACTCCAATGCTTGATCGAGTAACAAACCTCATTAAAGTCAATGGGAGATTAGAGCATTTTTTTAGGAGCCCCATCTTGACAAGGGGGGGGGGGGGGGGTGTCTGGTGTAACCTGCCCAGAGCAACCAATCACAGCTCAGCTTACAGCTCTGGTTATACGATAGAGGAGCTGTGATTGGTTGCTGTGGGCAGTTTATACCAGTGTAGATTTTATACCCTTTGATAAATGTGGGCCATAATATATATAGTGTGTTTGTGTCATGTTTGTGTGGTATAGTGCAGTGATTTTCAACCTTTTTTGAGCCGCGGCACACTTTTTATACTTAAAAAATCATGGGGCACACCACCAACCAAAATGGCACAAAATGACACTAAAACAGTACATATTATACATATACTTAATAATATAGATTCTAAGGGGGGCATTTATTAAGTCCGACGTTTTTTACACCGGACTTAAAAATGCCCCCGCAGCTCTGGCGCTACGGAGATTTATGTAGAGGCGGACTGCCTCTACATAAATCCCGTGTGCGCCGGTGCGCACCGCCGAAAACCTACGCCAGCTGAGGACTGGATTAGGTTTTCGGCGTATATTTGGGCGGAACGGATGGTAAATGGTGCGGACTCTGAGTCCGCGCCCTCCGTTCCGCCCACTACACGTCCCCTTTCTGCCCCCCTGGCGTACTCGGCGGAAAGTGCCGATTTGCGAATATTTTATTTATTTATTTTCGATGATTTGCCGAAAATCATCCGTTCGCAGGATGATACATGTGGCCCTAAATGTATTTATACTAACTCAGTGTGAAACCTGGGCCTGTTTTCTTCTCCCCCCTGTGCTTTTCTCCTGTGCTTCTCTCTACCATACTTCTCCCCCCTACTTCTCTCCTGTGCTTCTCTCCACCATACTTCTCCCCCCTGCTTCTCTCCTGTGCTTTTCTGCCCCATGCTTCTCTCCTGTGCCTCTCTCCCCTGTGCTTCTCTCCACCATACTTCTCCCCCCTGCTTCCCTCCTGTGCTTCTCTCCACCATACTTCTCCCCCCTGCTTCTCTCCTGTGCTTCTCTCCCCCGTGCTTCTCTCCTGTGCTTCTCTCCCCTGTGCTTCTCTCCACCAAACTTCTCTCCCCCCTGCTTCTCTCCGCTGTTTCTCTCCCCCATCCCCATGTTTCTCTCCCCCCTGCTTCTCTCCCCTGTTTCTCCCCCATCCCCAGATTTCTCTCCCCCATTGTTTTCTCCTGTTTCACAGGGGCACCATAGTTTGGGGAACTTTCCCCGCGGCACACCCGACCATGTGTCGCGGCACACTAGTGTGCCACGGCACACTGGTTGAAAATCACTGGTATAGTGCATGTGTCTGTTTGTGTGGTAGTACTTTATGTGTGTGTGTGTGTATGTATGTGTGTGTGTGTGTGTGTGTATATATATATATATATATATATATATATAAACACACACGTGTGTGTGTGTGTAATTTGCATGTTTTTGTATCTGTGTTATGTGTATGTGTGCATATTTTTGTATGTCTGTAATGTGCCTATTTGTGCGTTCGGGTCATGTGTCTATTTGTCATGTGGTACTGTAGATGTGTGTGTGTATATATATATATATATATATATATATATATATATATATAATTTGCATGTTTTTGTACCTGTGTAATGTGTATGTGTGCACATTTGTGTATGCGTATGTCTATTTGTGTGTGTTAGCATGAATAGATGTATTTATGTAATATTTATTGTATTTGCATATTTGCTTATCTTCGTTATGTGCCTGTTTATTTATGTGTACATGTATAAAATGGTGGATTATATTTTAATATGGGTCGTCTGGGTGGGTGCCCATGGCTTCCAGGGGACCCATAGTGGCTCAAACTGTCCCTATTTTTTTTTTTAATTATTACTTTTGGTGTTTTTGTAAGGTGAGGGCCTAATCTAATATAATACTAGTATAACATCTAATACTGGTATACTATACTGTATGTCATCTAACCCCAGGGGGAATTCTAGTAAGTGTGTTAAGAAAAATGTTTTTTGAAAGTCTGAATCACCCCCATTTTCCCATTCCATAAATAAAAATAAAAAAATAAATAAAAACATATTTGGTATCGCTGAACAGTGTAGGCTAAATTGCGCATTTTTGGATGCATCAAATCCAGAAAAATTGTAATAAAAAGTCATCAAAAAGTCAAATATAAGCAAACAAGGTACCGATAGAAAGTACAGATCATGTAGCAAAAATTGACACCTCACACAGCCCCATAGACCGAAAAATAAAAGAGCGATAAGCATGGGAATAGAGCGATTTTAAGGAACATTTTCTTTTTTTAAAAGGGTTTTAACCCCTTAGCGTCCTATGATGTACCTGGTACGTCATGGTGCCGCGGGGGGTGTTCTGAGCGGGGTCCCTCTGGGACCCCACTCTGAGCTGCGCTGATCCCGGCTGACACGTGCAGCCGGGGAGTTCCTCTATTAGCCGGCGCGGGTCCCGTTGCCGTGCTGGCTAATTAAGCACTTCAATGCAGCTGTCAAACCTGACAGGTGTCTAGTGGGTCTGATCTCCCCCCCGCGATACGATCGCGGGGGGGAGATCCGTTCTTCTGGCCGGGCAGGCACTCAGCGTCGCAATGACGCTGATCCCGGCTCGGCAATAGATTGCTATGGCCTGCAGCAGGCCATAGCAATCTATGACCGATGTAATCGATCTTTGCTGTGTATATACACAGCATTGATCTCTATGAGAGATAAGTGCTGTGGATATACAAATCCCCCAGGGGGCTTCTAGTTTATGTAAAAAAACAAATAAAAAAGTGTTTTTATTACTAAAAAATCCCCTCCCCTAATAAAAGTCCAAATCACCCCCCTTTTCCCATTTTATAAATAAACAAATAAATAAACATATTTGGTATCGCCGCGCACGTAATCGCCCGAACTATTAATTAATCACATTCCTGATCTCGCACGGTAAACGGCGTCAGCGCAAAAAAAAAACAAAGTGCAAAATTGCGCATTTTTGGTCGCATCAAATCCAGAAAAAATGTAATAAAAAGTGATTAAAAAGTCGTATATGCGCAATCAAGGTACCGATAAAAAGAACGCATCATGGCACAAAAACTGACACCTTACACAGCCCCATAGAATAAAGGATAAAAGTGCTATAAGCCTGGGAATGGAGCGATTTTCAGGAACGTATATTTGTTAACAATGGTTTGAATTTTTTAAAAGCCATCAGATAATATAAAAGTTATACATGTTATATATCGTCGTAATCATAACGACTTGAGGAGCATATATAACATGTCAGTTTTACCATAGGGCGAACGGCGTAAATGCAAAACTCCCTAAAATCAAAACAAATTTGTTTTTTTCTCAATTTGACAGCGCAAATGATTTTTTTCCGGTTTCGCAGCATATGTTATGGAAAAATAATGCCTGTCATTGCAAAGTACAATTGGTTTAGCAAAAAATAAGCGCTCATATAAGTCTCTAGGTGAAAAAATGCAAGCGCTATGGACTTTTAAACATAAAATGGAAAAAGCGAAAGCGCAAAAACGAAAATTGGCTTTGACCTTAAGGGGTTAATGTTTTAAAAGCCATCAAATAAAATAAAAGTTACTCAAGTTACATATCATGGTAATCATACTGACTTGAGTAACATATATAACATGTCAGTTTTACCCTAGGGCAAACGGTGTAAACACAAAACCCCCCAAAATAAAAATAAAATGCGTTGTTTTTTTTTCTATTCCATCACACATATAATTTTTTTCTGGTTTTGCAGTGTACTTTATTAAAAAAAATCAGCCTGTCATTGCAAAGTACAATTAGTGGCGCAAAAAAAAGGGCTCATGTGGGTTTCTAGGTGAAAAAGTGCAAGTGCTAAAGGGCTTAAGCACAAGGAGGAAAAAACTAAAGCGCAAAAATTAAAATTGGCTCAGTCCTTAAGGGGTTAAAGAACCCTTTCTTGGAGGATTTAAAGGGAATCAGTCAGCCCATTTTGGCTTCCCGCCTGTGTCTTGTCACCGCTCTCTGCCTGTCAGCACACTCGCCCAACTCACTCAACACACTCGGCTGCTGCAGCCAAGGACAATATGTTTTGCAGCAGATCTGCAACAGATTTGATGCTGTGTTCAGTTATTTAGATCTAATCTGCTTCGTATCTGCTGCGTATCGCAGCAGAAAATACGCTGCTTATACGGTGTGTGTGTTTGTACCCTAAAGAAGAATCCTATTTTTTTAGGATTTAGTGAACCAAACGTTGTCACCAACCTTTGACCCTTTTCAATTATCCCAGCTGTGGTTACTCCTATGCAGCATAGACTTCTTTTTGCAATACACTTGAAAAGCCTTTGGCTGCGTTTACACGAAACGATAACTGGCCCGATTGTATGATTAACGATGTCGGAGTAACGATTTTTTTTACATAACGATTACGATACGATATATTGTACGGAAAAATCGTTTTGCGATCACGCGCCCGCAGCCCGGCCCGCCTGCAGCCCGGCCCCCACTCGCAGCACGGCCCCCGCTCGCAGCTCGGCCCCCCGCTCATCCGCAGCCCGGCCCCACGGTCAACCACAGCCCCCTGCGCCGCCCCGATCGCCACCCCTGCCGCCCCGATCGCCACCCCCGCCGCCGCTCTGATTAACACCCCCGCCGCCCCGATCGCTACCCCCACCGCCGCTCTGATCGCCCAACCCCCCCGCCACCCCGGCCACGAGCATACGTTACCTGCTCCTCGTAGCAGGTCTTCGAAATCCCCTACTCCCCTCTTCAGTGCATTGATTGGCTGAAGAGGTGAGCCGGGAATTTCAAACGGCTCCTCTTCAGCCAGTCAGTGCTCCTCTTCAGCTCCACTTCTGTGTCCTGAAAGGGCAGTTTTTAAACTTTTTCCCATGGACAACGCCAGTCTATTGCCATGCACTGGCCCAAGGTGAAGCACTGGAGGAAGCCCCCGCTCCTCTATGATGCAACTCCATTGATTCTAATGGAGCTGCGACACAGAGAGGAGAGAGTTTCGTCACACTGGGGGTGACCGGCCCACCTCCATTGCTGCAGCCTGGGCCGGTGCTCGGTAATAGACAGGTGCTGTGCATCAGAACCAGGCTGTGGTTAAACAAAAAAAAAAGGGCTGTGACACCGGCATCCCCGTGATGTAAATTCACTTTAACAAACTCTGTTGAAGAACAACAAACAAAAAACCTGAATAGACCTGTGCGGGTCACCAGTTGGTACTCGACCACATGGATTCGGACACAAACTCAAACTTCGCAGTTTGAGTTTGCTTATTCCTACTGTCATTTCTTTGTGTTCATTTTGTGTTATATCTAGTCAAGTTTGACTAAACATATGTGACCAAAATGGACCCAGATCCTTCATCTAGTGCTTGGATGCTACTTGGAGCTCATGGGAAGTGTATAGCCCAAGTGCTGTGGAATCTGTTGGCGCTATACAAATAAATATTATTATTATAGCCGACCAGACATGCCATCATATCCTACCACGGATGTAATAATATAAATCCTGATGACAACTGAGCTTATTCATTAGTGTAGTTTTTTTTTTTTTTTTTTAGTAACCCATTATAACCACTGTTTTTTTTTTTTTTTAGAGAGTTTGAATCTCAGTATATGAACCATACTTGGCACAAAGCGTCGAACTGCCAGAAAATCTCTGCCCACCAATGCAATGTGACCGATGAAGTGTTTGCCAGTGTCATGTATAAATTTCAGGTTCGGGCAATACTAGGGAACCAGCAATCTGCATGGGCAGAACTTGAGCCCCCATTCAACAGAAAGACAAGTAAGTACCATATCTTAGTTATATCATAGATGATAGCAACACCCAGCCTGTCAGTAGTATAAAGAACAGCATACAGCAGGGATGTTTAGGCATGATACATACCTGCTGATTCTTGTGGCTATGGAAATTTTCAAATAATATACAAAAACCATTTATAGAAAGGTTTAATAGCTTATTGCTAACCCAGGATGACAGATAGTCAGAAGGAGGTGTTAAAAGGAGGTATAGAAGATGCAACTACACCCAGGATCCTGTGCTTTAGTGATGTTCAGAAGACACTGTGCCACATAAAAGGGCAGCAGTGCTGTAAATAGCAGATGCCGGTTAGGCGGGGAGCTTGGTACACCTGTGGTGGGTAAAGTCACGAAGCCCGGCCCCTGACACAGTGGTTGAACATTATCATAGGAACTCTAGGCTTCATGGTTTAGTGCAGACAATGTTCTGAAGTCAAAGTTCATCTGTAAAATTGTCTTTTCAATCATTATACAACTAGACGGTGCTATAGATACTTTAGGTTACACCAATGAATGGTCTCTGTTGGCAGGTGGTGCCCCCCAGGAAACACAACCAGCAGCTGCAGTCACCACTGTTCAGGCCAGGCCGCCTCCTGTGCCCCTTCAGTTCTTGCCTGTGGGGGTACCCCCATGCTTATTGTTTTCACAGGGCAGCCATCTTGCCACATCTGTTTTAATAAGATTTAGAAATATAAAAACCCTATGACATAGGCAACAATAGACAGGCCCTGTCCAATTACTTGAATGGGAAATGCTGTTGGGCATACTGTATAACATTAAAGGGGGGGGGGGGTGAATTGTCAGCTTCATCTAACATCTATACTGGTGTCATCTATATCTGTAATGCTGTACATAATACTTTATAGCAGCCTCCTCCTTATCATCACATACAGATCAGATCTCAGCTTAGGTTTAGGCCCTAGTGATGAGAATGGAAAAATGGAAACATGGAAAATTAGAAAAAAATATTAACAAAATTTCCAAAAACAATATGCTTAAATGGAAACTAATGAGGTGTTTGTGTTTTGGTGCACTGGGGATTGGCATCTATCTATCTATCTATCTATCTATCTATCTATCTATCGCCTATCTATCTATCTATCTATCTATCTATCTAATGAATATTATCAGCGTAGATTTCTGCCCCAATATACATTAGAAGGGACTGTGCACTGAGGGTGGATTAATCCTCCTGTTCATGACCTGAACTGCTCACCCTAAATTTTTGCTGCCTGCCATGACTCTGTTGCTGGTTCCCAGACTGCAGTACTCGGCTGCCTGCCAACAACACCCTTCTAGACCAAAAACTTTGCCTGACCGGTCTGTGCCTTGCACCAGTGTCTTCTCGTCTGCTTTGCCAGCCTCTACCCACATCCGGGCAACTTTTGGAAAATGACCTGGTGCCCTCTAGCAGCTGTGTTGAGCTACTACATCCTGGAGTGAGGGACGAAAACGTAGAGGACAATTAGATTCCACTCCTAAGTTTGGCTCAAAGGCAAACCGGTGGGCTGGCACAGCGGGCCCACACCTGTTGTCCATTACATTACAGTTATTAATTTCTGCACTAACCCAAAGTTTCCGTATCTTCTAAGATACTTATTACAGGTGCTAAATTGATGAAATCAAAAGAATGCCTATGATCTTAAAGTGAATGTACCATCAGGCCCAGAATGAAGCACTAGAGGCGGGCCAACCCCCCTCTATGTCGTGGCTCCATAACAATCAATTGAGCCAAATCATAGAGGGGCGGGGGTTTGCTCCCACCAGATTGGCCTGCCTCCAGTGTTTCAACCCGGGCCTGATGGTACATTCACTTTGAAGTAATTATACTAACAAAATGTTGGGCAAGAGACTACTGGTAAATTAAATGGTATCTATGAATTACAAGCATTACAGACAGGAAATTGGTGGTGGTCATAGAATGACGTCAGCTTCTGTGTACCCCTTTAAAGAGGATGTACCTGATGGTACATCTTTAATCTGACCCAGGGATAGAACGGTGCCGTCACGGGGAAGCCGGTGCCGTGGTCCGTTTTTTTGACCTGCGGTCCGGTTCCCGTGTATGGCACCGTTCTATCCACGGGTCCCGGGCCGAAGCTGAAGCACAGGAGGTGGGCCGGCCCGCCCCCAGTGGTAGCGAATTCCCTCCCCTCTATGACGCGGCTTCATAAGAATCAATGGCGCTGTGTCATACAGGGGCGGGGGGATTCCTCCCACTGGGGGCAGGCCGGGCCCACCTCCTGTGCTTCAGCTCCGGCCCAGGACCCGTGGATAGAACAGCGCCGTACACGGGAACCAGGCCGCGGTTCAAAAAATGGACCACGGCACCGGCTTCCCCGTAACGGCATCGTTCTATCCCTGGGTCAGATTAAAGAGGATGTACCTGGTGGTACATCCTCTTTAAATCTTTCTCTTAATTAATGTGGAATGTCATTGATATATTCTGCTTATTGAGTTTGTGTTTTATTTAATTTAAAACATATAATCCATTAACTTGTTCAAACTGATAGTTAAATACTTGACACAATATAGTTCATTGACACTGCCTAAACGTGTTTTGTCACCGTAATTAAAGCTGTTTTATTTTTGTTACCAGCATACATGCTTCAGGAACTTGGCAACAAACCATCAAATACATATATGTTACACAACTACTGACAAACATGAAGTTATCGACAGTGTTACAGATGCTTACATACACAAAAGATGATCCCAGGGTCTGAATACAGGACTTGCCATACTCAGTTTCCCCCAGGACTTGACAGTAGAGCTTGATATATGACCCACCAGTAATCGCTCAAGAAAGTATATCAGCGATCCTCTCACGGATCTATCCTTACTAGATAAGGGTTTAAAGGCACAAGCTGACCTGGGATGTCAATCAAAATTTCTGATGCAATAATATAAGGGGATTCTACCTCTTCTAGGATACCCTAGGTCAGGCAGGAAACCTTGGCTGTCCAGCTGTTGCAAAACTACAACTCCCATCATGACTAAAGCTTTGGCTGTCCAGGCATGATGGGAGTTGTAGTTTCACAACAGCTGGAGAGCCAAGGTTCCCTACCCCTGCTGAGGCAGTTTTCATTATCATGAATGAACCTGACATTTTGGGGCACAATTATCAAGGTCTGTACCTAGTGCAAACTTGAAAAAAAAAAAAGAAAAAAAGAGACCTTCCGTGCACAAAAACTGTGGAGGGAACATGGCACTTAAGGTGCAGGTAAGCATGTACCTTCCTATGCACAAAATTTCTCAACACTTTTGCCCGGAATAGGCAAAAAAATCTACGCCAGCTCCGAGCTGGTCTAGATTCTTTTCCCCACTGCACAACGGCTTCTGCTACGCTGGATTTATAGCGAGCCGTCCCCGTCTTGATAAATACATCGGCACAAAACCAGGGAAATTTTAAATTTTAAATCAATGTACCCCCTTTTTTGTATAACCTGTAACTATATAACCTGTATTTACTGATGTCCTTTCTTTTTGTTAGATTGTGCCTAGTCCAAGGAAACATAAAACCTTGTCATATGTTGAGTTTGTTGTGGTGCAGATATTATCGGTGTTGTTCATTGGCGCCACTTGTATAGATCTTATGATTGATTGACAAGTCTCAGGTGTTTTGTCTGGCCTTACCTTGGTTTAGGGAGAATGTGATAAACAAAAGTTTCCTATAGATCTGATCACACTGAACGGCAGATACTGTAACATTCTTGACTGGTCATGTGACCTTGTGTTCTATATCACGTACACATGTAGAAAAACAAGTCCAGCACTACTCAGAGACTACTGCATATTATGGGTTTTAGTAAACTCTTTAAGGGGGACATTTATCAGTCTTAAAGGGGTTGTGTGGCAATTTACTTTTTCTGCTTAATTAACACACATTATAAAGTTATATAACTTTGTAATGTGTATCAAGGCTGTATGGCCCCGTTCCCCCTCTTTACCAACCCCTGGAAGTTAAATAAAGTATACATACCAAATAACTGTAACCACTTCCTCTTCTCATGGGTGCCATCTTGGGTCGATGTCATCACAGCAGGGGGCAGGCGTGGTCTCCTTCCTCTTCGCTGTCTTCCACAGCAATGAATGAGAGAGGAAAAGCAGCCTTTTCATTGGCTGGAGCACATCACATGGCTTCCAGCTTGCTCAGCCCTGATTGGCTGAGCTTGGTGGAAGCCATGTGACGTGCTCCAGCCAATGAAAAGGCTGCCAATGCGCATGCGCACCAGCAGCCTTTTCTCTCCTATGCACTTCACCCGAACCCGGAAGTGAGGACGGCGGATGAAGATGGCAGGGTCACGGCGGGAACTCGAACGAACGGTGATCATCACTGTTGGGATGGTAAGTATATATCCTGTGTGTGTCAGTTTTGTTGTTTTTTTTTGGGGGGGGGGGGCAGCGCTGGAGTACTCCTTTAAATAGAGTACCACCCCCTTTCCCCGGCTGTATTTACTAAGAGGTGCACGCTGGATAGCCCTGCACAAAAAAATCTATGCGGTAGGCCACAGCTCCTCCACGCCTTGGCGCCCCATCCCCCTCACCCATCTATCAGGTGATCGGGGTATATGGCTGGCGTACACCAGGGAGAAGAGAGAATTCTGCGCCTTCTCCCTGGCATATGCCAAGAGCCCAACATTGATAAATGTCCCCCTAAGGACACAGATAAGGGTACTATAGTGTTCCTTTTATATGGCAAGGTCTTCAGACAAATCATTCAGAAAGAAAAAGATGGGGCACTCACCACATTGTAGTATCTTCTTTTGTCTTTACTTTTCATCTGGCTGCTGAAGAAGTGCTTTGCCACAAAACATTTGTTGCTGCAGCGCTCGAAGCGTCCTCTCCAATACCTGTTTTATGTGAATGGCTCACGGAGTAAAGACAAAGGAAGATACTATATTGTGGTGAGTGCCATATGTCTTTCTTTCTGAATGCTTTGTGTTCTACATATTTCAGTGAAGTAAGTTTCCATACACTTAGGTTGCAATGATTGAAACTGATTTTTGTTTTTAATATAAGTGTAATTACATTATTTTTCTGATATTTATAGCAATCCTGACTCCTCCGAAGTTGAATCTACAAGTGAGTGGACTCAACCTGGTAGCCCAGATTGAAGACTATGGATCACATTTTCAGTTTTATGTTTTTTACTGGCAAAAAGGAAAAGAGGATGATGTGAGTATACATGAAATGACGAAAGCAGGTGACTGAGCAAGACTGTGGGAAAACCAACCCTTAGAATTTGTGGATATTTGTCAATATATATATATTGTGGCATATAGGTCTCAGGGCATGTTTTGGACCTGCCACGCCTTCTGTCTGCCCGATAACACAGGGACAATACTCAATGTATGATCATACTATATATCTCTAAATAATATTCATATAGTTACTACATAACATTTGTACATAAAGAACAAATTTTATTATACCAGTATATTGACACCAAAAATACTCCCAGCAATGACTCGTCTCTGCAGAATCTGACGAACAAATATTTTAGTGTCATGACTCCAGCACCTTCTTTAAACCCATACAAGCTCCCCATCAGTAACAGTACTGATTTTGTGCCCCCGGACTGCAGTAAGGTCCCCAATAGCTGATATACCCCTTCAGTGCCCCACCTAGAAGTAAGGCCCATCTTTGGCCCCATATATAGAAATTAGATCCATATAGCCTTCACATGGCAGGCCACCACACTGCCCCCAAATAGTAGTTAGGCCCTGCACAAGTACCGGCATATAGTAGTAAAGCTCCCACACTGCCCCTTAAAGTAGTTAAAGGGGTTATCCAGTGTTACAAAAACATGGCCGTTTTCTTCCAAAGCACTACTCTTGTCTCCAGATCAGGTGTGGTTTGAAATTAAACTCTATTCACTTCAATGAGACTAATGCTACGTTTACACGGAGCGATAATTCGCCTGATCGTACGAGTAACGATTTTTTTTTTTTATAACGATCAGCGTTTAGATGGAACGATATATCGTACAGAAAATTCGTTTTGCGATCGTTTTGCGATCGCTTAAGCCTATCTCACACATAGGTATAATTAGTGAACGACTGTTTACACGGAACGATTGGCGAGTTTTCTGCGAACGACGAACGATGATTTAAGAACATGGGAAAAGATCAAAATGAATGATTTATCGATCGTTCGCCGCGTTTACATGTACGATTATCGTTCGAATTCGATCGTTATCGCGAAAATTTGCCCGATAATCGCTCTGTGTAAATGTAGCATAATGGTGCGTTTACACAGAGAGATTTATCTGACCAATTTTGGAGGCCAAAGTCAGGAATGGACTTAAAAACACAGGGAATCTCAGTCTTTCCTTTATGACCTGCACCCTGTTAATAGGCTGCTCCTGGCTTTGGCTTCAAAAATCTGTCAGATAAATCTCTCTGTGTAAACGCACCATTAGTTACAAAACCTGCATCCAAACTGAAGACAAGATTGGTGCTGTCTCTGGAATAAAGCAGCCATGTTTCTGTAGCGCTGGAGCCCCACACTAACCCAATATAATAGTTATGCCAGTACTCTACCTATATAGTAGTTAGCTGCCCACTCTGCCCCATTTAGTAGTTATGCCCTACAGGAAGCTGCCGGCATTCTGTTCCATGGCACTCCAGCTTTTTGCGTTTCCTAAGGATGCTCATACAGATGAAAACACTGCTTGTACAGTCGACATCTACATTAGCATCTCCATAGGCTGTTCAGTTAGATTTGATGGAAAAACAGCATTGTATTAAAAAAAAAGGATACACCATTGCTGATGGTTTTTATAAAAAAAAAGAAAAAAAAAAAAGAAAACCTGATCACAACTGATGCCTTTTTGGCATCAGTTGTGACATCAGTTGTGGTCAGTTTCTTACCAAAAAAACCTGAAACGGATGCAACTTATGGCCATGCTCACATGGCGTAAGACACCGGCCGTTCTGTGACCCGGACGGTGTCAGAGAAGATCATCCCGCTATTCAATGAATAGCGGCCCCTGAAAACTGACATGTCAGTTTTTTGCGGGGCCACTAGCGATCCCGGCTGGAGCATATACTATATGTATACACTCCGGCCGGGATGCCCTCTAGCTGCAGCACAATGTAAGTTCACGGAAACAACAGCCGTGATTAATACTGAACTTACGTTGTGTGAACATAGCCTATATATATAAACCTAGCCTTAAAGGGGTTATCCAGTGCTACGAAAACATGGCCACTTTCTTTCAGAGACAGCACCACTCTTGTCTCCAGTTCAGCTGCGGTTTGCAATTAAGCTTCATTCACTTCAATGGAACTGAGCAGAAAAACCCAGCTCAAGCTGGAGACAAGAGTGGGGCTGTCTCTGGAAGAAAGTGGCCATTTTTTTGTAGCGCTGGATAACCCCTTTAATAAGACCTGCTGTACAATAGGTCTGCCACTATGTCAAAGGTAAATGTGGACAGAGTTTTAGTTATATGTTCAGATTCAGGGCCGGACTGGGACTGAAAAATCAGCCCTGGTGTCGCTCTGCTTGAGTGCTGGGCTGCCGCTCTGCTTGATGCCCGCTGCTCTCATCAAACAGACGTGATGGAGGAAGGAAGGAGGCCGGAGACGTCTTAGTTTGGGGACTGGTTCTGTCCAGTGTCGGACTGGGGTACCTGGGGCTCACCAATATACAACCAGTGAGACACGACATGCTGACCCGCTCCTTTCCTGGATTCATCTGTATCTGTGACAAATCCCTACATTTATACAGATCTCAGGGTATGCTGGGAGTTGTAGTCTCTGAGAGGACAACCCTGTAAAAAATCACTGTGTGCAGAGTCTCCTGGTGGCTGCAATCTGTGGGTGACAACCATCAGCCCTGAAGGTCCAGCAACACATCTGTCTACAGCGGCAGTTATCAGAGGATTGTATTACTGTACTACAACTCCCAACATATCCTGGGGGCTGCAGACTGTCAGTAAATGCTGGGAGTTGTAGTGCCTGCAGCTGTTGTAGTTGGGTCCTAGGTGCATTATACACTGGATGCTTTGTGGCATATAAGAATACAGAGATCTGTGGGGGCTCAGTGTAGGGAAGTGTCCCCAGAACAGCACTAATAGGGGATAGAACAAAAACATCTACCCCTATCCCCTATTAGTGCTGTTCTGGGGTCACTTCCCTGCACTGAGCCCCCACAGATCTATGTATTCTTATATGCCACAAAGCATCCAGTGTATAATACACCTAGGACCCAACGACAACAGCTGCAGGCACTACAACTCCCAGCAGTCTGCAGCCCTCAGCATATGCTGGGAGTTGTAGTGCCTGCAGCTGTTGTAGTTGGGTCCTAGTTTAAAAGTTTGCGCTAGTGTACTGTAGTGACCACGGGGCACGGTAGTGTCAGTACACTACCGCTAGTGGTGGCAGGGGAAGAGGCTGGGGGGGGGGGGGGCAGGGGGAGAAGCTGGGGGAGTAGAGGGAGCAGCTGTGGGGGCAGGGGGAGCAGCTTGGGGGGGCTGGGGGAGAAGATGGGGTGACAGGGGGAGCAGATGGGGTGACAGGGAGAGAAGATGGGGAGGCAGTGGAAGCAGCTGGGGTGACAGAATCTGGGGGGCAGGGGGAGTAGAGGAGAATCTGGGGGCAGGGGGGCAGTTGGGGTGACAGAATCTGGGGGGCAGGGGGAGCAGAGGAGAATCGGGGGGGCAGAGGGAGCAGAGGAGAAGCTGGAGGGCAGGGGGAGCAGAGGAGAATCTGGGGGGCAGGGGGAGCAGAGGAGAAGCTGGGGGCAGGGGGAGCAGCAGGGGGGAAACTGGGGTGACAGAATCTGGGGGGCAGGGGGAGCAGAGGTGAAACTGGGGGGCAGGGGGAGCAGTCGAAGGGGGGCAGGGGGAGCAGCAGGGGGGAAACAGGTGACAGAATCTGGGGGGCAGGGGGAGCAGAGGTGAAACTGGGGGGCAGGGGGAGCAGTCAGAGGGGGGCAGGGGGAGCAGCAGGGAGAGAAACTGGGGGGCAGGGGGAGCAGTCCGGGGCAGGGTAAGCAGCAGGGGACCAGGCTGGGCTGGTCTCTCCCAATGTAGCTTCGGGCCGGGTGAGCTTCCGACACAGCCTGTATCACACAGGCCAGAAGCTCACAGTTGCAGCCCCGCGGTGACGTCACATGTGCTGGCTGAGCAGGAGAGAAGTTCGGGCACCGCAGGGCTGCAGCTGTGAGCTTCTGGCCTGTGTGATACAGGCTGTGTCAGAAGCTCACCCGACCCCAAAGCCGACCCATCAACCTCCCCCCAACCCCCTATATGCCCGTCCGGGGGGAAGAAGTAGCCGGACGGGCATGTAGGGGGTCGGGACCCGCCCGAAGGGGGTCGGCCCCTCTGGCAAATGCCAGAGTTGCCCTATGAACAGTCCGGGACTGTTCAGATAGGGGGATATTTATCAAACATGGTGTAAAGTGAAACTGGCTCGGTTGCCCCTAGCAACCAATCAGATTCCACCTTTCATTTTCCAAAGAGTCTGTGAGGAATGAAAAGTGGAATCTGATTGATTGCTAGCGGCAACTGAGCCAGCTTCACTTTACACCATGTTTGATAAATCTCCCCCCTAGTGTCTATTATAACCTAGAGCTGTATTCACACATTAGTAGCTGTTATTTCACTTGAGTTTACTGTACCATATCTGATAGAAATGCTGCTTTTTTTTGTTAATTTTTTTCCATGACATTTTTGGCTTTTTCATTTCCATTAATGTCTTGGATCACAACACATGTGCAAAGTGTGAAACTGGCTTTAGCCTTTTTGACAGATTTTCGCAGATACCTAGTATAGAGGTCATACATTTCTACAAGGAGTAGTAGTTGCAGTAAACTATTTAATATAAAGTAGTTCTGGAGTAATATATATATATATATATATATATATATATATATATATATATATATTTAAAAAAATATTAAACAATTAAATCACATTTTATGCAATGTTTTCCGGAAAGAAATAGTGCAGTATATAGCGCCCTCTGCTGGCTAGTTGTAGGCTGCACACAATACTTCGTGACTATAAAAATAGTTTGTGATGTTATGTTATACCAAGTGATAAAGTAATAACAACACAATGATAAC
This sequence comes from Dendropsophus ebraccatus, assembly GCF_027789765.1. Taxonomy (NCBI): domain Eukaryota; kingdom Metazoa; phylum Chordata; class Amphibia; order Anura; family Hylidae; genus Dendropsophus; species Dendropsophus ebraccatus. The sequence continues at coordinate 113,385,305 of NC_091459.1, read as the reverse complement.
AATACAAGCAATTAAATATTACATTATATTAGAGATTTATTAAAGGGGTATTCTCATTTCAACTAAGTAGGGCTCAAGTTAAATATTTTTACCAAATTTGCCTCCTTTTCCTGATATGCTGATTTTTTCTTCCCATTGTTGACAGTTCATTGTCTAGGTTACAGACCACCACTGGCTGGTGTGTATATAGCGTTAATGTAATGTATAGAGACAGTGTATATACTGTATAATACTTTTAAATAGGTATACTATATATACACAAGCCAGACCACTGTTTTTAGAGCAGAGTGGTGGTTGGTAACCTAGACAAGTAAGGGTCCATTTACACAGAAAGTTTATCTGACAGATTATCTGCCAAAGATTTGAAGCCAAAGCCAGAAACAGACTATATGCAGAGATCAGGTCATAAAGGAAAGACTGAGATTTCTCCTCTTTTTCAAATCCATTTCTGGCTTTGGCTTTAAATCTTTGGCAGATAATCTTTCTGTGTAAATGGACCTTAACTGTCAACAATGGTAGAGAAAGAACTGCATATCAGGAGGAGACGAGTTTGCTAAATTAATGTATTTGCAAAACTATTTATACTTGACAAGTCCTACAAGTATAATTATGTTAGAAAAGATGAGAATACCCCTTTAAGTCTTGTTTTCTGACCTTGACAATAATATATATCAGCTTTTAACCTACATGATTTACCCTGAAGTAGCATGTGTTAGATCCTCCTCTTGTGGCCACCATGTCCCATCCCATCTGCAGTTACTATAATTTTATAGCTGCCCAGGGTAATTGGTTGGCTGGATGTAATATGTCTAAATTGTAGTGTTTGTATTATAGTTTCTAGATGTGGACACCCCTGAGCCCCAAAGATTACCCTAGTTACATGCACCACCAGGGGCGTAGCTAAAGGCTCATGGGCCCTGGTGCAATATGTTAGCTTGGGGCCCCCCATCTCCCCCGATCAGGCAAAGTCATATCTAACATTATATCCAATTACTCTAATGTGCCACCATGTTCTAATGCACTGTCACTGCCCCCACCTCATGTACTGCACTACTGCCCCCTATAATTAATGGACTGTACTGTGTTATTGTCTAATCATTGTATTCCAATCTTTGACTCTCCAGCTGAAAAACTACAACTCTCATCATAAACTGCCAGTTGGAAACAATGGGGGTTGTAGTGCTGCAACCTGAAGAGCCACATGCTGCAAAACTACAACTCCCATAATAAACTGTCAGCAGGGCACAATGAAGTTTGAACTTCTGCAACCTGGAGAAGTCACCTGATATCACCCGCAGTCCTATGTAACACCACAGATAACAGTGATATCCCTCTGAGTACAGATAATGTAGTAGTCACCTGCAGTCCTATGTAACACCACATAACACAGTGGTATATCTGAGTACAGATAATGTAGTAGATTTCACCTGCAGTCCTATGTAACAGCACAGATAACACAGTGATATCTCTGAGTACAGATCATGTAGTAGTCACCTGCAGTCCTATGTAACAGCACAGATAACACAGTGATATCTCTGAGTACAGATAATGTAGATGTCATCTGCAGTCCTATGTAACACCACAGATAACACAGTGATATCTCTGAGTACAGATAATGTAGTAGCTGTCACCTCGGGGCACCCCTACTAAATGATGTTCTACAAAATAAGAAAAGTGTCATACAGGGACTCACAGGTGACGTCTTCTTTGATCTGAGGCGTCACTTTCCCTTTTCCTCTCCATCCGGCCCAGTCCGCCATAATGATTTCTTCCAGATATGTTTCATCTTTTCAGAACCTGCGAGACAAACAATTTAGGCTCCGCACATTTCTAGCAGCTTCCTTTCCTTTCTCCCTACTGTAGGCTCCCATAGTAACTGCGCTGTGTGGGATGCCCCCTGTATGTAGGATCCCCTGCTGTGCCCCCATGAGCTAATAATGCCCCCAGAGGTGCCCCCATGAGCTAATAATGCCCTGAGAGGTGCCCCCATGAACTAATAATGCCCTGAGAGGTGCCCCCATGAACTAATAAAGCCCCCAGAGGTGCCCCCATGAGCTAATAATGCCCTGAGAGGTGCCCCCATGAACTAATAATGCCCCCAGAGGTGCCCCCATAAACTAATAATGCCCTGAGAGGTGCCCCCATGAACTAATAATGCCCCCAGAGGTGCCCCCATGAACTAATAATGCCCCCAGAGGTGCCCCCATATTCTAATAATGCCCTCAGAGGTGCCCCCATATACTAATAATGCCCCCAGAGGTGCCCCCCATGAACTAATAATGCCCCCAGAGGTGGCCCCCATGAACTAATAATGCCCCCAGAGGTGCCCCCATGAACTAATAATGCCCCCAGAGGTGCCCCCATGAACTAATAATGCCCCCAGAAGTGCCCCCAGAGGTGCCCCCATGAACTAATAATGCCCCCAGAGGTGCCCCCATGCACTAATAATGCCCCCAGAGGTGGCCCCATATACTAATAATGCCCCCAGAGGTGCCCCCATATACTAATAATGCCCCCAGAGGTGGCCCCCATGAACTAATAATTCCCCCAGAGGTGCCCTCATATTCTAATAATGCCCCCAGAGGTGGCCCCCATGAACTAACAATGCCCCCAGAGGTGCCCCCATATACTAATAATGCCCCCAGAGGTGCCCCCATATACTAATAATGCCCCAGAGGTGCCCCATACACTAATAATGCCCCCAGAGGTGCCCCCATATACTAATAATGCCCCCAGAGGTGCCCCTAAAAAACAAACAAACATCCTACTCACCTAATCCGGGCTGTGTGGCTGCAGGCAGCAGCTCTCCTCCTCTTCGGGCTCCATCTTGCGAGCCGCAGGGACGGGACTTCCGGCAGGCGTGATGATGTCACATGATCACGCCTGCCGGAGAGGTCACTTCCCGGCCTCCCATAGGCTGCTGGTATGAAGTGCCGGCAGCCTATGGGAGGGAATACAGGAGCAGGACGCTGACAGGTCCTGCTCCTGTATTCTGATTGCTTTAATGTTCCGCCCGCTCACTGTGCGGGCGGAACATCAAAGCGATCTGTGCATCCCAAGAAGCTGCGCGGCCACAGCTTCTCGGGATGCTCAGAGACCAGTGGCAAGGGGGGCCGTGCGGGCCCCCCTAGCGTAGGACCCCTATAGCTACGCCACTGTCCACCACAATATACTAAGGTTATTTTGCTGAATACAATACCATACAATGCAATACCATTAAGAGCTATATTATGGCTTTTGTCATTTTCTGATTTTTCAGAGGAGAGTTATAAAGCCAAGCACTTCTTTTACATCCACTTTTCTGGGAGAAGTAAAGCAGGGGAAAGAGTACTGTGCAGAGGTCATCGCACACGCAAGACCGATCAATAGGAACAGCAGCAGCAGTGATACAGTCTGTGTCCAGGTTGATGGTAAGTGTAATAGTGTTATTACATAACTGTCATTTCAGAAACTTGTCAGCTCATAGACTTAAAGGGGTACTCCTGCGCTGATAAAAAACAACAACAACAACAACAACAATCAAACATAGTTTTTACATTTATCATCCCTCCTGAGTCTGTCTCCTGTTTGCAGGTCCCTGAAGCTCCAGTTGGTTGCTTCATTTTTTCTTTACTTCCTGGTTTGGGCTTTCCCATGATGCACTTTGTCTCCTGTGATGTCTAACTGACTCTGTAAAACTTTTAGATGGCTTACAGCATGTTCAGCCAATCAGAGCTGAGCAACCAATCAGAGCTGACAAAGGGAGGCTGGCCTAACAGGGCTTAGACCCGCCTTCCTCTTGATGATGTCATTGTCACAAAATGGCTTCCTGGGGTCAACGGTCATTAGGTAATAATTAGTTTACTTCACTTCCTGGTGGGGGATTGAGGGGGGAAAAGATAGGGAAGGGGGCAGATAGGTGATTAAAGCATATTACAAAGTTATATAACTTTGTAATGTGTTTCAATTACTGGGGAAAAGCTTTTCGCTGTAGTACCCCTTTAACCCCTTAGCGACCCATGACGTACCTGGTACGTCATGATGCCGTGGGAGGAGTTCAGAGAGGGGTCCCGCCGGGACCTGGCTCTGAACGGCGCCGCTCCTGGCTGTGATCTGCAGCCGTGGAGCGCCTCTATTAGCCGGCGCGGGTCCCGTTGCTGCGCCGGCTAATTAAGCACTTCAAAGCAGCTGTCAAACCTGACAGCTACATTGAAGGGCTTTATACTTGATATCCCTGGTGTCTAGTGGGTTGGATCTCCGTTCTTCTGCCCGTGCCGGGCCTCAGTGTCGCTAGACGCTGATCCTGGCTTGGCAATAGATTGCTGGGGCCTGCAGCAGGCCAAAGCAATCTATCACCAATCAAATGGACTTCTAGTTGATGTAAAAAAAAAGTAAAAAAGTGTTTTTATTAATAAAAAATCCCCTCCCCCTAATAAAAGTCCAAATCACCCCCCTTTTCCCATTTTATAAATATAAATTAATAAATAAACAAAAAAATAAATATATTTAGTATCGCCGCGTGCATAATCGGCCGAACTATTAATTAATCACATTCCTGATCTTGCACGGTAAACAGCGTTAGCGCCAAAAAAATCCATAGTGCAAAATTGCGCATTTTTGGTCGCATCAAATCCAGAAAAAATGTAATAAAAAGTGATCAAAAAGTCGTATATGCGCAATCAAGGTACTGATAGAAAGAACACTTCATGGCACAAAAAATGACACCTGACACAGCCCCATAGACCAAAGGATAAAAGCGCTATAAGCCTGGGAATGGAGCGATTTTAAGGAACATATATTTGTTAACAATTGTTTGAATTTTTTACAAGCCATCACATAATATAAAGGTTGTTTATATCGTTATATATCGTTGTAATCGTAACGACTTGAAGAACATATATAACAAGTCAGTTTTACCATAGGGCGAACGGTGTAAATGCAAACCTCCCCGAATTCAAAACAAATTCCTTTTTTTTCAATTTGACAGCGCAAATGATTTTTTTCCGGTTTTGCAGCATATTTTATGGAAAAATAATGCCTGTTATTGCAAAGTACAATTTGTTTCGCAAAAAGTAAGCGCTCATATAAGTCTCTAGGTGAAAAAATGCAAGTGCTATGGCCTTTTAAACATAAAGTGGAAAAAGCAAAAGATCAAAAATGAAAATTGGCTTTGACCTTAAGGGGTTAAAGACTGCTAAAATTATTGGATTTAAGAACCTAGTCTTCAACTGATCAAAACTTTTGACGTGTCTCTATAACTTGTGGAGAGTTTTTGAAACTTTTCCAATTAAAACTGATCAGATGCATCTTCAGTTAACACCATTATCCCATTCACCATTGCAAGGAAAGGGTTAAAATGAGTGGGATTTCAAGGTATCATAGGTAAATTGTACCCTTCCTGTAATTTAAATAATATTGACATGGGAATTTGTCAAGATCAGTATACCCATACACTGGTCTTAAATAAAACCCCCGCCCCCATGTACCTGGTGTGCGCTCTTAGAAAATTCCGGCAGGTCTACACTTGCTTCGGAGCAGCTGTAGATTTCTGCCTGTTTGCAGGCATGAATCATGATAAATCTGACGTGGGAGGAGACCACACCTCCCCCCAGCCTTGCCACCCTCCCCTTCCTAATTTGCCCCTTTTCCTATATGTATACATAATACTAACATATAGATCTTAAATTGCAGTACAATTAAATAACATGCATAAATAAGAGGTGTACAGAGCCCAGATAAACTTGGGCACAAATGATATAGTTCATAATTTATACTGCCATATGATATCGTACTACTGCTGACATGAAACCAGGTAGGTGGATGATGATGTGAATCCCCCAGATTGCACTGAATTAGGGATAAACTATGCATCAGTCTAAGGGATCCTTGGTTTTTATCTTTGTTCCCCTGTACATGGATCCGGACCACTGCAGAGAACCACCAGGTCAGTTCCCTCAGAGTAGTGTCTGTCAGTAACAGGTGAAAAATCTATACATATAATTTGTAATGATAACTACATAAATTGCTAAGACAACATTACTATAGGTTGTCCAAATAGCGGTCCCATAAAGTGTGCAAATAATACTACAATACCGTAATACAGTAAATATGACTGCTTTATAATACTCTCAATCAATGTGTAAATAATACAACTACGTCATATGTAAAATAATACTGCTAGGTACCTCTGTAGGTAGAAGTAGGATGTGGAGGCAAAAGCAAAAAAAAAACAACATTTTTATGGTTTTGAGTACCTAATGTCCCAATCAATGACAGCTTTCCATAGTAAAATGCTATAGTGCATACATAACTGTGATCCTCTTGTCTCTCCCTGTAGAACAATCTGGTCTCTTCACTGGACTTCTTTGTGTATTCGGAGTAGTTTTGGCACTAGCGCCCATGGTGTTTGCCTGCTGGAAAGCTACAACTGTGATGCAATATATCTGCTGTCCAAATGAGGAAATCCCAGATGCATTGGTAAAAAAAATATTATTTACATACCACAACCTGTTCCTGTAGCAAGAATCATCCAGGACTTAGACTAGCATTTTAAAAATCAGAATATTTTTTATTGTAACCTCTGCTCAATGCTTGCGGCCCGGTCCTGGTCCTTCACACTCTTCCGCTGCATTTTCCGTGAGGTCCATGTTGGTGAGGGCCTGCTGGCATCTTCTCTTTTCTCTACCCGTGCTTCTTCTTGCTGCTCTGAAGTTCCTAACAACTTACAGTGATCTACTGATGCTCAGCATAATTTTAAAACAGAACATGAGGTTACAGAGGGCTGTACTGGGTAACACTGGTGGTTGTGTCTGAGGAAGCCTAGAGGGGGCACAGATGGCACAGCAGAGAAGATAAGGCCTTTCCAACACTTTGTGCTCAGGAATAGTTAATATGGAGGTTGTGCTGAAGATGATAATGCGATGTCCCAGGCCCCTAGGGGCCACTCTGCAGTGTAAATGGTGCTAACAGGCAGGAACCGGGGCAGCTGTAGGATAATGTGGTCACGGTGTAGGCACGAGGGTGATACAGCTGGAAACCGGACTCCTGACCATGCGGGAATACTGGGCATGCGATTCCTCGTTGTCCTTAGTCAGGGCACCAATTATCACACCAATGCCAAGGTTCAGAAACAACGATAGTTGTATATTTATTGTAACGGTGGTAACTAGTAGCAACAGTCTCTCCGGATGCAACCGGGAATAAGGCAAACTTGGATAAGGCAGAGTAATGGGTGATGCTGCAATAGGCTGTGAGAGTAGCGTGCTGAATGATGGGAGTAGTAGTGAAACTGAAGTTGAGATGCTGGGTGGAATGAGACTTGAATGAAATACTTGCTGTTGATGATTAGAGAAGATGATGAGAGAAACGACCGACGAATCGACACCCAGATGAGAATCCCGAGACTTGAGACAGGAACACAGCCAGTGGACTGGAGCAGCAGAGCACACGCAGGCCTCTCTCTTAGCAGGGAGAGAGGACAGACACACTTGTCTCCCTGAAGGTGGAGGACAAGACTGAGGTAAAACAGGAAGTCACATGGTAACCCCAGCCAAAGCTCGATGACCATTGGAGTTACCATGGAAGCAGGGGCAGTCACTTGACATCCAGCCATTGCATCATCACACCATTAGGCATATACAGAGAAATATACATGAGAAGTACCATACTTGAACACTGGGGGGGGCGACATAATACCATTAGGCACTGATACCTGAATAGATATACAAGAAATGAATGGAATAGCAGACCTGAATACTGAGAAGGGTAACACCATACACGCAGTTTGCAGTGGGCCATAGCTTTCTAAAACAGAACTGGTTATAATACAAGTGCGAGCATGAGAAGGGCTGTTCTGGGACACTGCAATAATGGTTGCAGACCCAATACAATATCTGGTTTGATGACATTTTGGGTCACACTTGATGGTTCGGTGCAAGAGCAAAGCAAAGCAAAACACCTTACTTAGGTCACAGTCGTTACAACTGAGACAAAACAGAGCAATAGTCTCATAAACAATATAACAAGCAAATGATACCTTGAGCAGGGGAAATCCACAAAGCTTGCATGTAATAGGGTACCTAGTCCCTTTGTCTTTCTCTTGGAAGAGGTTCCTAGCTTGTTCAGCAGTCTGTACCTATAACTGGTGCTGCAGTTCCTTGCTGTTGTGTACAGGTTTTAAAGGTCTGTAGCTTCATAGGCCCACTGAGGTCCTAGGCTAATGCTATAGGGCCCAATATAAGGCTTTACTCCTCAAAGGCTTGCCTTTTTCCTTCTGCTCTTTAGTCCCTCTCTCTTCACTCTCAGGCAGAACCTCCTGGAGATAATAATAGAGACCAGCTATCCTGGGTCTCTTACTAAAGGGTATGTGCACACTATGGAATTCGTGCAGAGACTTCAAGCTGATTCCGCCGCATAGCCTTCACTTGAAGTTCTGCCCGTCCCGTAGACTCAATGATATTTGCCGGCGAATTCTTTGTGCTGACGGCGGAATTTGCCAGTGAATATCATTAAAGGACAACTCCCACGAATTTTTTTTTTTAGCTTATTTAACACACATTACAAAGTTATATAACTTTGTAATGTGGTTAAATACCCGGTCTGGCCCCCTTCCCCCACTTTCGGACCCCCGACCCCCCCGCCCGGAAGTTAAAGAATATATACATTACCTATTACGATCGTCACGGTCCTCTTCTCCCGGGCGGCATCTGGTGACAACGACGTCAGAGCCGGGGGGCGGTCCGGGTCTTCTTCCTCCTCGGCGTCTTCATAGAGAGTGAATGGGACGGAAAAGGCTGCTGGTACACATGCGCACCAGCAGCCTTTTCATTGGCTGGAGCGCATCACATGGCTTCCAGCTTCGTCAGCCCTGATTGGCTGAGGTTGCTGGAAGCCATGTGATGCGCTCCAGCCAATGAAAAGGCTGCCGGTGCGCAAGCGCACTGGCAGCCTTTTCCATCCCCAGGACCCGGAAATCAGAGACATCGCTGGACGGCGGTGACGGTGAGGCGGACGGCGGGTGAATGGAGTGGCGATCGTCACCGGAGGGATGGTGAGTATGGTGTCTGTGTGTGTCTGTGTTTTTTTTTTTGGGGGGGTCCCGCGGGAGTTGTCCTTTAAGTTTATGGGACCGGAGGAACTTCAGGTTAAGACTGTGCGACGGATTCAGCTTGAAGTCTCTGCGCTTATTCTGTGGTGTGCACATGCCATAACTCTCGCAGGGAGCCAGACTTCCGCTTTTCTTTCTCTTTCTTCTACACTGTGAACTAGAATACTGCTAACATCCTGTTTCTTTCTGTAGATAGGCAGACGTCTCCCCTCTCAAATGATGGCTCCCTAAGGCTTTTTTCACACGTTCTGTAGGCTGAAGCTGTGGACCTGTAGTTATAAACAGCCTATGGAAGTGCAAAGATTGGGTGTCCTCAAAAGGGAACAGTGATCACAGCCCTGTACATTTACAGAATGTGTAAACAGGGTCATTTGAATTCATGGGTTTGTAGAGATATCCTTAATTGCGGATTACAGAATATGTGAATGCAGCCTAAGTATGAGTGTACACATTAACTCTATAACTCCCTGCCATATCTCAGTCAAATGAAGTCACAGATGAGAAAACTTCATTTAACCAGAATTAAAATAAATAGTAGATATTAAATAATTGAATATGTCGTTATGTGTTTCTCTCCAGAAGGAACTGTATGTTGGTGAAAGAATGCTTAAAAACTGTGACTCAGGCAAGGACAATACTGAAGAAATCTATAGTGTTGAACTTCATGAACATATACTCTCCTGGGGAAATAGTTCTCATGTAGCCAAACTACAAAGACTTTGACAGACTAAAACAGGCGCTCTTAGATGTATAGTATTCAAGTAATGGTGTTCTGAACCTCCGATACCAAGTGGCGGAAAGTCTTCTACAGCTTTATATGCTCAGGTCCTAATGGTTCTCATACCAGTCATCTACAAAGCAAAAACTCAGCAGAGAAGACCTCACATATGAAGAGAAACTTGACAGCCAAACGTTGTGAAAATTCTTAGTAAAAGGTGTAATGTACATGAAAGGTTACAAGGTTATTCTAAATCCTTTATATGGCAACCTAAACCTATGTGCCCATTTTTCAGTGGCGTCACTATGGGGATGCATAGGCTGTAGTGCCACGTACAGCAGCTCCAAGTTTCAGTTTAAGGCCAGGTTCACACTACATGAAACACTGGCTGTTTTGTGACCCGTCTGGTACTGCAGTACCTGTATTCCCTCAGACTGCAGTGTAACGTAACATAAGTATTAATCACGGCCGTTGTTGCAAATCGGCAACAACGGCCGTGATTAATACAAAAGTTACATTGCGTGAACATAGCCTAAGGCTATGTTCCCATGCAGTATTTTTGCTCAGTATTTTGCAACCAAATCTTACACAGAAAAGCTATGTTAAAACACTGTTGAAATTGGGTGGATGGCCATCATTTAATGGCAAATAACGTCCATTATTTCAAATCTATGGCCCTTGTTTTAAAATAATAGCCGTTATTTGCCATTAAATGGTGGCCATCCACTCAATTTCAACAGGGTGCGAACATTGCCTTTCTGTGTTTTCAATCCACTCCTGGTTTTGGTTGCGAGCTTGTAATGTGACCCTCGTGTACAGTATATACAGAGCTCAGACAGGAAAGTTACCAAAAAACAGAGTTTTACTTTATTTTATTATAGTAGACCCAAATTTATTTTCTTTGTGGTGTTATATGTTTATAACAAAAAGATCTGTTATACAAAAAATGTATCTAGTTACTTTTTTTTATTGAATTATTTATACTTTGTATATAAGTAACAGGTGATATATGTGGGCTTTAGACTCCAGCTTATAGTCGAATAAAGATGGAATATTGATAATTCAGTGTTCTCTCTCTCTCTCTATATATTTGTGAAATATTTCTCCAGACTCCCCCTTACTATATTCTGGCTCAGTAACCTGAATTTATTATTTCTCTGCCCATGCTGTTATATTTGAACAATATTTAAAAATTTATGACATTACTGTCATGAAAAAAATAGTACAGTACAAATTTGACTGGCTGAGCATGATGTTCCACGAACGGTAAGGTAACACAGCGGGGGGTATGGGGAAAGGTAAGTAGAGCCTTTTTATTATGTTCTTGCACCCCCCTGCCTGCAGCTAATTTTCCTTCTTGGCTAGAGTTCTCCTTTGATTTCCAACAATGCTTTATCTCTGTAGTTTGATATTTTACCTTTAAATCTTTTGTGACTTTTTTGATGTTTAGCTTTGGGAGTGTGTATTTTAGAGTAAATATTATATGTACTGTATATATAATAAATATAATATGCATTTCAGTAAGTTATATTCAGTTTTTGAAAATTGCTAAAGTGAAAACAAGAAGTGCCTCACAGAAGGAGAGATGGTCATCGGTTTCAAAAACCCATAAGATTCCTATATACCCTATACTAAAATTAAAGGGGGAGTGGAGTTGTCTAGCTCCTGCGTATCAGGGCTGCTTGAAGTCTAGGATTCGGGAAGTTGGAGTAGCCCACATCTTACTTTTATTATATTATTCATTTTATGCTTTTAAAGTACCTCTTCACCTTTCACTTGCTGTTATCTTATGTCTACAAACATAAGGTAATTACTTATGTATATGTTGTTAGGGAATTACTATAGACTCTGCAATATTTGCAAGTATTAACATTGGCACTAGAGGGCAGCACAGGACTGCATTTTACATTGTAATCCTAGAACATAGTATGAATACTGTTGGAATAAATGCAAGTCACATACTGAACACCGAAGAGGACATTAACCTACTCCAGTGTATGCAATATTACTCAACATAGTGTTCTTCCTCATACGTACATCAGCGTCCATGCTCTTTTCATCCAGCCCAAGAGGCTTGAGCTGTAGACTGGTCAAAGTGTTGGTATCACTAGAAGCACAAGATCCTCTGCTCGCCCTCCTTTATTGCATTTGTATCCTTCCTTCTGACTTTTGAGTCTTATCGAAACAGAAATGCATGTCTAAGCCCTTATTACTGACAATATGCCTTTTTATGGGGCAGTAAGAATAAGTCAGTGCCAGGCTCAGGCACTAGAATTAGAGGATACTGGCTGCCCGGCTCCCATCCTAACTACCCAGAATAGTGAAACCTCCATTCGGGGTGGTGTAACACTTTACAGGCCACGGTTAAATCATAACCATGGCATGTACACAATCTAGATGGCTGTCTTACTCCATCAGCAGCCTGGTGACAATCACAGCCTTCTGAAGGTGCCCAGGCCTGCCATCTCTGTACTGAAGGCCTTGCTGCATAGACTGACATGCCCAATACAGTAGCAGTTTAGTGTAAGCTAGCTGCACTAGTTAAACTAGTAAAAAAAATGTTTTTAATTTTTAAATAAGATGTAGTAAAACAATATCCCAACCATACTCCTCCTAAATAATAAAATTACATACATTTCCTATATGGAAAAAAGGGATGAAAAGGTTAAAGTCCAGCAAAAATTTTTTATTAAAGTATTGTATTGCCTACCAAAAGTTATACAAATCACCAATATACGCTTATTACGGGAAATGCTTATAGTGCTTTTTTTTCCCTGCACTTACTACTGCATCAAGGCTTCGCTTCCTGGATAACATGGTGATGTCACTTCCTGGATAACATGGTGATGTCACTCCCTGGATAACATGGTGATGTCATTTCCTGGATAACATGGTGATGTCACAATCCGACTCCCAGAGCTGTGCGGGCTGTGGCTGCTAAAGAGGATGATGGCAGAGGGACACTGAGGGACACAGGGCACTGGAGGGACACTGAGCATCCCTCTGCCATCATCCTCTCCATCAGCCACAGCCCGCACAGCTCTGGGAGTCGGGTCGTCACCATTTTATCCAGGAAGTGAAGCCTTGATGCAGTAGTAAGTGCAGGGAAAAAAGCACTTTATGTGCATTTCCCGTAATAAGTGTATATTGGTTATTTGTATAACTTTTGGGGGCAATACAATACAAAAATTTTCGCCAGACTTCTCAGGGTAGTGCGATGCCAAGTTTTTTTTTAAACCTTACACCACATGACAAAGTTAAATAACTTTGTCAAGTGGTGCTAAATGTTTCTTAGCATCTTCCACAGTTTTTAGGTTGTCCCACCCCCAATGCAAGTTCAGTAGTTTATAAAGTTTAATCATTACATTGACACATGGCCCAGTGGCCATTTTGTGTCAACGCATCATCATCTGACAAGTTGGGGGCTGGCCGAGCATATGTTGCTCTGGTAAGCTCACCCCCTGCCGGGCCCCTGTCGGTGAACTTGCTTGCTTAGCTGCTATTTGCCGAGCAAGCTAGACACAGAGCGGGCACACTCGGGGATGCCCTTCAGGAGACATTTAGGGATTCATGCGTGCCTGAAGGGAACTAATTTGATTCCGGCGGTCACATGGTATCTGGCTTGCTCAGCCAAAAGCAGCCGAGCAAGCGAAGTCACCGACGGGGGTCAGGCTGGAGGCAGGTTTACCAGGCGGACGGGCGCTCGGCCAGCCCCCAACTCGTCAGCAGATGATGCGTTGACACAAAATGGCCGCCGGGCCATGTGTTGATGCGCTGATGAAAATGTATAAACTACTGAACGCCAACCGGGAGCAGGACGACCTAAAAAAAGTGGAAGTAGCCAAGAAGGGTTATGGCACTGCATGACAAGGTTATATAACTTTGTCATGTGGTGCTAGATTTAAAAAAAAAAAAAAAAGAAACAGCTTAGTGACGCACTACCCCTTTAAATATAATAGAAAATGGTGTCAATAAAAGCATACAAAAAGCTCCCAACACACAAAACAAAAAAACCCACAACCAGCTTCATCTAGGAAAAGATAAGAAATTAGGTAGTTTCTATTTTGTCAAAGTACAAAAACAAAACAAAAACTGTATAAGGCTGCATTCACAAGTTCCATGCTCTGTCCGTGAAGCACGAACAACACGGACGGTAAGTGCCTGTCCTGGACTGTTTCCCTGTCCGCATTTGCTGTCTGTGCCAGCCGTGTTTCATGGACAGAACACGGGAGGTGTGAATGCAGCCTTAGGCCAGGTTCAGACTATGTAACTGTGCGGCTGTATTTGCGGCTGTAATTGTGCGGCGGTATTTTTGGTGGTTCATGCGTACGCTGGAAAGTATACGATATACGGCTGCACAGTGCACACTATGTATGAATCTACGGCCCTATCGTAAACGGACCCGTAAAAAATGAACAAGACCATTGTTTGCGGCTGGAAACGCGGCCGTGGATTGACAGGCGGTCCGTACGGAGTACTTCAAAAATAGCCGGCAATAATGCCGAATGCCGATGCCTCTAATAGTTAATATATTAAATTAATAAAACACATTTTCTTTGTAATAAAGTCCCTTTCGTTGTTCAATAATTTAAATAATTTTGCAATTAAATATACTATTAAAATAAATATATATATAAATAAATGTATATTTATATATATATTTATTTTTTGACAGTATATTTAATTGCACAATGATGGATTCGTTAGAATTAAATTATTGAATAACGAAACTGCATTTATTTCAACGAAAATGTGTTTTATTAATTAGTACAGGAAGCTCCATAAGCCGTTAATTCATATTGCCGGCAATAGAGCATTCTGTACTAATCATCACTTTACTTTAATGAAAACATCAAATGTTTCTTCTAATTATGTTATCACAATAGCATTATTAGAAGAAACATTTAGAATTATATGTGCGCTCTATTAGACGGCTTCCACTACTAAGTCTATAAAGTAAAGAAATAAAGAGAAGACACAAGTTAAAATTTTTTTTTATTCAAATAAAAACACCCCCACACCCCTCATTGACCATTTTATTAAAAAAAAAAAAACGCTGGTCATCGACGTAGTCCACGGAATCCGACGTAATCCCCAGGATACCGATATCTGAAAAACAAAAAGGGAGAAACACACAAAAAAAACACAAACAGGAGCACAACACCCATCATTGTGAGCGGTGTTGTGCTCCTTACAGTATGCAGCATCTTTACAGATCGCTGCTTACAGTCTGGCCCCCAAGGGATTAAGGGAGGATGTATTGCATCCCCCTTAACCCCTTGGGGGCCAGACTGATGTCAGACTGCACCCATCCCAGCAAGGAAGGGGTTAAGTGACCCCCCTTCCTTGCTGGGAGGGGTGCAGTGCTGGGGAGGGGGTGGGGAGAGCTCTATACTCACCCCGATGTGTCCTCTTCGCTGGTCCGCAGCACAATGAAGTCACTGTGCTGCCGACCCGCTAATTATATGTGCGCTCAGCCGATCAGCCAATCAGCTGAGCGCACATATAATTCTAAATGTTTCTTCTAATAATGCTATTGTGATAACATAATTAGAAGGAACATTTGATGTTTTCATTAAAGTAAAGTGATGATTAGTACAGAATGCTCTATTGCCGGCAATATGAATTAACGGCTTATGGAGCTTCCTATACTAATTAATATTTAATTAATAAAACACATTTTCGTTGAAATAAATTCAGTTTCGTTATTCAATAATTTAATTCTAACGAATCCATCATTGTGCAATTAAATATACTGTCAAAAAATAATTATATATATAAATATACATTTATTTATTTATATATATATTTATTTTAACAGTATATTTAATTGCAAAATGATGGATTAGTTTAAATTTAATTATTGAACAACGAAAGGGACTTTATTACAACGAAAATTTGTTTTATTATTTTAATATATTAACCATGAGAGACATCGGCATTACTGCAGAGGATCGCAAACCCCGGTAATAGCAATTCATGTAA